>NC_071407.1:19982011-20300088 GCF_017976375.1 Cuculus canorus | reverse complement strand
AACCCTTCTCTAGGGCATACACCCCCCTACACACACACACAAGCACACAGAGCTGAGCCTCCAGTGCACTCCACACACACCAGAACATTCCTCCTGCCTGCCAACATCTGTAGTACAGCCAGAAAAAAACACCACACACACAAATGCAGGCATTCCACAGAAAACATGTATAAGCCTATTATCTATTCACACACATAGACACAAAGGGTTATAAATAAGCATCCAGTCAAAGACACTCCTATGTGTTCCCCCCAAACATGCATAAAACATCCATATACAGTCTAAACTTGAGCACAGCAATCCATGCAAACTGAATATTGCACATGTTAATTCCTACTCCGTGTGCCTGTCCATGCATGTTCTGTCCCAGCACACACATGTACACAGGCTACAAATAATCCTTACACAACTTCTCGCTATTTTATTTTTTTACAATGTTATCTATTTATTACGTATCTATCTATAAATGTCAATTCACACACAGGTATGTGTGTGTGTATATATATATATATGTATGTATAAACATACATATCAATACTTCACATCACCCTGGCAATGGTCTCACAGTCACTGACACATGCACCTCACACACAGCCACGCACATGCACACGCACTGCTCAGTGCAGTGGTCACTCTGTCAGCACATCTCTCCGTGATCCCGGTGTGAGTGCATTCAGACAGGCTGAAAACACACATGCCCTGTTAGATAGGGAGTGGCACAGTCTGGTCCCTCTCCATCCTTTTGCATGCGTGCAGAGCTGTAGGCTCCAACAGCCCCACTCCTGATTTACATTGGCATGGGGGGAGAAGGCTGCCCCACAGCCAGGCTGGCATCCAGGGCTGCTGGAAGGACATTTATGGTAACGAGTGCCCAGCCGTGGCAATGAGCACCCATAGCCAGGTTGCCCTTTCCCCCTCCTGGATCCTTGTCCTGCCTCAGCTCAGCTCAGGATGCCCTCACAAATGGCCCATTTCATTTTTCAGCTGCACGAGGGGCCACTCAGAAGAGAGTTAAAAAGAGAGAGAGAGTGAGGGAGAAAAAGAAAGGGACTAAAGCGATATAAAATTAAAAGGTAAAAAGCAGGAACGCAAATGGGAGAGAGCTCTTTCAGCTTTCACATTATTAATGACTCTTCAAAAAATCGGCGAGTTTTCCAATCTTCTCCGAGAAGCGCTTGAAGGAGCTCACAGATGAAACTGACCTTCAAAATGTTCTTTGGTCTTTAGTTAAGAAATTCGCTCGCCATTATGGCATCATTAGGGAAACAAGGATAAAATTACTCCATGGTTAATGACCTATAGTATCTCCCCACCAAAATTTGTTTCAGATCTAATAAAACTGTGCTTAACACACTCGGATGAGTTATGAGGACTGTTCTGCAGGGTATTAAAATGTGGAAAATAGATTTTCCGAAGCTGGGGGGACTGGACTTTTCGAATCAGATAGCAGAATGGAATTTTCTGGGCAATAAATTCTTCCATGTCTCAATTTCATCTCGCTCTCGCTCGCTCGCTCGCTCTCCCTCCCTCTCTCTCTCTCTCTCTCTCGTGCTCTCTCCCTGAAATGCTAAAGCAACATGGAAATCTTTAAACTACAGAAGCTTATATAAACTTTGCCCCCCAGCCCCCAAAATGCGGCCCCCACTACTTAATGCTCTATTTTGCCTTCCACCCGAGAAGAAGGTATAATCTCTCTGTCAGGAGAGTTTTGGTGTCATTTACAGAGCCAATTCAGCTGTGAGGCCTTTATGTGTTGCAGTGTTGTGGTTTGGATGTTGCATGAGCCCAGCAGGCTGCCAGCATCCTGTGTGGGCACCACCATACCAGTGGGGAACAGGCACACAATAGAGACAACGTGGGACTGCCTCGGGGGCGCGTGAGGGATCCCTTGCCTCCGCCCCACGTGCCATCTGGAGGCCGTGGTGGGAGCATGCAGATGACCACTGGGCACTTCATCCTCATCTCTGCTGTGACAGGGCACCCACAGCTCATATCTTGCTGAAAAGACACTATTTGGTGCCCATAGGGCGGTACCTATGGGGACATGCCTGCACACGTGTGTTGATCTCAAGGTGATGTGCTCTGTGCACTCATATGGCAGCAAACAAATGCACCTTTTCTGGAGCCGCAAGCCTGGTTGTTGTTGCTGCCTGCAGGCAGGTCACTGGAGCCCATGGACGAGGAGCTTGGGGCAGCGTGGAGACCCGTCTCATCTGTCGTTGCCTGAAGCAGGAGCCAGGGACTCCAATGGTGCTTTTAGGTTAGTGAGGGCTAGTTACTGCCGCTGAGAGAGGTGGCTTGCGAGGTAATGGCATTTTGCTCTCTTTAAACTTTAATCTTTCCTATTAATTCCCTGCAACTGGAGAATGTATGAGAGTTAATGTTCCATGAACGTGTTTCTCAGCCGACAGTCTCTTCGAGCTAATTACCTTCAGGTGCTAAATGGAGGGAAATTGCAATCCATTTGGATGTGAAAAAATTTCGCCTTTCCAATCCCCTGTGAAACATTCTTTTTCCTGAGTGTTGCAGAAAGAATGCACTTGGCTTCTTTCTTTTTTTAAATGTTTTTCTCCCCTCTCCAACCAAGCCCTCTTCCCTCCTTCCCCAAGCCCCCATCCTCACCAGGTACTCATCTTCCTTCAAGACTCTGAGTTCTCCAGAAGACTTTGTAGTGCACTCAGTGGAGGGAAGCATCATCTTTAGCACAGTCAAATGGGACAGCATGCCAGCCAGGGAGAGAGGGGAAAGTAGATATATCCATGAAATCTAACCGCGTGGTGAAAACATGGAGGGGAAACAGCAAGAAAGACAGCAAGAGACTTCCTTTGGAGGTCTGAAGTTAAAGTGTATTTACACGCTTAATAACACGCTTATTACAGCCATTTCCCAGTTGTTGAGTTTTGAATACAGAGATAATAGAATTTTACAAGCTACAAAAAGACATTATTCGTTTGGACCCTGGACTGGGGAGGGAGTTCGGAAGGACCCACAGAGAAATGAAGGAGGAAGGCAACCGAATCCAAATGGGGGCACAAATTACTGGGTCTGGAAATCAGTGTCATCATGTAGGCTGACAGAGCCAGAAACAGCCAGTCAGGATACGTGTGAACAAGGCATAAATTGATGTTTTGGTTGAACTTCCCTCCTATCTGGAAGTCGCTGTCTCTCAAGCCCCACAGATGACCACCTGACACATTGGCCCTCCCAAATGGAAGTCTCTGGTGATAAGAGATTCCCCATTTCCCAGCCAGTCAGCAAAGAGCCAAGACAAGAAGTGCCAGACACATTCACCAGACAAAAACATGTCAGTGAGAACAGTTACACCAAATTCAGAGGGTCCTGGGCCATAAGCATCACCAGTAGCTTTTGATCTATTGTGTCTTTGGTGTTCACAACATGCTTACTGTTGCATTATCTAAACTGCCATTTAGATAATGCAACCTTGTCTCAGAATCAACCATGGAAATTATCTGGAGCAGAATTCTTTTCCACAGTAACGTAAATATACTCCAACTGGGAGTGGTGTTGCTTGAGAAAATTCCTTGGAGATTTGCTGAACCAGCAGGATATTCTTGCAAGATCATTCAAATGCCCCGTTTTTATGGCTCTGCTCATAGTCCAGATGCCACTGAGAGATACAGCTAAACCTGCACTTTGTCAGTAGACTGAAATTGAAAACGTTTATCAATCTCTGTAGACTAAAAGACATGCTGAATTCTCCTAGTGTCATTTTGACCATTAGAGAGTGAAGGTGCAGATGTTTCGCTGTTTTCCTGCTGGTCTCTGCAGGGACGTGTTCGCTCTGATATAAGTGTGGGGTGCTTGTCTAAAGACTCCATTCAGATAAACCAGTTCAGAGATGCTCTATCTTTGGATTCCTCTTACTCAATCTGAATTACCAGCATTTCACCAACTTCCCTAGACAGTGTTTTAAACCATCTTTACTGAAGCAATGAGGGCAATATCAGGTCCAAATCTTGCAAAGTATGATGATATTCCAGCACACTGGAGAGCTAGCTTGAAACTTGTCTCTGTTAAAGATCACCAGTATTAGGTGTGAGGTATAACAGCAGACTAAGAGGGGAACTCATATTACTACAAAAATTTTCTACAGGGTGTCCTGGCCAGAGACCATGCCTGGATCCTCTCTCAGGTGTTTCCCTGAGCCTTATTACTGCAGAAAATGAGCACCTCTTAGTCTCTGAAGTATTAACTCCCCATGGTTTCCAGTGAGACTATCTGCTATGTATGAAAGAGTGAGTGATTTATCCATGGTCATGTGAAAAGTGATGGCAGAACAAAGAGCTGTACCAGAGGTTTTCTGAACATCTAATGCATCGTGCCTGCCTGGCAGCCCAATCACACAAGTGCATATTTCTGTCAGCTCCATGTTCAGCCATTCCTCCACATGTGTACCACACACTTACACATCTGTCTGTCCCACACACCTGTGCTCTATCCAAGTCTGCTCATCCACTTCTCACAGTCCTTTGAACATCCAGCCCTCTGCCTTTCCATATAGCCCCATCTGTTTTGCATTTAATGAAATTCGCAGAGGAAACCCAATAGGTTTTTTTAAAATTGTTGGGGTGTTTCTCCTGTGAACTGGTAATTCCTCAAGACTTTATTGTTTTGCTTTTGTGTATTTTTTTTCTTCCGTGAGGAAGAAGGTGGATGGGGATGGAAGTAGGATTTTAGCAGGCAGAAAATAATTTCAACAGCACGATCACAAGGAAGTATGGGGTTTATCATATTTCTCATGGCTACGTCTAGTATCTACTAGTCAATATTGGTGATGGGACTTCACTAGCTACAGCTAATGGTGTCTAGTCAATGTTTTGGCCTCAGTCAGAATTAAACAAAGATAGGGTTTAAGTCAGCAGCTAGGTTGAACTTTGCCTTCTGCATACACAGAAGCACAAATCGTCAGAAGCTGTCCTGAATCTTTTTTTTAAAACACCATGCTTGGGCTGCAGATGGAAATGGGCTAGACAGGTGTCTCCCTTCCACCTTGCCTGTATGTTCACACAAACCCTCACTTTCCTGCTCCTGACTCCCTTGTTCCACATTTACGTTTTCTTGTCTTCTTTTTCCCTGTTGTTCTCCAGCACTGTTTTTCTCCACCCATTCTCTTTTCCTTGTTCTCCTCCTCAATTTTCCCTTTTAAAACATATATATATGTTTAAAAAAAACCCTGGAATCAGAAATAATGGATAAACATTTAATTCCCAAAGTGGTGCTGATGAGAAGGCAGATGTCATTTTCCCTGACTCACTCCCAGTGCTGGCTTTGTTGCAGCAAATGCTGTCTCTTTTCAATAGTTTTCTTACTTTTTGACTTCTCTTATTTCTTTTAGTTACAGTGCAAATAGCCTGAACTTGAGGGACTTCGGAAAAGCATAGCAATAGGAACTCTTTATTTTCCTTCCTCCTGTCATTCCTATACTTCTCCAAAGCTAGAAAAGCAGGGGGAAGGGGAAGAACGAAATTAAACTCCAGACTGCACACGATTTTCACTTGGGGAAAAGAAAGAGGAAAATTAGTATGCTTTGGATGCAAAAACTCATGTGCATCTATGTACAGCAGTGAAGAAAATGTGTACATGGATAAAAGAAAGATTGCAGCTAGGAATCGATGTACATAACTAGTGATAGTTTAAATATCATCTTTTAACTTCTTTAATCTGCTTAAAAACCTCTGTGACTAAATCGGAATAACCCCCCTCAGACTGTGAGCACAGTTATACTGGTATATGTGTACCTAATACCTGTGTAGCTTAATTTCATGCCTGCAAGACAATGAAGTTAAACTGGTAAAAAGCCCATTTATATGAGTGTAAATGCTGGAGGGAAATGTACTGTGTTTACCCTGCTGCTACAGTTAAAATTTTGTGTACAGACAAAGTCAAAATGGAAATCCTGTCCATCCACTCTTTTTCTCTCTTTGCTTTTGCATCCTATCTGCATCTATGTCTGCGTCAACCTTTTTTCCTTCTAGAAATCCTCTACACTGACACTTGCGAAGAGTACCTCATCTTGGAACCCATGTCCACATCTCTCAGCAAGGGACAGTCCTATCTCCCTGCAGAAGCCAGTGAGGATGGATGAGTCCTGAGCCTGACCAAGCAGGAGCGAGGGGACAATGGTGTACACCTGAGAGTAGCAATAGGGCTCATTTTCCTCCCAGCTCAAAAATTCAGCTTTGCACACTTGCTTGCTTTAAGATCAGAAATAAGCCTGGATATTGTGGGGGAGGAAGAATGACAAATTTTAGCAAAGAGAAGAGTGGGTGCTTATGAGACATTTACTCCATGGGTAAGAAGAACCAGAGCGGCTGAAACTATACGAAGACAGAATCCACTGTGAGGAGTAAGTGATCCTCCATCTAAAAGCTATACCTGATTGTCTGATATCCTTCCCACATTTGTCCCTCCTGGATGTTTAACTTACAAACTTTTTGGGGCAGAGACTGTACAGCTCTAACACAAATCCTGGAAGGTTTTCTCTTGGCTCTTTACAGCTATCTGGGGGGCAAAACAGAAGCTGTGCTTTAACAACACACAACATAGGTCACAGATGTAGCAGCTGGACTCAAGGAAAGAGAGATAAAAAGAGTCTGCCAAAGCCATCCTGTTAGGCACTGGCACAACTGAGGCATCCTACATGCCACATCCTATATCCCATATGTGAAGTAAGAGATTTACAGGAAACAAAACCCAACCTGCTATAACAACAGAAATAAAGGAATCTGTTTCCATGCAGAAGACTCTGCATCCTTTAATGACTTATATTAGATGTGAAAGGTGTCTAAACTTTGACTGCCTCCTTGTTTTCAAACATAAATATAATCCACCCAAGACATGCCTTAGATCTGAACTTCTGGGCAGCCAACTAAAACCAGATCAGAAGCATTCAGGCCAAATTCATCACTGGAGAAACTCCATTGACTTCAAGGCTGTTAAACGGCAGAGGGATCTGGCCTGCTGCTTTTAATTGTAGTCACAAACCCGACTGCAGCCTGATGAGCAGAAAATAAGATGTTATCAGAACCATGCACTCCTCTGTCCTGCAGAAAGGAAAATTTGCAGGAGCAAGAGCCATAGCTGGACTGATCCCAAGGCCATATTGTTTGGGGGACTGGGAATCTGGAGCAGCCCAGATGTCTGTGTTCTCTTTGCACGAGCATCAGGTCTAAAGTACTGTGGCATCCAGGATCAGTTCAGCATCAGGTGATTTGCTCATTAATTTCATCTATAAATCATGTTCCTGCTTTTAAAATGGCAAGGACAATAAAACACACGGTAAAAGGTATAAAAGACACACAGACACATAAGGTGAGGGAAAATGTTTGCAAAGACAATGTTGTGGGTATAAAATAAAGAAAATTTCCAAAACTATGTAAAGGACATGTAACAGTCTCCTAGGGAGAGTAGTCAAGAAGGGATCATCGCTACTGCCATGGAAACTTCATGACCTCAGGGACTCTAGTAGAGGTTAGCAAAATGCAATAAAAGGCCACCTAAATCATCACCAAAATACAGTCACTCCTGGGGATGAACTTAGCATTTTACTTACTATCGAAACACAGCTGTTCAAGTTCCTCTGTAAGTCCCCAGCATTTAAGCATATGCTGAACATGCTTAAGCACATGCCTAAATTCCTCTCTGTTCAGGAATGACTGAGTCCATGACTGATGGAACAAAAAGAGGTAATTTATAAATGTACAGTCCTTCTTTGGAAGATTGGAATTAAATATGTGGCTCACCTCCTAGTGTCTTTGAATATTTCAATGCAAAATAAACCAAAACACTACCTGCAGAAGTTTTAACAATTATAAGAATCAGTATATCTATTCTCTCCATGTAAGGATTTGCAGAAGTTTTATAGGTGTGGAAATCACGGCTGAATCCGATGAATAAAATGACAAAATTCTTATTATAATTTACAGGAACACACACACATAAACATGTATCTATCTGTGTATCTGTAATACACAGTACTTGGTATATAAAACTTTTATTGCCAAATTGAATACCAAATAATAAGTTAAGCTGACAGAAACATAAAAATCAGCATTAGATGGCACCCAAAGGAAGGCAGAATTTCCAGCAGTGCCCTTGCTCACTACCCTACTGTGTTTTGGGGGGAATTTGTAGGATATATGGGAATTTCAGGGACATTTTGAAAGTGGGGCTATACATATCTATGGGGAGATCTGGGTCCTGATGAAGAATCTGACCTTTTTATTTTCACTGTACATCCAAGCTGAAATCAGTTGCGGGTGCTGAGCCCTTGGACAATTCTTTTGATTGCTAAGAACTCAGTAGAGGAGAAAATGGATTTCTAGATGGCTTGAGGAGAGCAGGAGAGAGAAGAGCCAGCCAGCAGGCTGTTCTAGGTACCCTGCTGTGGTGCCGTGTTGTAATGCAAGATCAGGACCAGAGGAAAGGAGCATAAGGCGAGAACAAACTGTTAGGAGCAGCGAGGCTGCAGAAGGCTGCCTTTGTGTGGGTCCAGGGTGGTTTCATTTGGCAGAGCATCCTTCAGCCTTGAGGCCAAGGCTGCCCTCCCAGGGCTATACGAGGCCAAGTGGACATGGTGCAGCAGCTGTCCTCAGATATAGGGACAAGACAGATTACAGGAAGCTAACCAAGACCCAGACATCTGGAGAAACAAGAGGGAAGAAGTTACACTAGGAGGCAGTTTGGAGAATGCCTCCACAGCATTTGAACAGTTTGGCTGACACCAGAGCTATACAGGGAATTACCAGCCTTGCAGTGCCTGCAAGGTGCCAGCAGACTGGGTGATTTCTTCCCCAGACTTGCATTCCTCTTTAGGTTTTTCAGGCCGTGTCTCCCCTCAGAGGCAACCCTCATCCGTCAGCAGCCACACAGCCCAGGGCAGCCTTTGCAGGCCCTGCCAGTGGAGTTTCCTTGCCAGCTGGTTGGGGCAGCCAATGGGCAGAGGTGGTCACCTCACTCCTTAAATACAACTGGTGACAAGTGTCACCACTGGAGATACTGACTGATGTCTTTCCTGTGTCCCCCATGGCCAGAAGGAGTGAGAAGCTGCTGCCCTGTTGGCTGGAGCTGCCCAGCAGTGGGAGGAAACCCTTCAGATGGTACAGTGCAAAAGACTGCAGGTGGACACAAGCACCATTTGATAGCTCTAAGAGCCAGAATAAATCAGATTACAGATAAATTACTGATTGGACTCATCTGGTCATGGGATCTCTACTTGTGAAAAGAAGGCAGTGTTTTAGACTGCCTCCAAACCTAGGATAATCTGGTTCTTCCATGGATAGAAATGTTCCATCATAAATTTTGTCTGGAAATGAAGCCACCAGCTGTGTTATTCTATGTGGGTCCAGGAAGTTCAGAGTGTAACCTGATGGTTTTTCTCAGTGGCCTTGATTTGTACCTGATCTGCCCATGCCTGCTATATTTCCTATGGTTCGCTGCCCCAAAGGTACCTGCAGTGCAGTGATCCTGCAATGGAAGCACACACCTCTGTGTATAAAAAGGAACCCAGATATGAAGCCTCTCCTACATCAAAAGGGGGGGATCAAGTCTCACAATCCTCATGTTAGTCCATCCTGGCCAAGTTGCTGAAATCATCCAGGGGAATTGTATTACCTCTCAATATAAGTTTTGGACCCTCTTATACTGGTCTGAAAGCACCGATGGGAAAGGAACAGTGCCTTATTCAAGAGCATAGGGAGAAATGATATAGAAGCCGCTGAGTAAGGGGGACAGTGATTTGCATCATGAGCAATACAGGGCCCAGACCCTCTAGAATTTCAACATAAGCTGCTAAAAATGGGCTCTTCTTTTAGCCAAGAGGACAGGAATTGAAAAAAAGAAAAAAACATCTCCCTGTGACTGTGCTGCCACCTCCCTCTTTCTCCTCTGCTTGCGACAGACAGCTTGGGCTTTGAAGACGTGAAGCTGAGGTGAGAGAGAGAGAGTGTGTGTGTGTGTGTGAGAGAGAGAGAGAGAGGGAGAGAGAGTGTGTGTATGTGCACGCCTCTTGGTGTGATTCCTCCTTCCTTGCCAAAACATCTCCTGCTGTTTATTTATTTATTTCTCTCTGATAACGGAGGGGATCGCGTTTCCGGAAGAGTGCCAGCAGATGATACGAGCCCAGGACTGATACTGCCAGCAAACCCATGCCAGCCCTTTCTGCCGGAAAAATTTCATTTTTTCCAGAAGGAAGCCATGAGTGTGAAGCAGAATCCAAATCCGATTTCTCGGCATTTTTTGTTATCGCTCAGCAGCCCACCAGGTGGGGCAATGGAGGGAGCTCACTCAGCTGCAACTCAGTGCCTTAATCCAATTTACAGCTTCTCTTGGAGAGATAATTACAGCCCTGAAACCAGTTAGCACTGTACAAAGAGGCTCTCGAACCAAAGCCCAGATCCTGTCTTTCAAATATTCACCTAGAGTGTCAGGGATGCTATAGAGAGGGAGGGGGCACTTGAGCTAAGCTACTATCAATGGAGAAGGATGTACACAATGCCCCTCCCTGGGACCTCACTTACACACTCACACAGGTTTTCCAAAGCTCCACAGGGACTGACAGTGTGGGATTGTCACCGCCTGGTTCTACAGCTCTGGACACCTGGGCAGCGGGGAGCTGTAAAGCTTTCTCTGCCACGAACTACTGGTAGACTGAGGGGGTGAGATGATGGGCAGCCTGAGGCTGGTGGGCTAAAAGAAGAAGGTCAGTCTCTTCCTGGTCACGGCCACACCAGGTATCCCACTGAGGTGGCTCCTGAAGCCACCCTGAGGAATCCAGACCTGTTCAATTTTTTCCCAGTGATCAGTGGTCACTGGATGAGGGTAATGGTTTTAAGCTGAAAGAGGGGACATTTAGATTAGATATTAGGAAGAAGTTTTTTACTGTGAGGGTGGTAAGGCACTGGTACAGGTTGCCCAGAGAAGCCATGGAAGCCCTATCCCTGGAGGTGTTCAAGGCCACATTGGATTAGGCTTTGAGCACCCTGGTGCGGTGGAAGGTGTCTTTGCCCATGGCAAGTGCATTGGAACTGGATGATCTTTAAGGTCCCTTCCAACCCAAACCATTCTATCATTCTATGACAGCACTTGGTTTAATACAAAGTTACAACTACTCTTTGCAAAGACACAACAGGTTATGGCTTCTCACATGCTGAGTGGGCCACCACTGCATTTGCTTACTTCCTTATATTTCATGGCAGCTGGACCTGAATTATGTGTGTCATTATCCCTCCACTTGGCTCACACGCAGCCAGTCAGACATGGCTGTAGGCTGCAGGGCTGCCTGACAGATTCACAAGTAACAAAGAGAAGGAGGCTGGGGCACTCAGTAACAGGCCAAAAGGCAAGTAAGGGTATCTACGCTCTATGCAGATGTCCAAAACCCATCCTTTCCAGCACCGCAGCCCTTCCTCATCACAAGACTTGATGGGTGATGCCTCTCCCATTACCGTAACAGCATTGTCTTGTGTACCTAGAAAGCAAACATTTGAGAAGCTGAGTAGTGGTAAAGTCTGTGTGGTAGATACCTTTAAGATTTCCTGTTGTTTCCTGTAGTGAAGTGTGGAGAAGGGAACATGCAACCAGGTGACACTTGGTGACGGACATACTGGATTCAATATACTAATTATCAAGGATGAAGATTGGGGTTTTAGGTGGGTTTCCTTAAACCACATTAACTAACTTGTAAGATGTAAATTAACATCCTCTGGCTTAAAGATCTTGATCTCTCTCATTCCGATGTAATTCTGGAAGATCTTCTTTAGAGGTAATTTCCACTCTGTCTGGCATAGCCCAGAGACGAACCCAACCCTTGAGATTTAAGCATTAAAAAGGAATACAAAAGATAAAAACACAGATTTTTTGGTGGTAGGAATGGGAGCTGGTGTAGGAGCAATTGGAGATCAAAATCTATAGAGTATAAGTAATCTGCTGAGGAGTATGTACCCTCCTTCATGATGTCTGGTTCATAGCAGAGGCCAAGTTGTTACTGCCAGCTGAACAGCTGGAAGTCTTGTTCTGGGAACTCTTCCTCTAGGCTTGGGTCTGGAAGGTCTCCCAGGAAAGAATCAGCCACTATAGCTGTGACTGCATCTGCTGTAGAAGCCCAGCTCAGAGGCCAAGAGGGTCTTTCCTTCCTTGCTTTGTGCAGAGCTGAAGAAATCAGGTTGGCTCCCTGACAGAACATTCTCTTCCAACAGGACAGAAACTCAATGGCAAGTCTGCAGTGACAGACCTTTCCCTGGGAAAAACAATAACCTTGTTGTTGTTGTTGCTGTTCAAATATTCAGTCACAAGTGGAGAGTGTACTTGGTAGGGAGCCAGATTCAAGCCCTCACTCTCCTACTCCTTTTCTCTGTGTCCTTTGCCAAGTCTCTCCACTCAGCGTCAACAGTTGACAGTAGGCACTGTCTCTCACTGGGTGTGCCTGTGCTGGCAGGCACAGTCAGAGCTGAGCTCTGAAGCATGGCGGTATGCAGGAGAGGCCAGAGTTGGCTGAATGCAAGAGGCATGGCTTATTTGTTCATACATAGCCTTGGAGGAATGTGCCTAGACATAGAAAGCTGGCATTGGGTGAACATCTCTCCTCGCAAACCTCTGGTTCAGGTCCTCTGTAGGGCAGACATGCCTCCATATAGACTGATAACTGAATGGTTCAAATGATGGATGTTATTTTGATTGGAGCCTCCCAGCTATTACCTGGACTCTGGGGATCAATCATGAGTAGCAGGAAAGGAAGTGGCAGAAATCAGATCTCAAGAACTCCACCTGCAAAGTCTTTGGACTCTGAAGCATTTGTAGAAACATCTCTTCTTTGTAACAGAAGTCCATTGTAGGCCTCAAAATACATATCTGCTGGGTATTGGATATTCACCCCCTGGAAAAGCTTATGAGATCCCTAGATATCCTAGTAGGTCCCACTCTGGCAGTAGTTGCAAGGTGAGGGTCATCAATATATTCCAAGAGAGCAGCTGCTTACATTTCCTAGTAGTGTATTACTGTCTAATCCTCCTAGCTTCTTCATCCCTTTAGCATAATATTCTTGTCCAGTAATATGAAACACAGAAGGTCTATCTGGAACCGTGGTGTTCCTACTTTGATTGAAATCTTCTGAATCAATGCTCTAGTTGTGGCACTTGGCTTTTCCATTGACTGCTCATGTGGCACGTCTGACCCTCTAGGAATGTGGCTAAAGGGCAGCTGGAGCTTTCCTTCCTGGTGAACCTAGGGCAAAGTGTGGTCTAGCTGAAACATTACCTACCACTCACGGGGATGCCACCCCTTGTGCATGTGATATCCATTTAGTTTTCATAGCACAGCTCTGTCAGAACCAGTCATCCTCCAAGAATGTAACAGGGATATCTTATGTAGTTGGTTTGCTTGTGTACATGCTGGCAAACACCTGGAATTTCTTGTATTTAAGAAGTAATTTCATCTGCTTCTCTAACATAGCCACCTGTAATGTGGGATGCAGCCACCCCATTAACAGGCTATTATATGGTTCCTCAGGAAGTCTGAAGAGAAATTAAGTATATTGGTCTCAGTAGTCAACCAAGTTGAAATCCATGGATTCCTTCACTTGCATCCACTTGACATCTGGGACATAATATCTAACTGTGAACAGCAGAGAGACCCAGACACACAAAACCACCATGCTAATGGTGCCAGGGCCAGAGCCAAGCTTGAAGCAAATCAAAGCACTGAACCACTGCTGACCCAAAGATGAAAGCAAGGCGTTAGCACCCTACTTCTTAACTCTCTGGAGGCTCCACAATCACGGCTGTACCCACTTCCCCTATCACAACACTAATTGCACCCCAAACTAGACTGTATTGGAGAAGCCCAGGAGACCTTCCAGTTCTGCATTATATCATGCCTTGGGAATAACTCCGACCAATTACACTTTCCCCTCGGGAAGACAGACTATGGGATCTTCATTTCAGACATATATTTTCCAATGGATAGGCAAAATCTATAGGCATTAAAGAAGTGCTGGTAAAGTCATTAGTATTAAATTGAATTACTATGCTTGAGCTTGAGGGTATTTTGTTGTTGGTTTTGATTTTTGTATTATTGTCTGGTTCTCTCATCACTGAATAAACTAGGGCATAAGACAGGTAGGACACCCTTCAGGAGGAGGAGTGTGTATCCAGTAGCAGCAGATCCAAAGTCTGTCTTTAACCACGACCTTTTACAAATAACTGCATCTTTTAAAGAGGTTCCTATACTAAGCAAAATTCTGGAGGCATTGCTTATCTCAGAATGTCATGATCAGGCCTGGAGTATTTTGTTGAAGTTTTACACCTGGATCCAGGGAAGCAAATTTAATAATCTCTGCTGAAACTGCATTGCCATTAAAAAGCAGAGGAAATATACAGCTAGTGATTATTTGAAAAGAACAGATAGAAATGAAAACAGTCACCTCTGGTCAACCTGGTGACTTCAAAGGACACTGAATGGCTTCAATCTGTGACATATTAAAAGCTGTGGTTTATGCAGCCTCAGAGCAGATACCTAATTTTTTGGGGAAACCTCACATTTTGTTTCTGTTCTAGCTTTGTCTAGACTCAGAAAGCAGCTGCATATATGGATGGGAGACAAGCTGCACCCTTATCTGGAGTAAATATGTGAGGATCGCCTATTTCCAGCAGCCAAGTAAGGTTTGGGAGGGAGGGACACCATGACCCTCTCTCAAGCCTCATTTATTTGGTGTAAACAGCAGCCTACAGGCTGATGGGAATTTTTCCCCCTTCTCAATGTGGTTTGTATTGGGAATCTAACGTCAAGGATGACAGAGCTGAGTAAAACAGCACTCCATCCAGAGGAGCTGCCAAGCATCCATCAGGTGAGACTTCATCAGGACTCAAGGACCTGGGCTAGAACCCAGCAGATCTCTGTGATGTCCTGACCCCTTCCACCAAGTCCCAGAATCTTCTTGTCTCTGTGGCAGCAGCATAACCCCCTCCAGGTCTATTTCCCTGAGCTGTGCGGCTGGAGGGGATGGCACATTGAAGCAATTTGCCAGGCTGCGTGACAATTACTGACACAGATGCTCCTGTGTCAATATGGGCTCTTTCTCTCCATTCTGGTTACAGCAATGGGTGTGCCTGGCGGGGACTCCTCTCGGCACAGGCCAGTAGCATTATGGGGTTGGGAAGAAGCCATGTCTGCCTAGGCTTGGGAGGGTGGAAGCAGCCTTAGAGGTTGTTCCTGCTCTTTCTCCTCCTGCCTGTTTGCCAGGGTGTCCAGCTGCCTGACACGTCCCCGTCCCATCCCCCCGCCCCCGCTTCCCTCAGTATCCCCTCACCCAAATACTGTGGCTTCCTCTCTGCAGCATCCCTGCCTTGCTGCTTGTTTGGCAGTTAAAGATGAGGGAAAAGGGCAGTTTCCAACTCTCTTCTCCAAAGGCTTTGTGTCTTTCATGCCCCCTCCACCTTTCAGTTTCCTCTCCTATTCCCATGCCCCAATTGTTCCCCTTTTAACTGGGATATCAGTCATTGCACAAGTGCCAATATATTGCATCCTCCATAGATAAAAGAGAGGTGAGATGGGGCAATTTTTAGCAGAGTTAAGAAAGGCATAAGGAATTACAGACAAAGCCCTTCACCATTTGAGCAATTCTGGGTTCTATCTTCCCCTGCCAGTTTTTCATTCGGCATCAAAGTCTGTATGTTTTCACATGTCAAAGCCTGAAACGTAGGGAAAATGTCTCACATCCAGAATTCAAATGTTGTCAAATCCCATCCAAAAAGAGAAGTTGACATAAGGACCTCAGCCAGACACTGTTAAAGGTACACAATTGCCATCACCTAGGACACACCACTGTCCTGATTCCAAGAACCCTGGGGATGTGGCACAACTATTGATCAGGTCTGTATGAATATAAGGATCCTTCCCCTGGCTCCAGATTTAGCACCAGGTGGAGGGAGAGGTGAGCAGTTTTGGGCCATTTGCAGCCCAGAGCTGCCTGACCTTGCCTCTGTGGAGGAGACCCAGAGGGGCTGTGTGCAGGCATGTCAAGCCTGTGCCTTGTGGGTGCGCCCTCATCAGTGCCTCTCCCAAGATTAGACATGGCAATTAATGCTGAAGGCTAAGTCATGAAGCACTCTGCTGGACGTCTCCCAGAATGTCTTGAGGTGATTTGAGATATTTCTGCTTTCAGCTGCTTTTCTTTGTTTGCTGCTCCTTTTTTCTTGTCTCTATTAGGGAAGCATGTCCTGCTCCTCCTGGGCTGGAGCAGCTGAAGCGCAGCCACGTGTTGCCTTGTGCCAGCTCAGTGATGGCAGATGGGTCTCTGGGAGAGGGGCAGCAGGGCTTGTGAGCTGGGAGGACATCATCTCTGTGACAGATCTCATTGCCCACCAAAACAGTATCTGCTAGCACATGCTACATAACACCAGGCCTTTTCCTCTAGAGAAGGCCACCACTGGCTTAACTTGAGGACAAAACCACTTCAATGCCTTCTGCCTTCTGAGAAGGCCAGCAGATGGGTCTGCTGCTCCTGCCAGTGCTGCACCAAACCAAACAGGCTTCCCTCAGCCCAAAATCAGCTTTCTTCCATCCCTCCTCTACTGAAAAAAAAAAAAAGCTGTACTGTTCCTTTAAATGTGGTGCATGTTAAAAAAAAAAAATTGACAAGCTCCCTCACTCTCAAAAGAGTGAGAAATTTTCATTGATTGATTTCTTCATGGCTTCTTAAACAGATAATTAATTCACCGTGAACCTGCGGACACACCGTCGTGAGTCGTTAATATTGTAAATGCACATATACTTCAATAATCGCCTGACCCCCCCGTCACCCCGAAAAACAGATAGCTGTGCAGCGAGGAGGAGGGAAATGGGGGGGAATCGATTTTCGAAGACATGAAGGGATCACCCAGCAAAGGGAAGCTATTGATTCTCTTTTATAAGACACCGCTATAATATTTATTCTTTTGTAAACAGAATTAACCCAGCATCATGGGTCATTCCTATCGAACAACTTTCCTCACATGTGCATAGCAATGCTGATTGTATCAGATGAGGTAGAAACATCCAAACTGCAACACCCACCCTGGCCCACACCTCAGCATCTGCTCAGCTCATGCCTGCTGGATCTTGCTGCCATGGTGCAAACCCAGCTGGCATTGGGTAGGCTGCAGCAGGGCTGAGGCTGTGCAGGTATTAGCAGCCCAGTAAGCAGATGTGTTTTTCTGGCTGAGTGCTGCTGGCACCATCGTGGTCTTTGGCTGTCTTGTGCTGGGGTGGCGACTGTTGAGGAGGGTCCTGCAGCTGGAGCCACCAGGCCCAGTCCTCATGGTGGATGGCTGAGCTGTGACTCCTATCCACCAACAGCTGCTTATAGAGGAAAGGAGAGAGGGAATTATGACACAAAGAGGAACTTTTCTCCATCCCATAATCCTCTCCCACACTGGAGAGGTTTCTTCCCTGCAGATTCTCTACGGCTACTGAGAAACTCATCCAGCAGCAGGTAGGGCAACAGTTAGTGTGAGAACCCTACCACATTCAATCTCCCCTCTGCCCACTCATAGCAAGGATTGCAGACCAAAGGATCCATGCAGGACATCATGCCTCAGAGCCCTGGGGACCTCTCTGTTGCTGAGGTAGGAGCTATTGCTGTTTGGAGGACAACTGCATTTCACCCGAATGAAAGGTCATCTCAGGAGGAAATAAGCCTGGATATCAAAAATGCAAGCATCCCAAGGAAGAGCCAAAAACTTTGTGATCTAGTCAGGGAAGGATCTGTAAATCCTAGCTGGAGCTGCTTTCTTTGCTTGTGTTTAACTGCATAAACATAGAATCATACTTCTCCATAACAGACTAGTCATACACATTCAAGTCTCTTGCAGATGCATCTGTGTGGCACACCAAAATGTGCTTAGTGTAGAAAAAAATGAAAATCTTTGCCTTGGGTACAGACACACCAAGGTCTGCAAAAGTCTGGAGGATGTAACTGTGAAACTGCTGGCTGCCCATCAACTCCTGAATTGCCCATCAAGTAACACCAAGCAGTCCAAAGCAAAGACAGAAATTGCAAGAGAACACGGGCTTCCTTTCATTTGCCTCCCAAACGTGGAACCATGTTTTCTAGCAAGGTCTTCCCAAGAACTTCTGGCAAGAGCCACCAACGTGCCATAAGAGGTACAATTCAGATTTTTGGAAAAAAGAAAAATCACATCTTGGCCATGTTTAATGGGCTTTAGCCTGAATCTAACCAACCCAGAGCCCATGGGGTGGAGAGGTATCTTGGGAGTTTTAAGCTGCAAGCATCCTTCACAGATGAACCCTTACAAAGGTGGTCGAACCTTCCAGGCCCACACCCTGGGGGATGGGTTTGCTTTGTCCCAGGCTGGCAGTAGTTGGATGGCCCCATGCCTACCCCTCTGGCTGAGATCCGGATGTGTCAGGCTGCTGGCGCTCCGGCTGGCTTCTCTTTGCCTTCCTCCCATCCCGGCTGGCAGCCAAGGCAAGCGAGAGCAAGTACTAAATTGCGTCAAAGAATTTAAAAGCAGTGGAGGGAGAGACAGAGGGGGGCCGAGTGGCAACGGAGGGGCAGGCGCAGGCAGCGGAAGCCCTAATTAAAAGCGGGGCCGTGGGCAGGCAGGGCTCCCATTCAGAGGGCTGACAAAGGGAGGGTCTGTGGAGCAGAACCGTGAGGCAGTGAAAGGAGAGGGCCCCACAGAGCCCCTCGCCCTCCAGCACAGTGCAGTGCCCAGGACAGCAGTGCCTGGCTGACCTGGCCTCTCCGGCCACCATCCCCTGAAAATTAGCCCAGCCACCCCCTGCAAAGGGAGTCCACAGTGACCTTTCCTGTTCTCACACCTTTCCTCCCACCTTCCCCGGTAGCTGCTTCCCCTCGCCACAGCCAGGCGAGACCTGGGCGATGACACTGGAGGAAGAAGAGAACGCCAGCCTCCAGGTCACCTCCCAGCTCCCCGCTGCCAGACAAGTGCCTTTCCACTCCAGCAGTGCCCTTGAATGCACTAATTAGCCCCCCAAGCCCGGTGCTGGGAAAGGCCACACCAGTCATAAGACAGCCACGAGTTGCTGGTCCCTCAAGGGAGCGTCAAGGCACCCCAGTCTTCCCCAGTGTCGGGTGGGACATTGTGGAGGGAAGGCTGGGCTGGGTGGGAGTGCCAGCCCTGCAGGAGCTCTCTCTGCAAGGGCACCCCGTGCTGCGGGGTCTCAGGAAGGGAAGCAGGCACTGCTGGCCCCGGAGGTGCAGCAGGAGCAGGGTGGAGAGAGGGCTGCCTGGCATTGCTCCTTCTGGAGGTCAGTGCTATGAAAGACTGGGAGGGGAAACGAATGAGAGGCCCAGAGCATGTTGAAGGGCAGTCTGTACATCACAATTAATTTGGAGCTCTTCCCAAAACAAAGGCTCTCTATGGCTTTCAACATGTTTACATAATAGTGCACAGAAAGAGCAGTGAAGTGTCATCTCAAGCCCCCCCATCTTCCACCTCTTTGCTTTCCCTCCCCACACATTCAGCACATCTTCAGCACTGTCTCCTTCTCTTCAGATGTTTTCTTGCTCTAAACTCACATTTTTGACCCCTGCCACACATACTTTGCTTTCCATGGACTTCCCAAGGCATTGCTGCAAGGCATTTGACAGCTGTGATTCCCCACACACTCCCAGTCAGGGACATTCATCATGGGGAAGCTCATTGCTACAAGAGTCTGCCCTAGCTCTGGCCTTCTCCCTCTGCACTTGAATAACATCAGACTCAAGCCTTAGCAAAGGCCACCCTATTACATGTCCCAAAGTGGGTTCTGTAAAAAGAGGGGAGAAGATGACAGTGTGCTTCAAGTCAAATAGGAATTCCCAGGTTAAATCACCTACACCAGGGCCATGTGGTCTTCTCCCTCTAAAGAGCAAGACAGCTCAGATATTCACTAGGCTTCACTTGCCTAGCAAAGGCAGAAAGAGAAATACAGGGAACTATATGAGACCTCAAGGACAGTGGTGGGATCAGTGAAAGAGCAAGGGAGAGAGGAAGGTCATACATGAAGACCAGGACAAGAGGTTGGGTCATGAATTCCTCCCCAACCCTGTCCCACCTGGCTCCCCCTGTAAACACAGAGGTGCTGACCAATAGCTTTCTCTACCTCATGGTCTCCATCACAAATTATCCTGGGCAGAGGGTGTCTCAGTGCACACATGCACCTTCATATTGTACCTTCCCTTTCCCTTCTCCTTGGGGTCTACACCTTAGCGGACTCCAAGACCTCACATCCTTGCAGTGAGCATCTACCAGTCTCACTCAGCTAACATATACCAGCTAAACCAGGCAGACACACAGCCTTTTGGCCCTGTGCCAACACAGAACATACATCACATGATTTAGATGGTTGTATTATCAAGCTCAATGATTCATCAGCTCCCAGACCCTTCGTCATGGTGCTCACAGCCCTCACAGCAGCATGGTGCCCCTCACTGGCTCTCAGAGCACTCCAAAAACCTGGCAGGAGTCAAAGCCCCTCACAGGCTCTGACATGCTGGTGGGGAAAAAGCAGCATGGTATAGAGGAGTAAACAGCAGGTAGCAAACCAAGGGCATGGATTAACCAAATCATCTTTGGTTTTCCTTCCCCTGCCCCCATCTTCTGTATCCAGCTTCCAAGGGCTTCCAGCGGGGGCCTCTTTCTCACCTGTGCGCCCCCAAGCCCCAGAGGCCTCCATCACACTCCAGGACCCTGAGAACAACTGCAGACAGCCAGGTCTCATGCAGAAACCCAACAACCCTAGCAAGAATGTAATTGCCTTCAAAGCTAGCACTACAGGCATGAGAGATTGCCTTCAGGATGAACAGCCTTTCCACCGTCACATGCCTCACCCAGGTGCATAACGTCTTTTGCAAAAGCCCAAGGGACTGAAACAGCTCTGCAAGGCCTTAAGAGAAGGGAAATTGCTATCAGAGACTCCTGTTGACTTCACAGCCCACCAAGGAGGCTGCTGGCTTCTAAAGGCCATCCCACATCTGTTGGAATAGCAGGAAGTTTTAAGTTAGCAATAAAAAATAAAAAATGTTGGAGTCCAACTGGTGACTGAAGTCTGGTGCCAGGCTCTGCTGCAGAGACATTACAGCTGCTTACAGTGCCTGCTCTGAAAGAGGTGCTCATTAAGCATTTGCCTTGGGTTTATTTTCCCTGTTTGCTAAAACCAAATATTCACAACAAAAATCTGTAAGGGAGGACTGCAAATCAGAAGTTTGATTTCACAAAACCAAACACTAACAGCCATCTGACTCTGGGGTCTTCTTCCTTTGCCCTCTGTTTTTAGCCTCCAGGGGTTACTTTGAAAAGCTCATAGTCACATGGGCTAGAAGTGATTTTAATCTTCTAATTGATAAACCGGAGATTTTGGGGGTTTTGAGAAGATACCAAGTAGCCAATACTATCTTCAGGACTGGCAAAAGGAGTTTCATGTCACAGAATTACCTCTAGATGCACAAACAACTGTTTTCTAAGCTAATTTTTTTGGTGCCTTTCTGCCCAGACATTGAAATGCTTTCAAAGCTGCAGGTACCTTCCATGCGTGAACCATGAATACCAACAGATCAAGGCTGAGGAGCTGGTCAACAAACTGGTCTCCAAAACCACAGAATAGACATTGATGCCAGACTACTCAGAGGAAAGCTCTCATCAGCAGAACCAAGACAGCAGAGTTATGAACAGAATTCAGAAGCACTAACACCCAGATGATGACAACGCAGCAGGTCTTAAGCCTACGAAGCCCTGGCTCGTTGTAAGCCCATCTACTGCCATAGTAAGGGCTGAGCTTTCACATTTCCCACTGCCACTATCTCAGGAAGCCAGTGTTCCCGAGGCACCACTTTGATTATACCCCACACCAGAGCAGTGCCGTGTAGCACCCATGGGAGCACGGCATCACCTGCCTGCAGCTCTCCTGGCGGTGCCCCTGCACCCAGAGGTCTGGCTGTTCCCAGGAGACCACCCTTCTCAGCATGGCCAGCACCAAGCCCATCTCTTCCAGCATTACGGGCATCTGGGGGGAAGCGGGCATCTTTGCAGAGCCGCACTGTGAGGCACTGACATGAATTGATCCACAAGCTGCCCTGACGTTCTCCACTTGTGATTGCTACATTTTTTGTGACAAATTGATAAACTGCATCTCCACTCAGTTAAAGATTTGATCTCACTCTCTTAATCCGCTATCAATAAGATATTAATCGTGCACCTGACCCATTCTCTTCCTTGTCTGCTTGCAAATCCAATAATCATTTCAGAATTCACAGCCGAGTGGGGCACTCCCTTCAAACAATTAATTTCAGGGGAGTCTCATTTATTTTCCCTGTAACCTTCTCCCTCCACCCCTTCCCTGCTTGCCTGCCTGTCCCCTTCTCCTGCCGCTATCCACACAATTCCCAGCTGAAACTCCTGCTCAGCAGAGAGATGATGTGGGAGTGCAACATACAATGGGAGCTGGGAAGGTCCTGCTGAACTCCCTTCCATTTGCTGCTCCATGCAACTGATTAAACACCCTTTGCTCAGCCCCCAGACTTCTCTAAAGGCGGAGGCCAAATTCACCCTGAAGCTAACACCCTGTGCCTGCTGCTCTGCAAGGAAGGGGGCTCACCCTGGTCTGCATGGAAATGTTGTGAGACAGGACGTAACTGTCCGTCTGGGGGCTGAGGCTCCAGGTACAAACTCTGTGCTCACCAGCCAGAACCCTGCTGGCAGGACCAAGAGTTGAACCTCCAAGCCTGCCCCAGGTTGGCTCAGCCTCCAAGTGTTCCTGTAAAGAAATCACCCCCTCAGGTCACGCCAATGTATGCACCCCACAGGCAAGAGGGAGAGCACCCACACATTGCCGTTGTGCCACAAGTGTTGCTACTGATGCAAGGAATCCTTGGTGCTTACCCCAGTCCCACAGTGTTGGGAGAAAAGACAGTCCCTAAATTGTGATAATCCCCAGTACGGCATAGCCCCTTTACAATTCCTCTAGGCTTTGTTCTGTCAGTGGGTCCACTTTTCCACCCCTGGCCACCCATGGAAGGCTTTGTCCATGCCCAGAGCCATGTGCTTCAGGGCAACCTAGATAAAAGACAGTAGGGTGAGAAGTCCCTGTGTGGGCCATGGGGATGGATAAGCTGATAACAATAGAGTTTTATCCACATTTGCTCTTGACATCTTCTCCTAATATACCACACTCCAATCTGAGCACTTCTTGATTTGGACTTTATAACTTTTACCTTTTCCCCATGGTCCAGAAGAGAACTAGGCTTCTTGGCCAGCTGTGTTTTCAGGCAAGGTCTCATTGCACCATTTCTGCCCTGTCTGGCCTCTTCTGGCCTTGCATCTCGATAGCCAGCACATTCCAGGTGATACTGGTAGGCAAATTAGTCGATGCAATAATTTCTAGCCACAACATTCGTATGAAGGCCAAATACACAAAGTAGAATTGCTTGTGTACCAAACTTGCTACCACAAGTGCTGGAGACCAAGCACAGAGCCCATGTGGAGGTAAAGGATTGCAGAAACCACCACAGAACATGTGTGGTGTTTCATTGTCCATACATCAAATAATAGGGGAAAATCCCAGCTTAGGGTGCCCCTCACTGCCAAAGGACTCCCTGCTGATGCGTTTCTTTTCCTCATCCTCTTTATCATCCTCCTCCTTTACCTCAAAACCCACAGGAGACAGAAGCACTATGACCAAAGACAGGAAGAGCTGGGAAAGGAGCTGTGGCTAGCAATAGCTGCTATTGGCATCGGCAGGAAGACCAGACGAAAGAGCGTCTCTGCTCCTGTGCAGGGACAAGAGCAGGGCTCTGACAAGCTCTTTAAGCTCCCCAGGCTCCAGAAAATGCTGCGCAAAGTGTTTTAGCAACAAAAGTCTTGAGAAGAACAAACACTTTAATCCCTTAATGAGCCGGCTGATCCCCCATCTTGGCTCTGACTTCTCTAAAGAGCCACACGCTCCCCTTCTCCATGGCCCCCAGCCCCCTCCAGAGCAACCCACCGCGTCTGCCTCAGAACCGATTCAAGGTGCTCTTCGGGATCCAATCCAATTACGCTGCATCCTGCTGAGCGGCCTCACAGACCGACAGCTCTTTCAGGGCTGAGTCTTATGGCCTGTTAATCCTCCCCTCATTAAAAGACCTTGTTCCTCCCTCCTCAGAGATGGGAAAAAAAAAATAAAACAAAACCACAAAAAAAAACCAACCTCACACTGGGTAAAGTTTATGCAAGAGAGACCCAAAGTGGAGCATGAAAGCTGGCCTGCAAGCTGCAGGCTCTCCTCATTCTCAGGGGTCACCTCTGCATAACTCAGGGGTGTCCCTGCCTCCTCCTGCCCTCAGACCTGGCTCGCACATGAAGAAGACGGGCAGGTAGCTGGCCCTCGTGCTGTTCTTGCACTGTGGCTTTATTGGCTTCTCTTTAATGGGCCTGTCATTAATCCAGGAGGAAGCTGGGTGGGAGGGTCCCCATAAAACTAAAGCCTCACAGCTAATGAACGTAGCACCCAGGGGGAAAGGACACAGGAGCAGCAGTTGTAGTTGGTCACGCAGGGCTGAGCTGGCCTTCGACAGCCTTGCAAGGACAAGGTCCCTCCTCACTGGGAGAGGAAATGTCAGAACAGCCCCCTCTGCCATCCACCCCCCTGGTCCCACACACGCAGAAGGGATGGAGGTCTCCAGCCCAGAAGGTGGCCATTCCCACATCCTGGGAGCTCTCCTCAGCGCTTAGCTGGAGGGATGAGCCAGAGATCAGTCAGCTGCAGCCACCTTCCAACAAATATGCAATGCTACCTCCCTTGGGGTGATTTTGCTCCTCTCTCTTCTGCTTCCTTCTGTCCTGAAGATGCAGTCATAAAACACCCAGCATTCTCCATATAGTTGTACATGCTATCTAAAGTCCAACCAGCTCAGGTTCAAATCCACCAGTCTTATTGTAGCTACTGCTACTGGTGCTGGTACTCATTAACCTACAGAGTGTAACAAAAAGCAGAATTGCTTCTTTTTTGAGAAAAGATCCATGAATGCACAAGCCAGTCCCTCCCTGCAGTAGGTATCTTCAACTCACCCTGTTACACAGGGCAATAAGGAAATATGGTAATGCCAAGAAAGTAGTCAGCATTTTCCAAAATAAATCATAGTTCTGATGGTCACTGTCCAGTAAGCTGAATTTACATCCCGACCAGCACATTACATAGCAGAATTTCAGTCCCAGGAGTGTTAAAAACATTGCTAACGACTGAGATAAGTCTGGGAAGTTTAGGTGAAAGATAATAAAAAAAAAGAAAATAGGATTAGGTAGGATGTAAGGATAACAACAGAAACCTCTCTCTAAAGATAAGGAGATAAAAATAAAGCAGAATAAAATTAAGGGAGAAACTTCCTGGCAATGAAGCCCACTAGGAATCTTCACTATTTAAAGTATTTTAAGATTGCACTGAGGAATTTTGGTGCCAGAAGAGCCTGAGAAAATGTTGTGGTAAAATAGGTAGCACAGGGCTTGGGGAGTCACAGGTTTGTTCTTGACCGTGATACCAGCTCACAGCACAGCCTCACCACACACTCAGATGTTGCTCCCATCCCTCCTACTGTCCACATACAGAAGTTTCTTGACAAATTTAGCTCAGTCAGTCAGGCTCTCAGTTAGAGACAACTTAAGCATCATGACTTCTGGGCCCAGGAGAGAGATAATAATTCCCCAAAGTCTTCTCAGAATTGAGGAAGACTCACAATTCACTTAAAAGCAACTACAGAAGTGGTCAGCTCTGGAGCTGCAAGAGTTCCTGGCGGTTATAACAACATGTACAAAAAAGGAGCCACAAGAATGAAGCAACTATTTTTTTCTTTGGTGAATCACTCATCCCAGCATGAGCTAAATCTGGGCAGAGGTCAGTCAGGTTCTGCCATGCAGTATCAGAAACACCTCTAAGAACATACCTGTGATGCTCTGAAGCAACTGGGCTTGGGATTACACATGACTGAGAAGAATTTCAGCAAAAAGAGGCGCAATTAGGTCTTCCCAAAATTTTGTTGAGGCAGAAAATTGAAGCATTGACTTACTGAGTATTTTCACAGTTGGTATTTGAATATTTTTCTTGTAAGATAGTCAGCAGGGAGTGAACATATTAAGCTGCAAATAACATTTTTTCAGTGGGGTTTTGTTTTGTGTTAAGTTGTGGGGGAAGGAAAGAAAAAAAGTTTTTTCAAATTTCTGATAACTTTTTTTCCCTCACCAGCAGAAAAATTCCTTACCAGTCTGTCACAGGCCTCAGGGAGGTGAACTGCATGATCTAATTGGGCATTATCTCAGTCTTCTCCAATTTCTCTCTTGTCACACAGTCTGCTTTTTGACCTATGCCAAGAGAAACAACGTTGGCATGCATCCTTTTTGGCTTTGACAGAGCCTGTTTCTGCTCAGCTCTCTTCCACAAGTTTATGCCATCTCATCCGTTCACTTTGCAGTTGCACATTTAACACCGCAATTACGATGCAGAAGATTAGAAATCAGACTCACCTTTCCCCATCTAGGGCTGTTTGTTTCTTGTTCTTTGTACTCCCTTCAGTAGAACATGTGAAACTCAGCTACTCCAGTTCACTTTTTGTTAACGGTCAGGTTCATTTTTTATCCTTTCCCACTGAACCCAACCATCTGCAGAGAACTACTTTACTCAAGAACTTGGTCTCTTTCTCTGCTCACTGGTTGTCTGCCATCAACTGATAATTCCTCCCCATCTGTTGTTTGAAATTATTTTCTAAATAATTTCTATGAATAATTCAAACTATCTTGGTCGGCTTTGATTGGATGGAGTGGTCATGCACTCCATTTCTTTCTCTGTGGGTCTTCAGTCCCTTTTAAAGTCAGGTCTTGGGTGACAGTCATGGAATTTTTAGAACAAAATAATTTTCCATTAACCCCACTAAATTTTAAGTAAAAATGCCTTGTTTCACAAATACTCTGGCTAGTAAATCTGTCTGTTAGAACACCATCAGAAAACACACATCTGAAAGAGAAATCCCAAGGAAATTCGTTTAAGTTTTTTTGTTGGGTAGTACATTAACAGAAAATGCTTTCTTTGTGATGATTGAAATCGTTATAGGCTGAGTTCAGCAATGCCGATGCAAATGCAGACCTGGTTCTTCAACACCACACAGAATGCTGAGAGCTCTGTACTTGATCCAGCAAAATATTTAAGTGTATGAGCAGCTTAAGAAATGAAGTGCATCGTTAAATATCTAGCTAGATCAGGGCCCAAATATTTGGCATCTCACAGGATTGCTCCATAAAAATGCTTTTCATTTTTAAAAAAGTCAGTTTTTCATCAAAAAATACATTAGGAATTATCATCCTTTATAGACGCAATTTCATATGGTTATCTCACTTAATATCACAACTTTAACCCTTCTCTCTGCAGGCGGTTATGTAGAGGAGGGTTTCTTATACACTGTTACTCAGTTACTCCATAAAGCTCATTTCTTGCGGAGGTGTCAGCCTGGGAAGATGCCCCCGCCCCCCAATTGTGACCAGTTTCAGCAGGTCCCAGCAAAGAATGGAAGGTGGTCGGAAGGACACAAATACACAAAGACTCATAATTTACAAGGGGCACGTTACAAAACAGTGTTTGTAGCAGGACATTGAGGGGGTGGCCCAAGATGTGGAGGTCAGATACGTATGTATAAACCAGACTTGCGCTCTCTCTCTTTGTCAAGCAATTACTTGCACTGCGGTTAGCACAGGAGACTGTGAGATAGAGATCAGAGCCCTCTGTGCTAGCTACCAGCATGAATGCAGAGTTACTGTCCCACAGACCGTCTGCCAAAATAACCACAGCAAGGACTGGGAAGGGAAGCTGAGCCTTTCCAACAGGCAGAATGAACAACTTTCCCATCTTTCTGTCTAGAAACAGTTAGCAATGGAGAAGAATACAATACACTGGCAAGGTCTCTTCCTTCCTGCTTAAAGTACCACCTCACAGTTTTAACGGAGCTGGCACGTGGCCCACCACGCTCTCCTCTACCCACTGCTACCTTCACTAGTCTATCCTGTACCACTGCGGATCCTGGAGCCCATGGAGGCAGGGAGGTACACCAGTATCTCCCAGAAGGGATAGGTCAAGAGGAAGTCAAGCCAAGTTAGATGGCCTTTTAGCCAATCCTCCCTCTTGGGGCCATAAATAGCTCTTTCCTCTGTGACCCTCAGTCACAGCCCTTCTTCCCCTCCACCCCCACCTTAGCACAGTCTACTCCTTGCCCTCTGCAGATCATTGTCTCCCTGTTAATTGCCCTGTCTAGGAGGAACAGGTCAGCAGCTTCAGGTGAGAGCCAGAGAGAGCTGTTAATAAGTAAATGATAAAAAAAAAAAGTTACAGAATGAACTTGTTTCTTGCCAAGACTTGCCTTGCAATTTGGCAACCACAACTGTCCTGTTGCAAAAGACCTCGAGCTCTTTTTCTCCCCTTGACTAAAAATTCTGACAGTACCATCAGGTTTGAAGCTGGACCTGACTCCATAAAGCGTGCATGAGTGTGTATGCATGGGTCTTGCCAGCCCAGAGGCTGCCCTGATAGTCGCACTGCATGGCCATGTCTATGTTACTACACAAAACAAAGCCTGAAAACAATGTATTCCCAGATCATCCATATTGTTTTACTAACTACAGGTTCCCTGGATGGGAAGCGCCTGGGTCTCTCAGGCTTTGCCTGGCTGTAACATGTGCCACCAAGCAGCCACACTAGACAGTATGGACAAAACCTCAGTGCCGTGCCAGCTGGACGCTTCCACCCTTGGACACTGTTGCATGCCGCATCTCAGGGCCCTGTTATGCTCTGGAGAGGATGTTTCCTGAGATGTAGTGGGGACATGTGGCACTTCCTTGTGATGGTGTTTTTGAGCATAAGCCCAGTGCCACACAGGAGCTGTGGTGCTTTAGAACCAGCGGTCACAGCCATGTGCTGCTGCCTAGGAAAACTCGTCTCAAGACCAAGCACAACACGAAAGAGAGATAAAGCATTTGGAATGCTCCCTAGCCAGCAGACCCATCTCAGAGGAAACATTGCAGGAATAAACCTTTTAGGAACCTTGGACTAGACTCGCTCCCAGCACTAGAATTTGGGGGCTGAATTTTTGGCCCCAGAAGGCCCAAATTTCCCCTGAAAACACCACCCTGGGCTCTTTTGATAGGAGATGCAGTGGCTCCTGCCCCTCTCTGGGGCATAGTCATGTCACTCCCGTTGCTGCCCCTTCCCAGGAGGAGGTGCTGCAGGGTGGTGGCTGGACTCCTCTGCTCCCTGCCTTTGTGAGACTAACCTTGTGGGGTCTTGTATTCCTTTGAAACCTGAGTTGTGTTGATGGATATATTTGCTGGGTGCCTCCCGTCTCTCCTGGGCTCGAACTGCCCTGTCTGGAGGTTCTGTGAGGGAGAGGGGTCTGGAGTTTAAGAGCGTTATTGTTACCAGAGGAAGGAATTTTCAGTCCTATAAATCAGGCAGGCAGCAGTAGGGCCAGCATACTTGGGCTGTGTGAACAAACTTCATTTCCTGGGAGACTGGCCTTCAATCACCCTCTGTCATACTCCACTGATCAGAGGTGGACATGAGAGGAGTTCATTAAGGTGGAAGAAAAATAATATAATAGGTCCTCCCCATGCATGCACTATTCCCGACCCCTGGGGGTGGCAAGACACCCCTTCCTTGTGCTGAGATCCAAAACACACATGCACACATACAGAGTCACTCACCCTGAATATGCTGGTATTCCTCTGCCTAAGCAAATTTCCTTCTAAAAATGGACATCTCAAACATAGCCCAAGTTTTTTTCTGGCTACTTTTCAGATGAACTCAGTTCCACTGTCTGTTGACTCGCTTCGTAATTCTTGGCTGCACCCTGCCGGAGAAGAATCAGGCCCAGCACCTGATGCAGAAGGAATAGACAATTTTCCAAGCAAAACTGAAAGCTCAAAGCTCTCCTTGCTGATTTTGTTTCCTGGCTTTCTGAATTGATTTTTTTTTGTTTTTAAGAGGGATAATCATTACTATTTCTCTTTACTGTCCTTCAGCCCTACTGATTTTGAGAATTATTGGAATTAAGAAAAGGGACAAGAATGACAAGTAGGCAAAAATTAAACAAATAAATACAGTGAATGAAAAGAGAAAATATTTTGAGTAAAGGATATTAAAAAAAATTCCAAAGGGGACAATTGTTTACAAAAGGTTTTGTGTTTTCAAAAACAAATTGCGAGCCAAATTGTTACACAGAAACACAGAAAAGAGCTCTAATAATGCCCAAGAGACTGAGCTGGTGTCTGCCATAGATTACTGCAGTGGTAATATGAACTGGAATGAAAGCTCTTCAGATTTCTGAGGTCAGTTGGGCTGGTGGCATCCGTTTGTATGCTTTTCTCAGGAAGCATACATGAAAGAAAGACATAATTGATTGTTTCAACCACTCTGAAAATACCTTTCTTAGCAGTTCTTACATTTATATGATACAAATACAAACCAGAGAGTTTGGGCCCACATGACTCAGGCAACTAATACAAGAAAAATTATGATGTTTTTGAGGTGCTGACCGAGACCAGCTTAAGGCTGTTGGACAGCTGGTGCGCTCCTCATCCTGCATGGTCAATATAAGCACTCCTGGTTTAGCGAGCTCCTTGCAGGCAATTTAGTTTGATGCCTCGTTATGCTGCTGGACTCAGCTCCTACAGAAATTCATGGTTCTGTTGGCAGACAAGAGAACACAGACACTGTCACCCTTTGCACTATTTATTTATTTATTTTTACACCCTTTACAGACACTCTGTCTGTAACACCTAGAAGCACCGAATCCACCCAGGAGGAAAACAGGATTTTGCCTGAACTGATCCTTGAAAGAGATAACCCTGGAGCCTGAAGAGAGAACTGCGGGAGTCTCTGCTCACAACCCTGACTCCACATGGCAGTACCTCACCTTCCTCACCTTTGCACAGCTGTGGTTTTGACATTTGCGCACACTCCATCAGTGCTGGCTGTCTGCAGCAGAAACATTCATTAAGCCTCTGCTGGCAAGGGAAAGCTGAGAGACACACATCTGGGAAAAAAAAAAAAAAGCAGAAATTTGGTGAGCTTAGGGGCACTGATTCAGTGCATTCCCTGTGAGGATCTTACCAAAGAAATTCCTTTCCTTATGACCTCTTTTGACAGACATGGTCTCCAGGGAAGGCAGCAAAGAACATCTACAAGCAGGTGAGCTATCGTAAGGAGCAGCAGGCTGTTTGAGAAGCAGCTCTTGTATTGGTAGGCATAAAATGAGTCATTTCTGCTTAATATCAAGAGGCTGAAGCTGGATGGTGAGGCAAAACAGCGTAGTATTTAATCATCCCAGATAGTCTCAGAAGGTTTCTTGTAGGGACACTTGCTGCATAGAAAACATAGAATGATCTGGTACCAACCTCTTCTCTAGAGAGCTTGATCAGACATTTCCGTGGCACTTGATGAATAGTCAGTGAAGGATTTCACAGGCCTCCCAGATGAAACAGGTTGTTGGAAAACAGGACTATGGGGTGACTTTTCCACCCTGGCTGTTCATCACCAAACAGCTGTTTGCAAATCTGCCTTTTTACTTACTGTGTGAAATCCTTCTGAATGGACTTTCTACACTAATATCTAAAAGGATAGCTATGCTGTTGTTAGTGGATATACATCTCTGTGGGTTTTGATGCTGTTTAGCTTATCTGCATAAAATAAAAGTTCACTGGGTTTGTTGAGAAGGTAGGGGAATAAGAATAAATTTACTCCAAGCTCTGCTGGACTGAAAAGCAAAGGGGATGGAAAAAAAATAAACTAAAAATCTAGAGCCATTGCTGCAGCAGAGGGGAGAGAACAGCATGCAATATGGGTGATGCACTGGGGCACAGCGGCTGGGGTGAAGGGACTATAGCTGGAGACGCTGAAGGATGCTGTCAGAAGAAAGAAAGTATATGATTGAAGTGTACCCTATTCCCAAACACTGCTATATGCCCCAGCCCACTCCCACTACATCAGAACTCTGTTTGGGTCATTAGTGCTTGTTTTAATTTATTTAGCCAATTTTATCGCTGGAAACACATGGTGATTTACAACCTTTCCTGAGTGCACAGATTAATAAGCCTTCTCCTCACTTCCCCTAGAGACAATTAGCACGTAGCCATGATGGGAAATGACTACGAGGAACAAGCAGGCAATACGCTGAGAGAGCTCAACATCAGGCTGAAGTCTGCCTACAGACAAGATCACTTGAAAGCCACTACCCATGTTCAAATCCTCACCTGGAGAGAAAATCTGACCCCAGAATGCGCAAAAAACTATACTGAACAGCTCTAGGGACACATCTGCCTGAAGGGCAGGGAGTTTGAATGTGGGGTCCTCTGGAAAGCTGACATCTACTAGCCAGAAAAAGATAAGAGACCCCAGCCTCCTGCCTGTTATGCCATTGATTTGTGTGTGCTGCTGAAGTCCTTTCTGCCTACTTGGACTGCTCCTGCTCTTGGAGAGGAGTGGCTTCTTACTTTGTCTGATTTTGGGGTTCACCTGCTTTGGGCAGAGGCAAGTCTACACACCTCCCAAGGTGACTCCCAACTTGAGCAATTCTGTGACTCTGAGACACTCGGCTCTGAACACAACAGGACCCCAAGTTGTAACTCAGTCCAAGGAAGAGTTGTAGCAACTGTCCTTAAGGCTACAGACATGATTGCCACTTTCAGAAGGCTTTACCATTAGACCTGAAACATAACCAATGAGAAACTGGAAAAAAAAATCTGGCTATCTTTCTCAACAGATTTGCCTGTTGTTTTCTTTCCCTAGACTGTCACCGTTTTCCCCTTCCCTTCTTTTGTTTAGTAGCAGTGGTATCTGCAGTACCAGCAGCAGCAGCCAATGCCTAGTGTAAACTGGGCTTTGGGGTATGGTCAGGGAAGGACTACCTCTTTGTTGTGGGCTTGTCCAGTGACATAGGCAGCACCCAGTGACAGGGGATTGTAGGTCCTGTCAGCATACAAACACTGCGGATGGACAAACCAAGCACACAGTATGGGGGCTAAATCCCTGAACATGGTGTGTGCAGGGAAGAGGACGGATGAAGGAGTTTTCTGAAACCCACCAGATCAAAATCCTACTTTAGCACACTTCCCAGGAAAGGCAGAGGTTATTCTGTGTGCCTATGATACTTGGTCCACCATCTTTATTGCACTTCCAGGCAGCTTCCTACCTGCAAGTGCTCTTAAAGACCTGGATTTTACAACAAGCAACAACTATTCAAACTCAACTCTTTCAAAACCTAAGGGAAGAGACAAGGCAAAAGTGCACTTACAATTTTCTCACATTTCCACCCGGTATTTTTTAGCTTACTGAAACTTTTTTCCTCCAGTTCTGAGTAATCAAAAATACTTTTGTTCTTCAAAACAGAAAATTATTCAGATCCTGGAGAGAAAATATGAGAAAATTTTAGCAAACATGCAGTCCTTTTTATCTCCACTACTACTTTTAAAATTATCCTTGCCAGATATGTTTCGGTGAAGGTGAACATAGTAAACCTTGGATTCAGCTCCTGACACTCTGAGGCAACTTCTTTTTACTGCAGTCCCAGAATTAGCTACAGAGTGTGCTCTGATCGTGTAAAGCTGGGGCTGTAAAGGTACTGTTAATAATCTAATTCTACTTCCATTCCTCTGCTGACCCACGCTCATCACTTTGCTAAAGGAGGCCCACGGGAACCTGAAAGACCCTCCAGTTGCCCTGACATACCATGCAGGTGATGCAGAGCTGTGAACAAAGGAGTCAACAGAGACAACAGAGGAGCATGTCCATTACTGTCACTCAGCAAAGCCCTTGGCTGCATCTGTCTGCTGTCATGTTTTCCCCCTGAGCAGCTGAGTCTCGCTTGTCTTCTGAAACCCCATCTGTGAACATCTTGGACCGAACCGAAATCTCTAAGGAAAGTCTGGGTGTGACTCCTGTGGCAGCCCAGCAGCTCCTTGGAGTTTGCTGGTCTCCTTGTGTTTTCCTATATAGCATGGCAGCTGCAGCCCACAGCAGTGGGATAGCCTCTTGAATAACACTGCTGTGATTTTGCTCTCCCACTCAGGTTCCAGTGACTGCATTGTCCTGGCACATTGTCCACAGCTCTCCATGAAGTTCATTGCCATGGCAGGGCCCATATAGATGTGTCTGTAAGGACTGTTGTTTCTAGGGCTCACTTCAAGACATCATTGAGGTAAACAATGGCAGAGCCTATGCTGTCCTGGGAGCATCTCACCTCAGCTAGCAGCTCTTCCTCCTCATTGCTCAGGCCACCCAGGACTACTTCCAACCCTGGCCTCCACGGATTCCCCTCACCCTTCCCAGAGCAGCAGTGAGGTCTGAGGCGGCAGCAGGACTACAGCATGCTTCTCCAGCAGACAATGGGTCAGAGAGGCCAGGGGAGAGGTTTTTCGGGTGTAACTGTGCTGACTGTGTTGCCTTTCCCTCCTCTCTGAACCCAGCCCTGCTGATAGACATTAGCAGGTGGGAGGCTGGCTCACTCCAGAGAGCCTTTGACATAAAGGGAGTTTTCACCCCACCTCTCCATAAATCAAAACTTAAACTTATTTGTGCTTATAGGCTACTTCTTAAGTAGAGAAAATAAAAACTGGGTTTAGGAGAGTGCAAATATTTAACAATAAAAAAACCACATTAATTTACCCTTTTTCATTTCTACAGAAGGAACCTTAATGGAGTCACATGACTCTTATTCTAAGTGATAAACCACAGGTCATAAAGCACCACTTTATCACTCTGCACAAGCAGTATAAATAACAGCTATTACCCAACCTCACTCCATCTGATAAGCTCAGAGATTTTCTAATATACATTTCTGATTTTTTTAAATAATATTCATGATCATTTCCTCTTGAGCGTTATGAGTCTCTGGCTATGTGGCCCTTGAAACCAGGGCCTGCAAGCCCTTGTACCATCTCCCTGATTTATGGCCATGTTGGTTGGGACTGACGCCCTAATGAAATCTGTGACACTGCATTAATGGGGCTGTTTGTTACCACTGGAGTTGAGCGGCTGGCTGAAGTCTCAGAGCTGTGCTCAGGAAGGCACACGCAGAGTCTATAAAACCCACCCAGTGGGCAGCAAACCTACCTGCACACGCTGTAGCACCACCCCACACAGAAGCTCCTGGCGAGGTCTGTGAAAGCCATCGAGGGTGCAGATAGCAGGTCATGGCTCTACACCACATGCCGCAGCTGCACAAATGCAAGGAGTATACAACAAACTCAGGGTCTTCCCCAGGACCACAGCTACACATACAGACATGCATCTCTCAAGCGTGTAATTAATACCCAGCCCCCAGTGTGCAGTCATTCAGTTGCACAGGACACAGCGAATGTGCACCATCAGATTACCCACTAACAAGCACGTGCGTATGAAGTGTAACTGACACGCATCCCTTCTATCTGCAGGAGCTCTGAAGCCTCGACGGAACTTGTGGCCAAAGATCACCCCACACCTCTCCACCATCCTGTCAGGGCTGGTTTTCCTCTGGCTCTAGACCAAAGCCACAGGACAGCATGCAAAATCTGACTGTGGTGCACGTGCTCTTCTGCAGCATTTTCCAGTGTGATGTGCTCCTATCGACTGAGAGATCTACGCCAAAGAGCCACCCACCATAAGAGTTCTTATCAAACCTAATGGCAGTTTGGAGGACAATTCATGTGCTCAGCTTAGAAAAGCCAAGTCAGCATGTATGCAGCAAAGATCTCATGTATTCGCCACACAACAAAACATATCTGCAAGACAGTTATTTTAATACTAATACACCCTATATAGAGACACGTTATTGTGAACTTAATCTTGAAGCTACTGTGGTAAGAGAGAGAACTCCAGCTTTCTGTAAGCAGGATGGTTTGGTACCTCTCCTTGGGCTAAGTAATCACCAAGAATATTTTAACATATATACATGCTTGAGTACCTGGACCTGTTATAGGCTGGTTGAAGCTGTTAGTCTCTGTTTTTGCAATCAGCCACCATCAGCTTGCACTTTCCCTTGTTTTTTTGGGTTGGGTTTTTTTTTGTTGCTGTTGCTGTTTGTGTTTGTTTCATTTTTACTTTTTTAAAACAGTTTCAGAAACAAATGTGAAAATTCATGTTCATGCAATGCAGACTCCAATGCAACAGGAAATAAAAATGCCCAAGGTAAATGTTTAGCCTTAATTCTGCCCTAGTGTAAAACTCTGTGAGCTGCTATAACCATATATTACCTCTCAAATAATGCAATTCAATAGACACTTTCTTCCACCTTAGGTACACACAAGGAAGAGTCTTCTTTCCTTTGTACTCCATTTTATAACTTTTAATGCAGGCCTGTTCACTGAAGGCCTTCTTCAGAAACACTGTGGTGTGAAAACTGGCAATACTAAGGAATATTTCATTGTGCCTGCAAAGTTCAGTGTCTTTTTTCAGGATTGTTTTCATAGTATTTTCAATAGTCAAAATGGCTTACCAAGAAATCAGAGGCTTGACCAATTCACATCTGCTGGAATTATTAAATAATTACAAATAATAAAGCATTGAGCTTAAAAATGACAATTTTAAATCAGTAATATTGATATGGCTGAGCTTCATTTATCCTAGAAAGGAAACAGCTTTGACAAGACCATATTTTTTAGTAAAATGAGTGTAGTATTTTTCTATCAGGTCTCTCTAATTCCAGCATCATAAAAATGTGGTATATCTTTATTGATAGACTTTAGCTGGTGAATTCTCTGTTCTACAGCATATATTTGCTAATGATTTTCTCAGCACTGACATACAATATGTTTAACCAGACAATTTTTCCTTTCTCTCAGAGTTACTTCTCTGAGCAGTAATTTAGTGGGCAGTTCTCAAATGACAACTCTGAGAAATACACATACCACATCTTGTTAAGAGTGTATTTTAATGATGTCTTGCTTGACCATGTTTCTTTTTTGTAGAATTGTAAATTTTTCATATTCTTCTTGTGATCCATGGCTGGAAGGACACAAGACTGGAGGAGATCAACTATGTGACTGTCCAGTGCATTTGCAATTACAGGTCACTTCTCAGCAGGTGTTTAGCCCAAAAGAAACCACGATATCCTTCCCTATGCCACAAACCACAGATTTCCTAAAATTCTGAACTAAACCTACTTGTGCTCAAAAGATTAAAAATAAAAGAAAATGCTTTTAGAAAGTAATAGTGCATCACAGAAAAAGAGCAGAATGTACCTGGAGCCAGAGCATCACCCACTGCCGGGAGCTGCATGGGCAAGGAAGTGGGTAAGTGAATAGTCACAGCTGATCTCAGCGCATTGCAAATGTAACTCTAGTCAGGCAGTAGATGTGCTCTCTTTAATGATATTACTGAACAGATTACATAAACGAGTGACAATTTATGTATGGAATTTGCATGTGTTTGCAGCTGATCTGAAACTTATAAATACGTTTCTGTATTTACACGCACAAGTAAATTAATATTGATTTCCAACCTGAAGCACCACCAAAATGGCATTCAAGTGCATGTTTCCAGGTGCAAAGTATTTAGCTGGAGAGCAAAGCAAGTGAATTTGCAATGAGAACAGTGGAACTGTGGATGCAGCTCTGGGAAGACTGATTTTCGTTGTTTGTATTGCAGCAGTGCTGGGAGGCTGCAGACACTATGGGGCTCTCCTGTGGAAGTCACTCTACCATCCGATTGCAAAAGAGCTTCTCCACAGCACCAGCTATTGAGACAAGCACCTCAGCACAGCAACACAGGTCTCATTCCCAAGTGGGTGCTCATTCCCTGCCCAAAGAGCTTTATTATGTTGGGTGCACAGCTCAACTAAATGGGTAGGCTGTTAAGGATTTACAAGCCATTGACGGCAGCTCAGGGACATGGCTACTGCAAGTACCATGCCTGCTCCTGCATTGCTTCATTTTCAAAGCCTTGCACTTCATTACCTTCATGGATACTTGCTGTTTGCACACACTCAGCACCCCTGCTCAACCAGTGTCACACACCGCAAGCCCTAACATACCCATACATTCCCCAAAAACAACCCTCTCCCCACAGCCCACCTTCCTGAGCCTGCACCCACACTTCCACTCACCTTCCTCTAGTTCCCTCTTACCTTTGCCAGAGCCAGGCTGCTACCCTGGCCACAAATGCTGGGGTTCCCAAGGCACCGCTCCTCACTGTCCTCCTGCTGTGTCCCCAGTCTAGGAGTGAGTGTTTTGGGACAGGGACAGGGAGGGCAAAGGGAAGAGGAGCTTTTAGTTGTTGCAGCTGTGTGAGTCAAGTCTAAACCCCTTTCCTCTTCACCAGAGAAGACAATTACTTTACCAAGGCTTTGTTTTTTAACCAAGGTTTTACAAATACATCTCTCCGAGGTTGCTTTTTTTTCCCCCCTCTTCTCCCTGAAACTCCTGATGTTTGGTGCATTTTTTTTGCATATTCTTTGTTGGTTTTGGGTTGTTTTGTTGTTATTGTTGCTTGCAGCCACTGGAGAGTTCCCCTTCCTCTGTTTAATGGCCCATTAACTAGCTCTCTCCGTGCAGGGGTAGGGCCTGGGAATTGCTGAGTTCTGGAAAATCCTTGCCAGCAAGGAACCTTTCCCCAGCAACAAAATCCTTATTTCAGAGGGGGTTCTGTGAGACAAGGCAGCGAGGGTAGAGGGATGGGGACAGAGTCCTCAGGGGCTTGGGGCACAGGCAGGAGGGAGCTTGCCTCGTTGCTGTTTCTTGAAAAAAGGCGCTGGCTGTGGGGTAGAGAGGGGAGAGGAGCCAGATTGTTAAAGGATTCAATGAGCTGTGCCCAATGTATTCGAAAGGTGCTTAAGACAGCCAAAGCTCCTCACCAAACACAGACTGCTGTGAAACAGCACAGCGCGTGCCCACCGGCTGCAGAGCGGCAGCACATCGCTCCCCGACTCATGCACATCACACCCCTGAGAAATAAGCAGCATCCCCTTGGCCCATGTCCCACACCTGCATGGCATGGCTAAGGTGGCAAAGCTTCCATCCCAGCACACACACCCCTGGACCTCTGACCACCTCAAACCATTTCTGGCCCCTACACAAGCACCTCACAGCAGGGACAGAGATGCCCAGCTCAGACCCTTCCCCTCCCTTCCATCTCCTTCCTCCCAGCTGTATCTTTCCAAGTGGAAAAGTATTTGCAGATTTACGTTGTATCATTGAAGCCAACCCTATGGCTAGGCCAGAATGTGGATGCAGGATTTTCCATCGACCAAGTCTGGGGATCCGTGGGACTAATGAAACCTGGTTTCTGATGACAATGTGTCTAGATTCTTTTGCCCTGCATCCATCACCATTGCAATAACTGCAGTGGGCAACCCATCTTCCAATGCCTCCCCTTGCCTCAGAAGGACCCTCAGCTGTGCTGTCACTGTCTCCAAGCTATGTGCTGTATTGGCAAGCTATGTCCAAGCTATTGGCCACTGGGCATGGAGGTGTTGGCTGGCTAGCAGAGAAGATAAGCAGAGTAGTCCACCATTGGCACTAATGTGAACTTCTGTTCTTTACCCTATCATTGATTTTGACACATTTTGTAGGCACAGAATAGTTTGGTGGGCTCTGTCCTATGTTTGACACTGACAGGTATGTTAAACATTATTGTGGTGAGAAAGAGGACAAATGATAGTGTAATCGCTTAAGCTGGGTTATCTGAGCTTAAATTTATGAAAATGTGATAGTTTCAATTTCACCAGTATCAAAACGTACCCTCATCTGCAACTGTGGAATACAGCACAGCTCAGGCTCATGACTGTAAGCAATCAGCACACCATGGTTTAATCAGGTAGCTCCTATCAACTAAGCCGCAGAAATCACTTTTCTTGCGGATCTGGTAGCCCAGCTCCACTGCAAAGATCAGTTGTTTTTCCTCATGAGGGCTGAGCCCCTCTGGGCCTTCTGAAATACCACGGAGCAATCAAAACCAAACCCACACTCAGAGTCTCTCACAGAGGCTCAGCACAGAGTTTTACCAGGTGAGGCTGCTTAGGCTATGCAGAAAACAGCAGTTTTAGCATGCCTACTGCCAGTTTTCACTCTCTGCCATCCCATTCCAAACATATGAAACCACTGTCAGTGTTTCTGGTACCATATAGATGCCTGCCTGTAGCATCTCCCACTGTAGAAAACATCTACTCTCTCAACACTGTTGTGATGTCTTCTGGGCCAGAACTGGGAAGAGTAGAGGGGCCAGGGCTGCACTAGGTCCTTAAGACTGTGTAGGAAGTCTGCATCAGAAAAGAGGAGTAAAGCCTAAACCTGGGTCTCCTTATCTTCTGGAGTAACCCTAGGATTGCCTGCATGCACTAGAGTACACGTGTGCAACACACTACAGTGGTGCGAGCTCTTGTGCTGAGGGAACATGGCTGTGCTTGTCTGGAGCATAGGAAAGCGGAATGCCTGACGTTGCTTTTACAATGGGTGGTGATACCAAAACTGCAGCCCTTTTCCAGTTGAGAGTGGCTACCACCAGCCCATACATATACTCACAGACATACAGACCCAGCACCCACCCAAGGTAGTTCACATACAGCACGAGGGTTATGTGGTGCTACAGAGAGGACACCCTATGGCAGGACCTAGTGCTACCAGCACCTGCAAGTTAAACCCCCCCACGGGCCAGCACAGAGCATGCTGCAGCCATGCACAGCTGGTACAGCATGCCCTTGCCGAGTGAGGTCCACAGGCACAGCAGATATGTACAGAACTTGATCCACACATGCAGTGACCCTGTGGCAAGATTTACCACGACCTGCTGCTCCAGGGACACCTGACCTTGCAGCCTTGGTCCAAGCATGGCCAGCCACCTCACTAAGGGACACTTTTGGGCTGCATGGTATTAGCTCTCTTACAAATTACCACAACTGATAAAAGCAGCAGTTTCCTACCTTGCGTTTCTCATGCATCTCTAAGTTCATCACAAATGAAGTAACCATGATTGCCCCCATTTTAAAGTCAGGGAAACTGAGACACCATGTAATGGATGACACAGTGTCTTCCAACAGTCTAGTAGCAGGGATCACAGAGACACCCAAGTTCCATAAGTTTTAATCCAGTGCACAGGGACGGGATTATCATGTGGACAATATTCATGGTGTGATGGCCACACTGGTCCCAGTGGCAGCTTGTGTAAGACCAGTTTTAGACCCAGGGTGGTCTAGAACTTGAGGGTAGCAGGGCATGAAGGAGACATTCCCTAGCAAATTTTTGCCTCAGAGAAAGCCCTGAATAAAAGTTCTGCTCATGTCCTGGTGAAAAGGATGCCTATGGGCCACCCGCACTGCTCTCTAGTCATTCCCAAGCAGGGCATTCATCTGGCTGAAGTTCTTGGGAAAGTGAAAGAAATACATATGTGGAGACAGCAACTAGTCCCACCGACCACTCACAGTTTGACATTAAAAAGTGCTGACAGCGGAGAGGGAGGAAAGGAATGGACGAAGGGCCACTTTCATTTCATGGCAGTCTCCTGCCAGCCACAGCCACTGTGTCTCCTTCTCGCACCCCCTCCTCCTGGCCCCTTGCTTTCCTAGGCATTTATTAAATAGGGTCACAGCCTGCATTAGAGTCCCTCCCACAGCCCTGGCAAAATGAAAACACTCGCTCATCCCCATGACCCCCACCCTCCCAGATCTCCAGCTCTTTTGCCATTTCCCCCTGTTCCAGAACTGAGATCGGCAGCCGGCTGCAACCTTGAAGTTTCATAGCCAAACATCAAGGCAAAGGGCTCAAGGGAGAGGGAAGGTCTCACCCATTTTTTTTTCCTCTTACATTAATTATCTCATTTAGTTGAAAGAAAAGTCAAAAAATTGAGCTTTCCATTGGCAATTTATGGTGCTGGAGCAGTAATTTATGGCTCAGCACAACTTTATTTTGCTCCTTCTCTACACACACACAGATACACACACGCATACATACACTTAAGTAGACACTAGCCTGAATTTATCACACTAAGTACCTGTCTGCTAAAAATAAGGGACTGAACATAATTTACAAGGCAGGATGAGGAGAGGTTCACATGTGGGGGGAAACATTTAGAAGAGTTAATGTTTGAAAGTTGGTCTTTGAAGGCAGGAGACTCCTCTGGATAGAAAGAGAAAACCTAACTAATTAAAACTGATGTATCAGTTTCAGAAGAAGAATGTGCTGGTAATGAAAATGTTCATGGGCAAAAACAACAGGCAGCCATGTTAGCCATAACAGCTCAGACACCTTCTGGGGAGAAGGTCCCAGTTTCAGCATCAGACCAACAGAGTCTGAGATTTAATTCACTGCGGCAACAGGCAAAACCTCCCATCAAAGCGGTTGGTCTGATGCAGGACACACAACTTGGGTACAGAAGCAAATGTGGGTCATCAGAAGGGTTTGTCATGGCCATGGCATGCCAACAATGTGACCTGCTGCCACTTCAGTTGGAGGAGAAGGGAGGGGATCCTGTGCCGCAGATGTCTTTCTAGTTGTTTCATTAGCAGCCAGGCACTGTGGATGGCCAAAGGAGTGGACTCGCCTGCCCCAGAATGCTGACCAACAGTGCAGGCAACAACAAGGAAAGAAGAGAGGGCACAGATGGGTAAATAACTGGTCCAAGACCGCTCTGCAAGCCAGCTGCAGAGCCACAGTTGTGGCCAGCATTCACCTAGCCTAGCCAGTGCTGGGAGCCTCCTGGTGTCATCCTGGAGGAGAATCGTGAGAGAAAACCCAGATCCTGACTTGGCAGATAATCTCACATTTTGTTGCATTCCACTAGGAAAACCATCAGCAGAAATAGTTCATCCCAGGCTTGCCATGAGATGAACAGCTGCACAAGGCATGGACAAGCCAGTGGCTCTGCATGGCACGGCTGGGGCTCTGGCATGAAGGTTTTCACTGGGCATCACAAGCATGTGAAAAAGAGTTTTGGGCACACCCGTCTTGATGATGCCTGCAGCTGTGAGTCGATGGGTGTGCACCTATGAATGAAGGTTCACCTTTCCCAGGTCCTGCACTGGCTGAGACCTCCCATGTTGCCACACTTGCACCTTTTCAGTCTGTACCACCTCCAGGGAAAACGGAAAGAGGGGATCAAATGGGAACATCCCAGATTCACCGCTGTATTTTCCAGTGTACCTTCCTGAAATGTCCTTCTTCCACCTAGGGATACCCATGAAGGTTCCCCAGTACCTCTTCCAGTGAGCCCTCTTCTCCAGACTTCTGTGACTTTGATGCTCAGGGGAGAGGTCCTTCCATACACTGTATCCAAGAAGATGAAGGCAATGAAGTCTGCCAAGATGATAAACATGTGCAAAGTATCTTAACTTCCAGTTGCTTTTCTTCCGTGCACATGAACTTTCCTAATTTTTCAAAGCATCTCTATCTTCTAGACAGGAAACTGAGCCATAGCACCCATCCAGTGACTTGGACCTGGGTCATATAGCAAGCAAATGCCATTAAATCTAAGTCAGATGAGTGTCAGGTGAGCCCCCTGCAGCCAGACAATTCTTCTGCTCCAGGGGACCACACTTAGTTTGGTCAGGCACTGACTTTATCCTCTATTCCACTGCCTTTGTACAGGATCACTTACACAGTTTCCTCTGTACCACATAATTCTTTTGCCCTTACAACCCCCAAATCCTTAAAACCATTAGTATGGGTGGTAAGTATGCCTATGAAGGAAAGAGGCAAGAAATTACTTTTTGTTAAAAGAAGAAATAAAAGAGGAATTGTAAAAGCAATCTTAAGTAATGCTTATTACCCAAATGCAGATACTTTCCAAAAATGTGCCTTTCTGTGGTCAAGCTACAAATGCGTCTTTAAAGCAAAAGCTTCTGCATTGGGCAGTGGTACAACAGACAACAGCCCCTGCCTGTCAATCCAGCCAGAAAATTTCGAGAGCAAACCAACAAAACCCCCAGAAGGTGATTTGTATGTAAACATAGAACACCCGCTCCCTTTGGTAGGAAAGGCGTTATTTTTCTTACTGCTTTGTCTGTAGACATCAGCTTGTTCACAAGTCTTACAGCACCCGCAGCTGTGTTATTAAACAGGTGAGGAGAATAAGGTTTTTTTCTTATTGATTTAGGGATGGTTTCATTTGTAAGCAAAAGGGCAGCTGTCAATAGTCTGCGAGATCTAAGGCACCAATCCAGAGAAATCTTAAGCATGTTAGTGCTTGGGAGCAAGCATGGGATTCAGGGCTGTTGAATCGGGGCCAGCAGCCTAAACTAGGCTTTATTTCATGTTGCATTATAACTCTGTTGCACAAAATGGGTATATTATTAATTGGGAAGGTATAAAGCAAAGAAGAAAACATCTGTTTCTTGTCCAATAATGCTAGCAATATATTTATAAAAATGAAACAAGACTGATCTTCATTCCTTTGTGCTTCTCAGGGAGCCCTGCCTACATTAGCTGTTTTGTTTAGATTGTGCACTCTTCACGACACCGTTTATCTGTATTTTGTGTCTTGTAGAGCACTGAGCACTTTTATATAATAATGATTATCTATAAAATACACAAGCAAAAGGATCAGGGCAAGCAAGTGATGTTGCAGAACTGTTTCTTCCTGAAAAGAGCAGCAAAAATCCAGTTAAAAATATCTGTGTTTACTTTGATAATAACGAGTGTGTATCTGTGTGTGTGAGAGAGATTGTGCATATACATGCATCTATATTGTGCATACAGTAGAGAAAGAGAGACAAGGAGGGAATAAGTTCATCAAATCTACAAGTATGTTGCACATTGGCGTCATGCAAAGTGTCCTAGGTGCAATCAAAGCCTTCTGACGCTGTGAGGGACTCAGTGGAAGCATGCAGTACATTAAGAGTGACAAGCCATCAGGACATTAATATCAGACCATTAGGGAAAGAAAACTGAAGCAGAGTGTCAGCTCAAATTGTCGTTATCCTCTTTCAGGAAATGGTGTTGGGCAATGCAAAGTAGTGCCAGGAAGAAAAGAGGTCTGGACATCTGGGGACTAATCCCCCATCCCCTAGGGATGTTGCACCCATTCAGGACCCAGAACTGAGCAACACCTGCATCACTTACAGTCCTTCTTTTTTCATCTTGAACACACGGATGACCATTTGTCCCTGCTCCTGGAGTGCTCAAGGTGGGGTAGTAAGGGAGCACATGCAGCCCCACACTCAGGAAAAGGTGTCGGGGCAGCAAGAGACACTATGCAGTGTGATGGGAACATGCAGCAATGGGTAGTGCCCGGGCTGGAGGGTAGGAACAGGGAGTGGGGAGGGGAGGCCTATAATCCCCTTGGTAAATCCACGCCTGAACTATAAAAGGATAATCCATGTGCAACCCTGGCCCCACTTATAGGATTTAGCTCTTAGTGTGGAATACTAATATTTGGCTGTTTGTTTACCCCTGTGAACTAATTTGGCAGATTCTTATGATTCTCACAGGGAGAATTTATTTCGATTTTGATATTACTCAAAGCCTTGGGTCCAGGAGTCATAGGATTATATGCAAAGCTCTGAGCAGACTTTTTTAATCCTTTTTCTTAAGAAATAACTATTTGTTGTGGATGCAGCAAAAAGCTTGAAAGCTGGCCTGCTGTTCCACAACACAATGGCAACAGAAAAGAAGCCACTTGCTAATTCCCCCCCCCCTTTTTTTTTTTTAACATGGTGATTTTTAAGCCAGTTTTGCAACTGCAAAAGGTGAATGGGGATCAAGCCCATGAGTTTCGAAGAGTCAGCATGGTCAAGCCAGACTCACACTGGCTTGGTGAGCTTCAGTGCCTGTTTGCCTACTTGTAACTCAGTGGCACTGTGTTGGGAGAACAGCATCACAAGCAGAAATGAGATCCTTCCAGCTAAAATAATATGCAGACTTTGGAGAAGAACAGGGCACGGAAAGAAAAAGGACATGTGTTAGGATCAGGAATTCAGCCTTCAATTAAAAAGTAACTTTCAAACCCTGGACAAAGCAGAGAACGGCTTGAAAATGTGAAACACACCCCCCCTTAAAACAGAAAGCCAGTACAAGAATCCCAACTATGTTATTCTATAATCTTGCCATTTTGAGGGCTTGCTCTTTGATTATTTAACAGTTAAAGTTGTTAGTACTAGGGAAAAGGTGTCCTTTTTTAAAACGTGAAAAACATTTTGTTGCAAAGTATAAAGAAATGGAAAGAAAACAACAGTTCTCTCTAAATGTATTTGTGGTTGTTCCTCTCACAGTGTCCTGAAAAATATTAAAACCTGCAAATATCATCACAATTAGGAGGAGGGCAAGTCAGAATATTTGCTGAAGAGTTGACTCTCAATTCAGGAAAATATTTAATTCTAATTCTGTGCCCGAAAAAATTTCTTTCATGAAGCTTTAAGCACGTGCCTGAAGTTGAATAATTGCAGAAGGGCTTTAACGAATCAGAGCCTAAAGGGAAAAGCTAGTAGTAAAATAAAAAAATTCATCATGATAAAAATTTCTCTCCCTTAGTAAAAATGGAGACAATTCCTGAAAAAAAACCAAACCTTCACAAATCAGGCAAAAAAGATAGGCAGATGAGAATCATATCAGACAGTGAAAATGAAACAAAAAATAATATAAATTATTCACAGGTTTTGAAACTTTTCAGGACCGAGGAGAGAAGGTGAAGTCTTGGTGAATAAATTAGGGATACAAACAAAATTTGTACCTAGCAGTTGAAATGGGAAAAAGTAGGTACATTAGGTACTCCTATGAGTTCAACAGCAGAAAGTTTTTGGAGGACATGTGTGCATCATTGGTACCTGCTTTCTTTTTCTCCTCTTCAGATCCTGCTGTGACTGGCTCTCTCCTATGACTTCAGCTTCTCGGAGTGCTTCATTCCCAGAGTCAATGGGAGAACAAACTCCCGTCGGGGCAGATTTGCTCACTGTTTCAGACGGGCTCTGTGCTGGAGCAGCACAGCGGAGTGAGAGGAGATGCTCGGGCACTATGCAGCCGGTCCTGTAGTTCCCACCAACATCCTGAAAATCTACATTTGCTTAAATACACAGATATGTTGTCATTTTTACCCCTCACTCAAATGCTGACAGCTGGTTCCATCTCTCATAATAGCTGTTAATAATTAATCTGAAATCATACAGAGATTGGGAAAATATCTTTCAGGCAAATTACATTTTCCCAAATTTGTTCTGAAGACAATGAGGAGGGAAACAATGTATTCATACAGACAAAAGGGAGGGAGGGTTTCACCGTCTGATTTTTCTAGGGATTTGGACTTATTTCCTTTTCCTTCTCTTTTCTTATCAGCTTGTTTCTGGTAACAGGATTGAAGAGCCCTGAACATTACCCCAAAATGGGGAAAAAACATACTACACCGAGGACTTGAAGGGAGCCATTTATTTAGTTTATTAAAGAGATCAAGAGGTGACTTGCTTCCCGCATATAAATTTCTTCCTAGGGAAGAAATATCAGGTACTAAAAATCTCCTTAATCTGCCAGATAAAGCCATTACAAGAGCCAATGGAGAAATGCTGAAGCCAGACAAGAACAAATTCAAAGTAAAGTACTGAGCCTTTTTTATTTTGCTTTAATTTTGTCCTAGCAACTCAAGGTGATTAACCATTACAGCAGACTACTGCAGGAAGCACTGGAGTCTCCCTTTCTTTATGTCTTTGGCTCAAGAGTTGTATTCTTCCAGGAAAAAAGTTGTCATACTCAATAAAGGAATAACGGGGACAAACGCTGGCTTGTGTTATGCAGGCAATCCAATAAAATAATCTAAAAGTGCTTTGTGAAAATAAACAACTTCACATCCCTCAGCTTAAAAAAAGAAAAAAAAAAAACAAACAGGAAGATGAGAATAAAAATCCTCTAGAACTGAACAATCATTTTTATTATAGAAAGAAAAAAAAAAAGTGAAAAATTTGTAGCAGCAAGGAGGGATCTGAAGAAAAAACAATGCGAGGATCTGGGACAGAGTGAGGCAATGGGCTCACTGCTGGCTGGGGCCAGCAGAGTTCTCCCCCAGCACCGCAGACCTTTGGGGAAGGAGCTGCTCAGGCTCCATGGAGAATCCTGCCTTGCTGATTTCCAGCTGAGCAGCTTTCTGCACTCAATGGCCATCCCTGCTGCTTTCATGCAGGGATGTACTCTAGCTTGGAAGAGAGCGGTTCTGTTTAGATAGCCCCCAATCCTAGCTTTACCTCATCCCTTCCAGCAGAGTCACTGTAATTAAGATTTGTTAAGGTTTGGAAGAAATCTCATTAATCAGATAAGATCTGAACTTTATTTTCTTTTTAAAGACCCAATTTGATCTCTCTTGCTTGTGATAATTGCTCTCCTCTTCTGACATGGAAATTCATTTTCCAGGCACATAAAACACAATAGATTTCCATTGTCAACAGCAGCAACCCCAGGAGAGTTTAAAATATTCCTCCAAAGGCTAAAAAGAGTGTTGGTAACAAATCCAGATGCAGGCAGGGAGAAAGTACAAGACAGGGTGCTATCAGAGAGAGGTGGCGTGGAAGAAAGGGGTTTGTACTATCTCAGAAAGGAGTAGGAGTGCACCGGGGAAAGAAGGGCCACAGGACCCCCAGCATCACCCTTGGTACATGGGGCTGAGCTGGCACGTCCTATTGAAGGACCCTGTGCAGAAGGGAGAAAAGTTGTTGCCACTCCTGGTCCCTGACTTGGTGTGAAAAAGCATCCTTCTCCTGAGTTTATCAGAAACCAGTACTTCAAAGAGCGATCAGAAAAGCTCCTGGACAGCTGACATTTCACATGAGGCAGCACCAGGATAAATGACACAGTATGAAATATACTCCATCACATCAAATCCATCAGCAGGACTCCTGGTTTCTAAATGTCAGGTGTGGAACGGGAACTCCTCAGAAACATCTGAATCAGAGGGCAGCTCCCTTCCCCACCACCTGCTCCCCAGCTCTGCTCTGACCCCAGCACGGCATCTTGCCAAGCCCAGGCAGCCAAGCACAGGTGCCAGGCCAGGACATGTGCACAGGTAAGGCATACAGACCCGGGAGAGAGTTGGGTGTGGATGTAGCACCTCTCGCTCCAGGGACTGCAGTCCCCAGTCCCTGATTTCAGCCTGGACCAGGAGACCCTGAGCCCCACCTGCACCAAGAGGCCAGTGGCTACAAATGGCCTCCACTCTCTTGAACTGTCACAGAGAGAATAAAGCTGAGCTGCAGTTTTCCAGCACTTCCAGGGGGCCACACAAACCGGCAGTGGCAGCAGGCTCAGCCACAGCTCAGCCCAGCCACCTTCCGGAGATGCAGAAACCTAGGGGAGCAGAGAGAGACAGAAACCACTGCTGGGCGTTTTGTGGCCTCCTTGAAAGGGGCTCTTTGGGGTAGCTGGACAGCAAGGCTGGATGTGGGTCACCAGGGTGGCTAAAGCAGGGAGAGTCCCCCACACTGCCAGCCAAGGGGAGGCAGAAACCAGGCATGGCTGGTACATGTAGAGGTCCTAATAGAGACCTAGGGCGAATGTCCCAGCCGTGCCTGCCTCTCTCCCTCTCTTTGCTGAGAGAATCTGCAAACATATTAATCTCATCTCACACACAAACCCTCCGTCCTGATCCCAGAATCCATATATTAGGAGATTTACATAAATTACCAGCTATCAATAGGGCACATGAGGTGCTGGGGCTGAAAGCCAGCACCCTTGCCAAGAAAACAGTACAAGAGAATTGGAAAGGAGGGAAAGGGAGGGGGCTGCGGAAAGGGGCTGGGAGCACAGCCCTGGCAAGCAGAAGTCTGGGATAGCAGTAGCTGACCGTGGCATCTGGGTCTCCGAGTCACTTGCCGCAGCCACCATACCCTGCTTCGTGGCAGCCAAGACCTCCTCTGCACAATCTGTGGCAGCTTCCCTCCACATCTACCCTGTGGAGGTAGGACTGCTGGGAAGCACTCACTCAGCCCAGATCTATGGCCTGGATGCAGTAGTGGGTAGATAATTTGCAAGGAAAAGGAGACAGGAATGAGGTCTTCCCAATGTTGTATTTCGGGGTTTGCATTTGCAGTCTAGGTCAAGGTTTGCCTTAGCCTCTCTCATCCTCAAGCCTCAGGAGCCCTGGGGAACCAGAGCCGTGTGCCTGCACTGGGGAATTCAACAGATCCTTGACTCCCTCTTGTTTCTCCGTGAGGAGCTTTGCCTCTGCTGGGAGAGCAGGAAGGTGCCAGCTCAGCCACTGCCAGCACCACCCATCCAGGGGCAGCTTGGGTGCGCTGAAAAGCACGTTCAAGTCTCTCTGAGCCATGAGGACCTCAGGTGATGCTTAGTGAGGGTTGTGAACTACACACAGAGGCCTGGTATACAGATGCAGAGAAAATTGCCAAAACAGCCCCCCTTCCAGTGTGTTTTCCTGGGCACAGCCGTTCTGCAAGGGGGCTGTTGGCTGAGTATAAGGGAGATCCAGAAGGACTCCAACAGGTACCAGAGTGAGGCCACAGCAGCATGATGTTAGTTTGCCAGCTCCATTCCCCTTGCATCGGCATCTGGAGCACAGCCCTGCTCCTACCACCCTAAATCTCAGACATGCAAAGCAGACCCCCGGCAAGCCAAGAGTGTGCCCTGGGCCCAATAGGGGACAGACATAGGTCCTTCCCGGGGCAGGCAGTGTTCCTGACCTCTCCCGTAGTCTCTTCTGAGTCTCCCAGGCAGCAGCCCTGGAACCCCCATCCCAGCTTGTGCAGAGACCCGGCTCGGGGTCCCTTTTGTCACCAGTTCGCGGCCACCTCGGTGCAGAGCTCGCTTCTCCCGTGGTATTTTGCTGCCCTCTAGCGAGCACATTGCAGTTCCCGCCCCAGCAATCTCCTCGTCCGCCGCTTCCCTGCTGAGACTCGAGGCACAGGTGGTTCCTTCTCCTGCCGGCAGGAAGGGCAAGGGGGGAAAGACGGGCCGCTCTCTGGTTTGGGTCTGGACCAGGGGAAGAGGGTCAGGGAGCGCTCAGAGGGGCCCCGGGGAAGGCACAGGCAGGTTCCAGTCCCAACCCTGCTGGTGGTGGAAAACAGGGCAAAAAGAGAGAATCTCCTGCACCAGTGCTCACAGGAGCTGGAGCATCACCTCTGTTTTGGAAGGGGCTGTTCACAGCTCATCTGTCCTTCTTCCTTTCCTCTGGACATGCAGACAGCTGAGCCCAATGTGTCCGTGGGCTGCTGGGGCTGTTCAAAGGACAGCTGTGAGTACAGAGAGGTCCTGAAAGCTTCTTCCAAGCCTGAAGTACACCCCAGTGTTATTGCTAGTGCTGGGAAAGAGAAAAGCAGCCAGCAGTGCAAAGAAACAAAACAATGTGAGTCATGGAAAACAAGCCTGGACTTGATTTACCTGTTAGAGCAGCAGATTAAACAAGGAAGAACTCTTTTTTGTTTGTTTTATGCTAGTGGGGGAAAAACAGCCACCACCAAGAGAAATGTGAGTAGTCAATGTTAGCTCTCTTACATACATGCAGAAGATCTCCTTGCAGCAGCACAGCCAGAGTACACACAGACCTCATCAGGTTTGTGTTGTCATATGACAACGTATGTGGCACAATGAAAATATGATTTTGCATCCCATGCTTGTAACTGTACAGCAGCTAGCACAGCAGGCAGCATCCATCCAGCAGTGCCAATGTTCAGGTGTAGGTACCTGTTCTCAAGTACATCCCCAAGACCTGTTTGTATGGTCTAGAAGAGGCAAGCACAATCCAGCTCTGGGTTCCTAAGCTGGGGCTGAAATTGAGTTTGGGTTCACACCTGATGCCTCTGATACATCAGGACTCCGTGTCAGCCGAGGGAATCTCTTTCACAGGAAAGCTGCTGCTGCGAGACCTCCGTTCAAAGTTAGGTTTTTTACTCTCTTGGTAGTTCAGCTTGAAAACCCCGCAGTGGCTCGGGCCCCTCTGCAGGCCGGGAGCATCCCCGCTTCCGAGCCGCCGGTGAGGTCCCCCGCGGGCAGCCCCGCGGCGCTCGGCACGGACCGCGGGCTCCCCGCCGTGGCCAGCCCGCAGCAGCACGGCCGCTCCACCGCCGTGTCACCGCCACACACCCGCGGCTGCAGGTCCCGGCCTCTCCTCTTGCCATCCTTCTTGCAGAGGAGGGTGGTGGTTTTGTCTGTCTGTGCCTTCCTCTTAAGAGTTTTTTCCATTGCTCTCCCTCCTCTGCTTACCTCAGACACCTCAATCTTCACCAACACCGGTGTCCCCAAACAGGTCAGAGCCCAGACATTTCAAAACTCAGCCTCTTTGGGGCTGAGCTCTCTTCTCTTGGACCCACAGGATGGCTCCCCATTTGCTCACTTTTGCTCTAATTATTCGTCTGCTTTTAAGAACTTGAGAAGCAATCCCATGCCTTGAGCTGCTACATCATGGGGCTTTCATACCCCACCACAGCCACCATCTTTCATTGTAACTCTTATGCATGGCCGTACTGTGGGAATTTGCCTGCCCATCCCTGCTCTTTCGCTGTCCCGGCGTGTGTGGGCACTTGGATATACAGCCAGCATCAGACAGATATGTTTGTCCCAGTTCCTGGAAATTGCTGGGCAGTGACTGTCTGGTTGCAGCCAGGGTGCAAACCCAGGATTTGATTGTGCCTTCCCAGGATAATATCTAATAAACCAGCAACAACAGTCCAGCCTGCTGCATGCAGGAGGCCATACTGGCAATGGCAGGTGAGGCAGCAGCTCTGCCCTGCTCAGGAAGGAGCGAAAGGGTTAGACATCTGCACAGGAACTGCCAGAGGTGACAGCAATGCTTTAACTGGCAGTAGCAGGAGAGATAGCTCATCACAGCTGCTCGTGAGGAGCAGAGTGACCCTCAAAGAGCTGGAGAGCCACTTTGGGAAAGGCAGGTCATCACTGCAGAACCAGACACTGCAGGCAGCAATAAAGGCAGCAGCCAGCCTGATGGCCCACCCTCCTTCATGCCGGGCCCAGCTGACCAGCAAGGTGTGGCTCCTGTTCAGCAAAGACAGCTGCAGGCCAAATAACCCAAAAATCAGCACAGTGGGTGAAGCAGCACCCAGAGGTCAAAAGCAACTTGAGCTCCATGGGCCAGGGGAGTGCGTCCATTTCCACACAGGTTCCTGAAGCTGACAGAAAAAGAGAAGAACTTACAGTAAAACTCAGGCAAACTCCAGTTAAAAATGAGATCCAGTGATGGGTTTTACATGAAGTGGTGAGGGCCTTTCGCTCCTGGAGCAAATTCCTCAGAGCAGCAGTAGATTTTCTGTCCTAGATCCTTCAAACCCTGACAGAAGTCCTTTGGGAATAAAGGCTTTAAAGAAAAGAAACCCAGAGAATTCCCTCAGTTACCCACAAGCTTACACCGAGTGACTGAACAGCTGCTTCTTGACTTAAAACCTCTCCCTGGCTGTGCTTGAGCTGTACAGCTCTTTCAGATGTGACAGGCAGACCTGCCTCCAGTACCATAGCCTCCATGTGGGTGGGGACAATGAGACAGTGGCTCAGGTGGCTTCATAATCTGTCACAGAAACAGCCAGCACATACACTGTCACCCCTACCATTTCTAGTTTGCCTAGCTGAGTGTCAGTCCACCTGGTACAGCAGCAAGAGGAGAGTTTTTCTGTTCTTGACTTGCATAAAGAGCACCTCCAGTTGCCTGTCAAGAGCACTTGAGCCGTGGGAGCAGCAGAGGTGACCGTACCTACTCAAAGGGAGCATTCTTCCGGTTGACCAGCTGTCTACGAAGTCTGTCAGTTGCTCATGGACCCTATTTGCACTTCAGACCCAGGGGCAGACACCAGCTGTCCACAGGGAGCCATGAAGCCCCCTCCTCATTAGTTCTCCTCAGAAGTACCTTAGCCTTGTGAGCAGTTCAGAAAAAGCTCTCCCGCCTAAGCCCACATTTTCCCAGCAGCTCCCCAAGTAAACCAGTACACATAAGCTCACAAGTACAGGGCCCTGCTTCAGCCTGTTGTTCATTCACTCGTGCTGAAGGGCAATGTCATGACTAAGAGCTGTAGAAGCCCTCCATCATGTCAGGCACACCAGACATCTAGCTAGGCCAGTCCATGCCTCAGGCAAATACACTGTAATAAGCACCTGCAAGAAAATCTAGCCCTCTCACATTTATTTCCATTTGCACTCGAATCCCCTCAACCCTGAACCACAGCTCTGCTCCCATCACCCAAAAGCTTCCTGCCTACCAGTGATCTGACTCCAGCTCCAGGGCAGGATGTAGTTTCTCACCTCTGATGTGTTTGAAATCCAGGGAACTTGATGCAAAAATAGATCACAGTAGGAAAGCCTCAAGAGGTCCATAGGTCCCGAGTTTGAACTTTCATGTAGCACCATGCAACGACCACAAGACATTGATGGACAGAGAAAAGGACAGATATTAGCTGGGACTGATGATACCTATGTACCCAGGAAGAGAAAGCCTTGTTGTTCTATAGAACCACACTTTCCTGCAGAAACTGGACATTACATCTCCACCCAAATCCCAGCAGACATGATACCCATCTCAGCTGGCAGGAAGTAAGAGCTGGTGTTCTCAGCAAAGCTGACGTAGGTAGGTAGAGACTCTGTTGCTTTGGGTACTACATAAGTACATGGTCTAGGAGCCGTCTGCCTCCAGATGAGAGTGCAAACTGATGAGATCGAGTAGGCAAAGGGCAGCTATTGTTAAGCCCTTTTCTCACATGCAGAAGAGAGGCTAAAACCCCATGGGTTTAGTGCTGCAGCAGCATGGAAATAGCCAGAGAAAACTGGCAACAAGCTACTGCCTGTGGGTAGCAAAGCAGAGTGTGGAACATGCAGAGAGCTAGTTCAAGGAAATGCAGAGCCCTTTAAAAGGGGTAAGTCTGGAGAAGAACTTCACATAGCAGAATATTTGGTGGGTTTTCTGGGTAATGCTTTGATGGAGGGCTTAATCTGAAGATTATAAATGAAATGGTATTCTGTAGGCAAATGTATCTGCACTCAACAGAGGTAGGTATGCCTCAGCTCAATATGCTAGCAGGACAATGACTTTCCTATGGTACTTATGTATCAATAAAAGCAAGCATTCTTATAGCTGTAAACAACATGAGTGCTTAAGCCAGCAAGCAACAAAAGGCAAGAAATGCAGTCTTTCTAATATTCCATGTTTAAGGAGACATGATTAAACCCAGAAATTTCTTAAATGGATAAAACATTAAATGAAAATAAACATAAGTTAGTAGCTTCTCTTGCTATTATTCTCACTAGTTCTACCCTGAGTCTGGTAGGTGTATTGTCTTACCAAAGCCCCAGCCTTTGGCTTCATCTGTCCAGATTTATCCCCAGATAGGATTGCAATCAGCCAGGCCTTGATGGATCAAGTTGCCAATACCCTCAGGATTTCACATTTGGTGCCACCTTTCACTCCTTTTTCAGAAGCTATTCCCCCATCAACTGCTGAGCAAATTGGGCCACTAGATTCAGATCCTCAGGGCAGTCAGTAGAGCCACCAAGGCTATATTCCTTCTAGTATTCAAGCCACTTTCCTGTGTCCTTTGGGAAAGCCACATCCAGGTGACTCTGGAAGGTGCATTTCTCTTCTCATACTCACAGAAAACCTTCTTCATGCCAGAAAAAGAGAAGTCAGAAAACAGGAAGAGAAGAAAACCACCTTTGTGGTACTTCTGTCACTCAGTAAAAATCACTGTCATACACCAGTCTAACATACCTTTGTCCCTCGTAAGCAGTGGGATCAAAGCAGGAATTTTGGAGATGGACAACCAGCTCAGGCAGCGAAGTGCCTTAGTGTTAGATGTGAAAGACCCAAATGCATTGTAGGAGATGACAGAGCTCCTTGACAGGGTGCAAAATAGTTGCCTCCAGGAAAAATTTGAACTGCTGCAGGCTCTGTAATAGCTGGGAAGGTGCTACCCCAGGCAGCATATGCAGATGGAGCCTTAGAGGCACGGAAGGTGAACAGGAGCCAGCACTCCCTTTCTGGGAGGCCAAGCTAGCTGTTAACCTGCAGTGCCTCCGTGGCTCCCAACCTGCGCCAGGCATGATCCACCTAGCCCATCAGTTCTGCCTCATTGACTGCACACAACCTCTTCCAAATGCTGCTGTAAACAGCAAGCTCTTGGAGAAGGCTGGAAGGTGGCACTGGTAAAGTTCATGGGCCACCTCCTGGCTCTCTCCTCTCCAAGCACAGCCACCTTGCCACGTGAAGGAAACCTTTGGCAGCTGTCTTGTGCTGGGAGACAGGGCTTGTTGAGCTTGGCTGAGTAATCCCAGCCGCTCCCATCACTGCAGCTGCATGCATCCTCGTTCTCCCAACCTAAGGATCGCTGCCTCGCTGAATCACCCCATTAAATTGCTAATATCTTATTGTTCTTTAAGATTTCGAAACTTGCTGCGAAACGTTTACAGATAATTTTTTTTGCCTGCAGTCACTGTGCCTAATGCCCAGTCATTGAGTGCCATATGTGTTTATATGCACTGCAATTTTCCACTTGATTACATTTTACCACAAACACTTTCATCTACTCCGCAAAGACAGCAGCAACACATCCATAATGTTCAGAGCAGCCCAGACAGACAGAGCCCAGACACAAAAGTCTCCGCTGGCCAGGGCACTTCAAAATGTGACTCCTAAATCAAACCAAACCAACCTCCAATTCTGAAGTCCCCAAGGACACAAACACCACTGTCACCTAAAGGAAAATGCAAAGTTATCTTCATGCTCTAGCTTTCCCATTAAGTACGGGATACTGCTCAAAGGTCTGGAACAGCTGCATAACACGGAGATGTTTGCCAATAACTAAGGATATCTCAGATTTTCTAGGAGACAGGAGATGACCCAGGCCACTGCAAGGATGCTTAGCACCTGTAACTGAAGCTGCAGAAATCTGCCAGGACAGTAACAGGACAGTAACAGCACAGCACACATCACAGATCAGTTCTGAAATTAGATCCTGAACCCCTGAAAGTGGTGGCAAGTTCTTTCAGCCCCCAACTAATTGGGCATAGTGCAGCTTGTCCAAAGCAGAGATCACAGCTCCTGAGTGCAACACCTTCCCATTTGCAACTAGACAAGTCACCTCATCACAGCACATAGCACCCTGGTCAGAAGATCAGCCCCTGCCTGAGGATGGGGGTCCCCTTAATTCCAGTTGGCTCAGGGCCACAACAGTACTAATGCAACCAGGCCACAGCCTTCCAGGAGAGGACAGGCAACAGATGCATCTACACAGCAGCACTGACCTCCCTATGTGAGCTCATTTATTTCTCCAGTTCAGTGCAGTACTGAGCAGAGGACACCGGCTCAGGAGCTATGGTAAGACCTCTGCAGTAGTGGGCCCAGTCTCAACACTATGCTGATGTGGCAATGCCACTATGGTTCTGCTAACAGCTCAGCCTTTGCCCTGCGATGTCCCACCCTCTCCATTGCATGGTACTGACACTCACTGGGGTAAAGTGACAGGAGTCTGCCATGTGATGACCAAGAGCTCTCAATCCATTACCTTCTACCTGAGCCTGCCTTACTGACCAACTCTGCTGACAGACATAGTGCAAGTTCAGTAAGGAAGCTCTCCATAACCCCAGAGAACAAAGAATGTAGTCTACAACATCCTGACGCAAGGCTTCTACAGAGAAACAGAATAATCTGATGCTTGCTTTATGCTCTGGGTTATCTAGACTTTATAATAGTTTCATGGAGCAGAATGAAATACAACGCATCAGGCGATGAGTTCTCCCGGGCAAACCCATAGGATTACAGAATAATCTGGGTTGCAAGAAGCCTCAGGAGATCATCTAGTTCACCATTCTGCTTAAAGAATGTACAGTTATATGAGGTTGCTCGGGGCCTGGGCAAGTCAACGTTTCTAAGGATGGAGACACCACAACCTCTCTGGGCAGGCAAAGTTGAATTTGATGAATGAAAGCAGCAAGAACCTACTGCTGCACATTCTCAGGCTCCTCTTTCCATAGTTTAGCCTCGTAAGAGAGCAGGAAAGACAGACAGCATTGTGTTCTGCTTGCTGTTTATGGCTCAAGAAGGTAAAGACAAATTTTGTCACTGCAGTGCTGTGATTCAAAGCCTTCAATGCACGCAACAGGCAGTAACCCTTAAAGACCTAGATCTCACTAGGGCTGTTGGCAATTTAAAACAGGGTTTCTAGGACAGCCAGTGTTAACTGCATTAGATGAACTTAATTTCTGAAGATTTCATGCACTCTGCAAACTCTCAGCCCTGAAATAAACTGTCCAAGACCTCTGTTATATTTCCTTCTTATGTTATATTCAAGAAAGAAATGTTACTATTTATTAGCAGCAGAAATGGCCTGTCCCTGGGCAGTTTGCATCCAGTAATAAACATCTCCTGTCCTTGACCAAACACAAGGGAGCAAATATAAATATCTCACAGTGGAGAAGAGGCACTGAAGCCATTAGCAGTCACTAGCCTAGAAGACCAAAGTCAGCATTCCTCGCCCAGGACACATGAGCGCAAGCCTGCAGAAAGCAAGCCAGATCAGTAAGCATAGCTGCCAAGAAGGGCCACCACTGTTCTGTCAAACAGTTACAGTCTCTTGTTCAACAACACTGCTTAGCACCACCAGCACAAAATCGATATTTCCTGGAGAGAAATGCTAGTTTAGAGAAACTCAGCAGTGACCTTGGTGGAGATCACTCCCAAGACATGGGGCAGGGTGTCTGTCAGAGGGAGCACACACTGCCTTTTTGTCTGCTGGGAAGTGCCTCTTAACGCCTCTTTATTTCAAGTCTTCCTACCTTCCAGAGATCTGATGCAGGCAGCCCAACAAGGGGCAAAGATATTTGGTTCAGATGAGATCATTGCCATTCCTTTGGGCATAGGCTGTATCAGGTCTGTACCTGAAGGGCAATCTTTTCCCAAGGAGATAACGAACGACTGGGAGGTGTAGGAGTGAAGTCATTGTTTTCCTTAGCAACTTTACTGAACCCATCCAGCCTGCCGCTAAAACTCTCTCATGCCTTTAATGTCAGGCAAGGATTCAAACTCATTGTGGTCAGTAGCAAGCAGTGGTGTTTCACCACAGGGTGTGAGCATCCCAGCATCAACTGGGAGCTCCTACTTGCCCACCTATTTCTCGCAGACACGTAGCTGCATTGAGCTGGGGGGTTTGGCCTTGCATTGCTGCCTTGTCCCATCTCAAGATGTGGTGACAGTAAAGCACAGACATCTTCCATTTGTCCTGCTCTTTGGCCTGTTTGAAGAGTTGGGGTAGTCTTATTCTAAGGTCTTTCATCCAGGATAGCCAATTCATTGTCTTCTAGGCTCAGCTCTGGGCATATTTACTTGTTTAATATGAACGTGAGACTACAGAGGATCCCTTGGGTTGCTATATGCAGTCTCCTGCCTTATGATACCTGACCACCTCATGCAAGATCTTTAAATCACATTCCATCTGAATTCTGGCACATCTTCAACTCCTTTTTCTCCCTCACTATCTCCTCCACTTCTGTAAATGTCAGTTACAATCCATTGCTCTGCACAAAGGATCTCCAGATATCCCCAGAGGCCCTGGTCAGAATGGTTGTTCCTGGGCCTCCTCTTCTCACTGTGGAAGATACCTACTTTCATGCTAAGAGGAAAACTAATAACTCTGGAATTATGGCATCCTTTGATTCCATGCCAAGGGGGTGGAGGATGTAAAGCTTGATTACAGCAGATAAAAACTGCTTTGGGGAACATCGTGCACCCTGATTCACACGATTTTCATTCTAGTTAGAAGGCGGAGCATTTGCAATAGCAGATACTGTTACCTGAGAATTCCCCCAGCTGCACTCAAACAGAAGGCATCCTCATGACATTACAAGTCCAGGTGAACCATAACAGAGTCTCAGAGGCAACTTCCTTCCTGCACAAGACAAAGGGGAGTTTCCCGGGAAGGCTTCGACATCCATCTGCAAAACCATCCCCATTCTTTTTCCCCTAGTGATCCCAGCCTGCTCTACTTTCTTCTCCAACAGCTTTGCCCTCCAGCCCCTCTGTCAGAGGCTAATATTTTTTCTAAGCAGGCTGATTTCTTCTTAAGTGCCTTTGTACGAAAACCAAGATTTGAAGGGGAGTCTGTGGAGAGGGATGGAGTAAAGTACGACACATTCAAGCTATAGTAAAATGACATATTCATCACAGCTAATGGGGGACCCCAATTGGATGGTGCCCCACTGCCCATTTTCCAGCTGGCTCTGATGGAGTTTCCCAGCTGCACTCCCCCCCATGTTTCTGGTGGTGTCACTCCAAGAGAAGTGGCTGATCTGATTGGTGAGAGAACAAGAGGGGTGTCAGAGAAGGTGCTTACAGATATTTCTTGGCCGCCTCAAGGAAATAAAGGCCATCGCTGAGCCTGTCAAAATGATTAATTGCTTACAGGGAATGAGGGGGAGGAGGGAGAGGGAGGGAAAAAGAAAGGGAGGAAGGAGGAAAGAGAGACAGATAGGATGGGGAGAGCTATAAACAAACAGGAGAAGCAGGAGACAGGATTGCTTCTGTGTTGGGGAGGAGGTGGAAGCAAGGGGCCTCAAGCTGTTCTTGGAGTGAAATGGTAGCAGATGAATGGGCCCTTCAAAGCCCTGAACTTCACTTGGAGGTTCCTATCCCTGCTCACCCCTCAGGTTTGCACCACCCCAAACATAGGCTCAGAGAGTGCTAAGGTCTATCCTGCCAGAGTGGTGTCAGACCTGACAGCCCAAGTAACACAGCCCTGTGACTCCCCAGCTCTATAAATCTCTGCAGTTCATGTGAACTGACAGGCCAGAAGATTATTACCTCAAATGCCAAGGAAGGTCTTACTGCCCCATAACCTCCAGCTCCACTCTGTAGTGGCTGGTATTTGACCTAAATACCCACCAGCACCAGTAATTCTTTCCTGCCAGAAGCATTTTACCTCAGTCAAACAAAGATGGATAGGAGCAGCTTCTCAGAGACTGTCAGAGGTCCTTGCAGAGGAACTTGCAGCAGCCAAGCTTGGGTAGAATCAGTCCATTGCCCATGGTACTAAGCTCTTCCACAGAAACTACCACCTTGGATGCTCTTATAACACCCTCCTCTGTGGGTACAGGACTTTTTTTTATAGAAGGAAATAATTTGACCTCACTGCTTTAGCTGCTTTCATCTCAACCAGAGCCTTCACACAGCTCACTGCATGAGGCCAGTGGTGCTTAAGCAGCTCAGGGAGCACAACGTGTGCAGCAGAGATCATAGCACAGACTACCTGCCTATGAGATAGCATAAGCTCTCCTCCCTTCCTGGCTTCTCAAGGGGTTTCAAGTCACATCCAGAGGTCCTCCTTATCACGGGATTCAACAGCAAGCCCTGACTACCCAGGAAAAAGCACAACTGAAACTCAGAGATGAAAGTCATAACTGTGGCTCCTGCCATCCAGCAACAGTGACATTTCTTACAGTAAGGGCAATTCCCTGCCATGTCCATGTCTGGGTTTTCTCAGGGTTTACAGCAATTTTGTGAGGTGAATTTTGACAGCAACGCTACATCACCACAACTGCCTTCCCACCCAAAAAAAACATGAGGTGCACTCCTCCGAATTTATACGTACGTTTAAAATGTCGCAGTGAATGAGAAGCAGTCCTCCCCTCACATGTTTAACAGAGGGTAAAAGTCACTACCTGCCATCTCTTCAGCCTGAACAATGTGACCAAGGATTCTCCTAATGTCTCTCCTGATAAACACTGGAGGAAAGGCCCTGTTAGATCCTGTCCTGAGATAGCTGTTTTGTATTTGAATACCACTAGCCACAGGAAAACGTCAAAAATCCAAGCTGCTGTCATTTTTCTGAGCTTGGAGCCAGAAGGGAATGAGGCAACATGGCTTCAGCTCTCCCCTATCTGCTTTGATTTCCAGTCACAGAAATAGTCATCACCCTTACAGAAACCTCTGCCTCAAATGAATGACCCAGCTATAAGTGACCAACTATAGACAGAATATTTAGTCATCCTCACAAAAACAGGAGCTGAAATCAATGAATCCAGTAAGCTTAAGTCTTCAGATGCACTAACCAACCTTGGTCTGTCATTCCTCCTCCCCACTTATAACTGTTTATGTAATCAGAGGCAGTGTAAACTACACCAAAACATTTAACCTGACAGTACATTGAATGATAGCTGGAGCACAAATAGGTAACATAGACTTCATGTGTACTGATAATTTGATCAAAACTCAAACAAATGCAGATAGTAGATTGTGTATGGCTGGATGATGAGCTAAGCCAGCAAACAGACACAGAAAGTCACAACTGCCTTCTTTTATCTACCTGTCATGCAGCCTATCACATTCCTCTGTGATCTTATAGGAAATGACATTATCAGGAAAAGAGCCTGGAACTGCTTTCACATTGCTCACCCTAATCTCTCTGCATGCCAGTCAAGGCCTGTGCCTGATGTACTCCACACCAGAAACTGCAAGGCTTCATACAAGGTGTGGGGAATGGAAACTGCAAAAATTGAAGTTGTTTCTGTGGGTTTTGCTGGCAGTTTACGACCAGGCAGTAAGAAGGAAGAACAAGGTGTTGATGGGGCAAGGAGAGGGCTCCAAGGGCCTCTCTCTCCCTTACCAAGTAGATAGAGCACAGGTAGGATCTTGCCTAGCCACCTTTCACCACAAGCTTTCCAGCCAAGCCAAGACCCTTGCTGCTGCTCCGTGTCTAGGTGGAGAGGGCTCTGTAGAGCAACAGTAGCACTCAGACTTTCACATCTCATGGACTTATCTGTGGCTCCAGTGGCTGCCTCCATTGCTTGTGGGATATTCTCCCCCCTTTCCCTCCTTCTAACAAAGATTCTGATTAATGATCGCTCATTCCTAATTGTCAAATTTCTTTTCCTTCATCCTGTGTCTAATCACCAGTGACAGAAGCCATTACGCAAATGAGAGCAGACGACTTCCCACAACTGTTCTCGTTGGTAAAAGCCTTGTAATTTAAAGCTCTGATTTGTAGAGGAAAGCTGCGTTTCCCCAAGGCGTCCGGGCATCTGTTCTACTTACACTCCAAGAGCCTCGACTTCCGCTCCCTCCCCCAACAATTAGTCCTCTGCTTGCAACAAATATTTGACTTTGCAAGGCAGTAATTAGAAGTTACTTTGCATGTGTTTGTCACAGTAACAGCATCTCCTTCCTTTTCCTTTTAGGCAGCAGGGTGAAGAACCTAGGGAAGATGGTAACTTCAGGACTTCCCAGGACATTGATGGGAGAGGCACCACCTCCGAAACAGAAGAAGACCAGAGTGCAAGGAAGCTCCTCACATACACATGGCACAGGAGAGGCTTAGAGAAAAAAAATGCTTTGAAAAAACACATACAACAGCAGTACTCCTGTTGCTGTTCTGCTTCCAGGGCTGGGACAGCAACGTGGGTTGACCGCACCAACACCGAGGCCTGCCAAGAGACTGTCAGGATCTTGAGTGCACATCCCCATTCTAGGACATTAATGAGCAGTTGGCTGCCTTCAGGGTCAGAGTGTTAAGTGCTAAGAACAGCTGTAAGGAAAAGCAGCAGCAGCCTGGGCCCAGGCCTACCCCTCTTTCCCTCAAGAGCTGTTTTGATGCTGAAGGTCTCCCCTTCACCCCTACCTGTGCTGGGTTGCCCCTGGACTGCAGTTATGTCTCATACATAACTCCTCAACCCTGGATCTGCTCCTTATCTACTGGCTTCACCTTGGACCTACTTTATCAACCCAAATTTCCTAGGTGATCATTAAGCTGAGCATGATCACCAACGGGGTAGAACAGTGCAACAGTCCAAAACCATACACTATTCTTTCCAGTCCGATCAGGTTTTCAAGCAACAGTTCTCATACCCATTTCCTCTGCTTTTCTGTGCACCCTGAGACATTCAAGCTCTGTGGTGCCAGCCGTGCATGTTACCCAAGAGAAATGAGCACATCAGCAAGACTACAGGATCAGATGTAACAGACCAGTAAGCTCAGTGGAACAGAAGCAAGTGTGTTTTCAGAGATGATGATTGCAGCAGGCACAGCAGGGAAGGGTGAACACCCCTGTTCACAGAAGACTTTATCCACTTGTCTTTCCTACTACCTCCACATTTGCCTTGTCCCCCAAGGGCATGAGGAGAGAATGCCAGTTGTGGTACCTCAGCCTCAGACAGCTGTGTCTGTCTCCCCACCACCCCCAGCATCCCTCATCTATTTAACTCTTCCCCATTTTACTACAAATTAGAAATTTGTTCAGATTTAACTATCAATGAAATGTTGGCTACGTTAATATTGCCATAAAATAACCTGAGTCTTTATTAGGTAGAGATGACTCCACCACCCAAGGCTGCTAATACACAGCAGAGGTACACAAAGGAAGCCCTCCCCAAACCTCCTTGACCAAAGTATGAGTCCAATGAAGGATAAGCAACTGACAGAACTCATCCAATCGTGTAGTTTGGTCTGTCATCCCATCAGTGATCAGAGCAAGGTGACACCACTCAGGTCAGCAGGGAGGGAAATTTGTTCCTTCCCCACCAATGCTTACTGTAAGAGTTTGAGGATACTATCTCATTCCCAGCTTTTCTTTCAGATTTATGGAAATAGTATGGGGAAAGTTGTAAAGACACACAGTAATGAAGTTGTCATTGCTGTTTTGAAGGCAGTTCTGGAGACCAGCAGCTTTGACCAGTGAAGAACACAAGTGGAGTTATTAGAAAGACTGAAAGGTAGCTTTATACACACATCATCTTATACAGCTCTCCTATACAATCACTCACAAAACAAAAGCCACACAGTTCTGTTGTTCAACATTGGTTGTATTTAAGAACTACACTTCAGAAGGTACCGTGTTTGTCACACCCCACCCCCTGAACACACACCCCTAGCAGAAAACACACACAGCTTCCCAATACCATGGCAAGGGGCACTGAAAGCACAAGGTGAAAAGGGAAGGGGAGGAGTCAGTCCATCAGTGCATTGTAAATGAGCTTTCACGAAGTCAAGTGCAGCCAAACCTGTTCAGACACTTTAAAAGTTAAACCTTTGGCAAATGAAGAAAAAGATAGGATCCTAAAGTTCTGAAAGTACCATTCTCTCTCCACATGGGATGTGAACTCCCACCCTGAGCTTCAAGAGTTGGTGTCTAACAAGTTGTACTGGAGACTACCATATGCTGAATAAATAGCACGGAAATAGGTTTTCATTTGAGCATCTTTCAACCAAAGGCATGTGTCCACGATTCCTGGGAAGACCTTGCTTTTGGCCAGAGTCAGCAGTTTAGCCTTCTCCCCCACCTGCCCAAAAGTTGAGTATTGGTAAGTATTCAGCTGAGTGACTTTCGTCTGGTTCTAACCACAGCTCTGGAGAGTCTGCAACAACTAACATGGCAGTCAGACTACTCAGTGACACAGGCATACTTCTTAAACAAGAACCCTACCGTTGCCAATTACACTTCATTCGTTCTGACCTGTAAAGCAGCCAGAAAACCAGCCCCCAGACACCTCCTGTTTGAGAAGCCTTTTACCTGCGTATAAGACAAGCTCACTGCATGTGGTACATGAATTCTACCAGCAAAAGGTGTGACCTGAGGCCAAAGAGAGCACCCCTTGAGCGGCATGTGCTCAACACTTTTACCAGAATTTCACGTCAGAACAAGCCCTGAAGAACAAAGGGGAAAACACTGGCAAGTCTCACCAGAACAAATTCCCCACTATTCCCTGGGATGAGATATGGGCTATGAAATAGCATCTCCCACCTGTAGCTTTAGGGATCCATTATAACCGCATCAAATATATACGACCTTTCCATCACCCCCCAAAATAGGGACATCAATGCAGCACACCTCAGGGAATAAAAACCCAGATTCCATATGAGCCTAAGGTTTTTGCATGGAAAAGGAGATGGAGAAAAGCAAAATGATTTGTCAGGGTGATTGCTGAGACTCCCAGAGGCTTGTCTGGTTTCCTGTCCCTTGGTCTTCTTGCTTCCTAGTCTGTGCCATGTCAAGTTCCAGAACACAAAAAGGATAAACTTAATCCCCTTTAAATAGAAAACCCTGGCCTCTTTCAGGTGACTGTACAAGAAGGGAAACCACACACTGGCAAGGATTTAACTGATGAACAGGAGCTGCACAACACCACACAAACATGCGCACTTGTGCGCAGCCACACACACTTGAGTTCTTGCAGTTTCAGTGAAAAGGGCACTTTCCCACATTAGTCTGAGGAGCCAACACACCTCATGAGGAGAAAGGAGGCTCTATACCTCTCTGACACTGCGTTTCAACAGTCAACCTCTGCACTCCCAGGGAATTTTTTAGAAACGTGGCTTAATTATTGAAGACTTGGAGAATGCGCTGGCATTTATGCATCTCCCTTTGTAACACTACATCCTCTTTTAACCACACTGCAGCTTCAGAAAAGCAGGAGAGAAGCCTGCACTCTCCAAAGAAAGCGGTCAGAAAGGAGGTTTATCTGGACTCCTACAACACAGATGTTATTTGGAGAGTCTACCAAATAGATCTGATCTCTACCCTGTACTAAGTCCAAAATGTACATGTTTTAAGTTGAAGAAACTGAATCATTTGTCCAGTTGTTTATCACACACAGGCTATCTCACATGCTCATTTCCGTCATATAAACACACACCGGAGCTGAGCACAGGCAGGTCCTCTAACAACAGAGGACGGTGAAATCAATCACTCCCCATCTTACTGCAGGCATCAACACATAAACCCAGCCAGGAGTCATAAACCCCGTGAGGCTGAGGAAACATCACTCCTGGTTCTCCTCCAAACTCTTCTTCAAATACCTGAAAATCCTAAAGCGACACATCAGAGTGCCAGAAGCCATGCTTCTTGTTGTGGCAAACAGGGCAAAGGGAGAAAAAATACAAGTTAGTGAGAATGAATCCAGCTTCCAATAAGTGCAGACTCGTTCTTGGAAGGTTTGGTTAGATGAGAATGGAGGATGAATGGGGTACTAACGGTTTTGCAGTTCCAGTAGCCCCCTTTATTGTAGAGGGGCAGGGATGGGCCAGGAAACCCATCGGTCTGTTAAGTGCTGCGTGCAATACTAGCGCTCAGTATCTTCCATTGCTTGTGAACAAAGCAGCTCCAACATCAGTGACCCGGGCAGCCAGGCATTAGTCATATCGTCCCTTAATCATCATATTCAACAAGGGACCCACCTGTTCAAAGCAAAAACAGATTGTTAGCGAGGACAGTTACACAGAAACAGCAGCTGCAGAGTCTGCTCTCTCTGTATCACAACACCTTATGAGCTGAGTGGCTCAGGGCAGCGGATCTCAGCACACAAACTGAGTCTAAGGTAGACCAAACTAGTTTCGAAGTATTTTCTAGATAAAACACCAGCACACATCCTCGAGCACATCCTCAAACACTCTACCAAAACTGCAGAGTTCTCTGCAACACCCAACTTTAGTTGTCACCAAAACATTGAATCCACTGTATTTGTTTGAAACTTCTTCAACTTTCCACCCTAGAACAGTGATTTCTCAGTAGCTGCTATTAAAAGGAGCTAACAGACATCAGAGGCTTCTTTTTGTAGGGCAGAGAAGGAACACTAGAAGGAAGGCTAGGCCCAAGAATTTTCTAGGGTTTTGATTTCAGTCAAGACCATTCCCTTTTCTCAGCACTGCCTGAACACTGAGGGAAGTTCAGCATGCTACAGCTCAGGAGGGAGGCATGACCTCACATGAGTGTGCTAAAGAGGAGTTCCTGCAGACTGGGAAGAGTTAGAGACCACAAAAACATGTCTATTCACATCCAATGTTTCCACTTTTGGATCAGCAGATCTTCAAAAGCATACTCTGAGTATTTCAATCTGCTTTTTTGAAATAACAGTTGGTTAAAATTGCTAAGAATTCAGAAATGAACAAGCCATGAATTAAGGGGAAGTACATAACTTAAATTAAGAGAAATCTCTTCAATTAAGAGATTCAGATTCTTCAAGTTTCATTTTTTTTAGCAAATACCGGGTATCATTGCTGCACAGAAGGTAAAGGACAGTTTGGAAGCAACGTTTTCCTGGCAGCACTCAAAGCCAAAGCACATCTTTCCCTACATATAAGAACAATTACACCACTGTTTGTCGTGGTTGTCTCCAGAATTATAAGTTAAAGAGTTGCCTTTTTGTAGCAAAGGACCTTCTGAAAACAGCAATAAGAATCATTCACAGCAAAAGAGCAACCATGCTTTCTCCTACCCTCACTGTGACAGCTGCAAATAGTTAGCATTTTGAGTTTTGTATTAAACCACAGCAATTTCAACAGCAGTGACTATATAGTTCTTTTTTGTACCTCTTGTGGATTTCCTAAGGCTTCTCCCAACATCTTCTCAATGTTCCTCATTATCGCCACTTTCTGATGAGCCTTTAGTGGATATTCAATTCTCTTTGGGGTCGGGGCACCCTGAAATATCAGAAATAACTCACTGCATGCTTCCTGAATTGGCAGATTATCCCACCTTCTCCCAGCCACCCAGTTCTTCACACAACACTTGAAAGGGAGAAAAGCAGCTTTTGGCTTTAAAGCAAAGGATTTGGTACAATGAAGTTCTCATATTGACAACACCTGAAAAAACCCTCTGGGACAGAGCTACCCAAGCGGTGCAGGAAGGTACTTGTACTCACTTTGTACCAGAAGTTCACAGTGATGGTAATTCCGCCATTCAGGAGAGACTCAATGTGGTGCCACCTGCATGGAAACCATAAAAAAAAAAAAAAAAGAAAATAAACTATTGCTGTAGCTTGTAGTGAAATAACTTGGATGGGTGAGTTCAGACAGCACCAGACAAGCCTTGCCCTACACCTCCATCATCAAGACCTTAGAACTTCCAGAAAACTCTCCTTAAATACAGATCCTTTTCCTGCACAGGTTAGTTGAGTACTTGCACAATAACATAGTGGTCAGGGAAAATTACTACTGCCATCCAACATCTAGGAAATAGAAGCAGGCTGGCCCAAGATCTCACAGAAAATATCATAATTCCTTGAGAAAGCAAAATGAAATTCTCTTAAGAGCCAAGCCAACTCTTTAAGCAGAAGACTTTCTAAAACTCTGTTTGCTAAGACTTTCTAAAACTCTGTTTGCTGGTCACCCTGCAGTCCTGTCATCCTTCTTACCAGTACATAGGTATGTACAGCACATCCCCTGGACCCACCACCGTCTCATAGCCAACCACGCTCCGGAAGTTTGGGAATTTCTCATAGTCAGGATTGTCAAAGTCCACCTAACAGAAGAAAACATGAAATTTAGAAGAACTTTCTGCAATGACAGCCCTCACTATTGGCTCTCAGTATCAAATAATTCTGATGTTCTCTTTATGGCTTTTACATTCCCATTCGTGTCTTAACTCCATTATAAGGTCCTGCAGTACCCTCAAAGTATCGCAAACTTAGATAGGAGTCCTGCAACTTGCCTCTGAGCAGATGTGTGTTTTACCAAGAGATCAATGAAACAGAACAGAGGAGGTAGCCCTGCTGTGCAACAAGTAAGGAGATAGCCCTAGCACTTGCAAGTCAGGACCAGATACAAACAGAAACATCACCAGTCCTTCTACCTACTCTTAGTGTATTCACCACTGAAAAGATCTGAACATAGGTTTTGGAAAAGCTCAGAAAATGGTATGCATGCGGTTTTAATCCCAGTGCAGCTTCCTCCCACCTAGCATCTTCACAAAGGCCCTTTTTGGCATGGAGTAGAGAACAGATCTGCTACTCTCACCTGGCTCTGTCTGTCACACGGATGGTGCACAGGATAAGGGTAGAGGCATTCAAACTGATCAGGAGGGAATAGGATACACCTCTTGTAACCCTTAATCTGAGCAAAGAAGTTCTGCTGTTCATCATAATGAGCTGGTGTCACATTGCCTACAGAGAGAAAAGATGATAATCAAGACACTGTCATGCACAGCGATGAAAGGCAGAAGCAAGTCATATTCCTTGCTAAAGACAGTAAATACACTCCAATATATTCAGAAGACTAACCAAGGAAAATGACCACAGGAACATTACAAACTGATCACTGTACCAGTCAGCTTTTATTGAACAGTTGCTACTCCACTTAATTTCCATTCTAAATCCATATTCAGCAACTTATGCTCAACAGGATTAGGATTTCCATCTTGTTTCCATCAACAGCAGATAGTGAATGTTGATAGGAAGTTTTTCATAAAACACTGTTTAGATGACAAGTTGTAGAATGGACTTTCAAAAAATATTAGTCAAGAGAAAAAGAATCTACTAGTCGACGTTGAAAAAAATCTTAGTAGTTTTGCAAGGAAATAAGTAAACAAATCTCTGTCATTTGGGCTCCCAATAGTATCTCCTGAGTCTGATTAACAGTTCTGGAGCTTGATTACCACTACTAAATCGTGAAAATTCAATTAAATCTATAAACATGGTGGGACATTTTGCACCCCTCACAACTACATTTTTCAGGCTGCTTGCCAATTCAGATATTACTCTCCCAGCTAGCTCTTTATCTGTGTTTCCACTAAAGAGAATTAAGTTAACAGTTAATCCCATAACTTCATTAAATAGATCATACAATCACATGCTCCTGTATAGATACTCCTTCTACCAGCACACACCGCTCTAAGACAGCTCCTTAGTTCTTGTCCATAACCTGTTGATAACAGGATTTTAGTGATCATATCATGACCGAACAGATAAGTGTTGGTGCAGCGCTTTTATGTGAAGCTCTATTCTCTTCTCCCAGCTGGTAAAACAAGAGACGAACTACTCCAAGTTGAGGATGAATTGTTGCAAAGGGGAAAAATCTGCTGTCAGAAATGAACAGTCAAATAATTACAATAGGAAAATTATAATTTGATGTGATGGCCACACTGATTATAGGCCATCCCACTCCACAGAACTGTGTACGTTCCTTGCTGAATTATTGAGATTACTTTCTATTAGAGTGCTCCTCTTGACCACAGAGTAGTAGTACCTCTGTCTTCTAAGGCACCTGCCCATGAGTCAGTCTCCACATGGATTTGGAATTCCACTATCCACTGTTTTTATGATTTATCAATCCTCAAGATCTTCAGTGCCCTCTAACCTTCCAGAAACAACTTCAGCTGTTAACTAAAAGAGAACTTCTCCCCACAGTGTGCCAGCTCAAATAAGAACAAATGCTTCACAGAACAATCAATATTTCCTCCAGGGCAGACACTGGACACACTAACAAAAACCCAGAAAACTTTGCTCAACTAGCAAACTTTCTTGCATTCTAAATCTGCAGACTCCAAAAATTTTAAATCTACAGCATCCAAAGCATTCAGACAATAAACAGGTCCAGAATATCAGCAATTACTGATAACACGGCCCTAACAACATCACACAGAGCTTTCCCATGAGCAAATTACATCCAGGCATTCACTGCATGTCCCTGGGGAAACACAACTATAACCCAAGTTGTGACAACAGTCCCCTCCCAACCCAAAGCTTTAAACTGCTTGCTCTGAAAGAACATTTAGAAACTAGTGGAAAATCCATCTGAAAAACCTTGTGGAACTGAAGTAGAGCACTGCTCACCAAATCTTCTCCCCTTTTCCAGAGGAAGCTGCTTACCTTCCATGCCAATAAGAAGCAAGTTAGAAGTCAGCTGACCCCAGCCACGTTTCCCTTGCTGTTTGTTAATCCAGTTCCAGTTGAAGCCAAGGAAATCGACCACAATCTTCCTTCCAACTGTGTCATTCAGGGTTTGCTGCAGGTATAGCCTGTGTTTTCCCAGAGACGAGCAGAAATCAAGTATTAAGCTTTGTCATGAACATAAAGACATATCTGCTTCTCTTCAGAAAGATTTCAAAACAAAGAGACATAACTCCAAGAGATTCTGTTCTATCACCATGCACCATAAGGACCTGTGAAAAGAACAGTGTAAAGAGGGCCCAAACTTTGCTGAAAGATTTCCCAGTAGAAAAGAGAACAGAACTGAGTTCTGCTTTAACAATCACAAGGGAAAAGGAGAATTTTAGAGCAAGGAGGAATCTGTAAACAGACTGGCCACTATCAAATACCAATCATACTCATGAATAACCCCCAGATAAATGCCATCACACCAACCCATCTGCAAATAAGAGTTCTCTTCTACTAGAAGTGCGTGAGAGCAAAGAAGTGGCTCAGGCAACCCAGCACATTTTAGTATCTAGTTACTTTAAAGCCACACTTACATTTAGAAATAAGAGGATCAGAGGAATTGAATGTCTGTATTAACAATTGACTACTGTCTGCAATGCTGGGAGAAAAATGTATTTTTAAGCTTAAGGACTTTCTTCTCTCTTGGAAAAAGCACATCCAAATTTGAGAAAGAAGAGAAAAGCAGAGTCAAGTGGACATAGACCTGCTTCCAATTAAGACACAATTAAGCATCCATATGTTCTTTTAGAGGGCTGGTGACTGACAAAATTAACTGAGCATTTAAGTACAGTTGCTAACATTTATATCCCATTTAAACATGCAGCTCCTCTCAGTAGCTTACAGCTCTGTTAATGGTCTAGGCCATTACCACAAATAAATACACTGCACATATGCAAGCTTTTTCTCATCTTTCTGAAAAAGGGTTAGCGCCAGCTACCTTAGTATTGTGTAAAAAAGGCTGATACAGGGTAGGACACTCTTTTCATCAGGCAACTAAGCTCTTCTGCCAATACCATACTCTGCCAAAAGAAAGTTAGGCTTAAGGCCTTCTCTACTCAAACCCTGCATTGGACAGAGAAGAAAACAAAAAGTCTCTGCAGACAACATGAACAATTTGACTAACTAATGCCACAATTTTTTTTATCAGGCAACAAAGCTGCTGTCAAGTAGCATCCCTGAAGAGAGCTATTAAAAAAATGAAAAGTTTGAGAGGTTTTAATTGTCAATTCACTAAACAGAAACTCAGCTCCTATTTAGGCCTGCAGAAATGGAGAAATCACCACGTATCACTTACCTCTCAGCACTCCCTTTTTGTTGTATTTCTTTGAGTCTGTCCACGAACTCTGCAAACTTCATCTCTTCCCTGCTTGACTTGGGTTTGAAGTTCTTAAAATTGGCCATCTTCTTCTCATCATAGTATAAAAACTTGTGTGTGCTGGCACTATACACTGAAAAGTCCCCATTGCCAATGTTTTCCTGGAGGTAGTCCAGGTCCCATTTCAGAGCAGGATAAACCAGATTTGTATCTGTGAGCACCACCGGCTCCTGGAGAGAAACAGGAAGTTTATTGATTCAAGGACCTCTTGAACTCGAGCGTGATCACATTCATTACCGCTACCACAAAAACTCTGAAAACAGAGAGCTGGAAAAGGCACATAGAGTAATGAGATTCCTTGGTATGGTGAGAAAACATGCAAAACATGATAGGAAGTTTTAAGAGAGCGGTGGCTTGCTCCTACATCAAGCTCCTGGTAGCAATGGGACAGGCTCCACTGTCTACTTAGCTAATCTTGAACACGTGAGGTTAGACAAACACCAGCTAGGAATGTTTTGGGAGCTATTTGATCCTGCCATGTAGCAAGGAGACACAGTAGATTCTCCCATCACTTCCAGCCTCGGCTATGAAGAGGGTAAATTCTGGCAGAAAGACATCTCTGAATTCAGACACAGAGACAGCACTCATTTCATTTCTCCGAGGATTGCAGATTACCTTCAGCCATCAAAAACATGACATTACCCCATCTCTTCTACACTTAAAAAAGAACCACTACTAAGGGAAGACAAAGGATGTCATCTGTTTCCTTGCCTGTAAGTAGTAAGCAACTTAAAGAAGAATGACAGTTGTTGGGTTTCCAAGCTGTGCAAGCACGACTTCCCTTCTTGCAGACCTTCTTTAAAAACAATACAAACCAAAAACCCCAGCAATCTTGCCAAAACTAGATTGAGCCTGTCCAGAACCAATACAAGAGCTGTTCTTGCAAGGCAACCTTCACATCTGTAGCCACTTTCTCTTACAAAATAACGAACATGGTTTCACACAACATTTCCACAGTGTCCATCCGGACAACAAAGCACTTAAAGCAAGCTGCGTTCCCTGCGAACTTCACAACTCGACACCGCGGGATAGTAAAAGAATGTCCGCTATAACGGAGCGGAACAGGACAGTGGCCACAACCGTGCCCGTCCAGGGCGGGGCCGGGCGGCAGCGATCGATCCGGGGCGGGGCGGCCGGGGCGCACGGGAAAGCCCCAAGCCCCACGAGCCCCGCTCTGCCCGGCCCGGCCCGGCTCCCGCCGCCCCGCGCACCTCGTTCTCGATGAGCTCCTCGGCGCGAGGGTCGCTGTGGCTGAGCCGCGGGATGGGCCTCGTCTCGAAGGAGTAGCGACGGAACTGCGAGTCGCTCCAGCCAGGCCCCGCCGCCGCCGAGGTGGAGGCCACCGCCATCACCGCCTCCACCGGAGAACGCGGAACTCGACAACCGGAAGCGGAAGTTGCTCACCACGGCACTCCGGAAGCGACGAGCGAGGGCGGGAGGCGGAGGGTCGCCATGGGGACGGCGGGAGGGAGCGGTGGGGGTCGGGGGTCGGGGGTAGAGTCTGCTCCACTCAGTGTGTTGGCCCTTTCCAAGGCATTTGGTCACTCGTGGTAGGCGGGAGTCCTCGCGGGAAGGTCCCGCTGCGGAGCCGGGGCAGGATCGCCCGCGGCCCTGCCCGAGCCCCCACCTGGCGCGGCAGGAGCAGGACCGCGAAACGGCCTCGCTCGCGGGGTGCGCGCAGTGGCTCGTGCGGTGCGATTTATAATTGCTAGGAGAGAAGATCCGCAGCGCTGCTCAGCGTAACTCCTCCTCCCCCACAGCCTTTTCATTCTGGGCTCCATCACTTTAGCGCATATCGTGAATCGTCTGCCTCGGGCTACAACCATCAAAATTTTTTGGTGTGTGTCTATTACAGGAGACAAAGTCAGCATTTTGCTTTTAGTCTGGAGACAGCCAGAATGATGGCTGTGGCTGCTCTTTCTCAAGAATGAGAGCTACGTTAGGCATCAGCTCTGGAGAAAGTGTTGGTTGCTGGCGTTCAGTGATTTTCATCCTCCAGTAGATGGATTTGCTGTTCTGGCTGCGTAGAGCTTTGCCTCCATGAGAGTAATGCAATCTATGTTCTGCTGTCCTTAAAAAAATCATTCACATGCTCAGTTTCTGCTGAAGTGAATGCCCCCTCACCCCTTAAATGTACAGGACTGCTCCTATACAGGCTGAGAAAAAAATAGAATTGCAAACATATTTGGGTGCTTAGCAAATTCGAGACACGTCTGTGGAAGACTCACACATAAGTCAGAGTGTAAATTGCCAGTGGTGACGAGCCAGTGTAAGGAGCAGCTGACTGCAGTCTGGGCCTGCAGCAAGGTCTGAGCCCAGACCAAAGCTGGGAGCCAAAAGTCCCCATTTCCAGCATGCTGCCGCTGTTCCCAGAGCACTGCACACTGCAGGGTGGGACAGGCATCAAATGCTGACGTGTGGAGAACAAGAGCAGCCTCTGCACTGGAGGGTTGGACACTGAATTAGTAACTATTAAATAACTAATTGACACATTAACCCCGCTGCATCATTGGTTGTAAGGCAGTTGGCTGAATTCAGGCATTATCCCTAAAGCAACATGATGAAGCCTTTATTCGGGATAAGTGAAACGATCCCATTCCAGCCTGCAACAATGCCCCCGCCTCAGGCAGGCTCTGTGTTACATAGATCGTTGTGGTTCATCACTATCTTCATTCATTTAGTAGGTTTACAATTAATGTTGTTATTAGAAGGAATGACTTTAATGACAAATTTTCCATGATAGTTTTTGAGCTGCAGAGGTTTATAACACAGATCATTATAGAGACATTACCCATTACAGCTGATGTGAATAACTGAAAGAAAATGAGTTCAACTACCACAGAGTTTACATAATGAAGTAAACTGCAAAATCCTTTAATGCTGGTATCGATTGTACCTACAATAACACATCGCTTGCGTCTGAAGAATGGCATCGCTAAACTAACATGCTATTTCAGCTGTTTGCCCTTCCCTAGCTCTGCGGAGACAAGGCGATTACATTTGGATATTAACTTTAATAATATTGATGCTGATACAAGGAAGGCAATTTGCATGATGCCGCCAGCCATGGCATCGATCCGATGGAGCATCGACCTGGCTGTGCCCTGGGAGCCTGCCACCTCTGGAAGGCAATACCTGCCATAAATTCCCATTACCCCGCTTCTGGCGGTGACAGCCAGGGAGAAATATCACGCTGTTGCCCTCGCCTTCTATTAGGTCTTGTGTCAGTACCATAACAAAGGGGGCTGATTAATTAACGCTCTGGACAGCGGGCGGTGCTCGCGATCACCCCGCCCCCGCCGTGACCACGCCCTATATGGAACCAAGCCAAACACAACCACGCCCCCGGTGTACCCACGCCCACCAACACATGTAACCACGCCTCCAAACATAGTCCAGTAGCCACGCCTCTCACACAGACATGCCCCATATGTGGCCACGCCTACCAAGCCACTGTGGTCACGCCCCCGCAGCAGTCTAGTCCCGCCCCTCCATATAGCCACACCCCGCCATAGCCCCGCCCCGCTCTCTGTTACCTTCCGGGCCCCTCCGGCCGCGCCTGCGCGCTGGGGGCGATGGCGGCGTCAGGGCTGCGCGGTGTCCTCTGGTCCCGGGCGGCCGCCCGGCTGTGGGCGACGCGGGTGGCGGCGGCGCCCGCAGGGGCGCGGGCGGGTGAGCGAGGCGGCGGGAGCTGGGCAGGGGGAGCTGGGGGGGCAGGCGGGCGTGGGCCTGCGGGAGCGGGGGGAGGCGAGGCGAGGGCGCGGGGCGGCAAGGGCGGCGCGACCTCCCCGTCCCTTGCCCACCGCGCCGCTATCCCGCCAGCCTCGGAGCTGCCCAAGGAGCTGCTGCCCGGGCCGTACCCCCGCACGCCGGAGGAGCGAGCCGCCGCCGCCAAGAAGTACAACATGCGGGTGGAGGACTACGAGCCTTACCCCGACGACGGCTTTGGGTGAGCTGGAATTCTCCGTTAGCGGCCTGGGGTGCTGCGCCGGCAGCTTCGAGCTCGGGAGGCACACGCCTGCCTTTTAGAACGGGGAGCCTGGGTGAACGGAATACTGCATCGGGGGCTTCGTGTGCTGCTGTAATGCACGGGCCAGAGGGATGCAGTGGAAGTTTTTCCCCGGAATAAACACCTCAGCAGATATTTTAAGTGTTGGGGAGTAGTTTCATATGTGCAAAATACTGGACATCTAGGGTTCTGTGCCTATGTTAAGCTTACCAGATGATATAGCCCGAAAAGGCCAGTGTGAGGAATGCTGCTTGTTACAATGACCCATATCGAGGTGATGATGGTTGTGCTAGTTGTATGTATGCATTTAAAAAATGTGTATACAGAGGAGCTATGAAAACTGAGTAATGTTCAAGTCTCCTATTTCTACAGGCCTATCCTAAGGTGTCTTGTACAAATGTAACTAAATTCCAGTACCTGAAGGAGGCCTACAAGAAAGCTAGGGAGGGACTGTTTACAAAGGTTTATAGTGATAGGACAGGGAGAATGGCTATAAACTGGAGAGGGTCAGATTTACGCTAGACATAGGATGGAATTTTTTCACTACAAGAGTGGTGAGGCACTGGAAAAGGTTGTCCAGGGAAGGTGTGGCTGCTGCATCCCTGGAAGTGTTCAAGGCCAGGTTGAATGGGGCCTTGGGCAGCCAGGTCTAGTGGAAGACCGTGGCAGGGGGTTGGAACTAGATAATCTTTAAGGTCCTTTCCAATGCAAACGATTCTATGATTTTAAATTAATACAGATTTCTTGTATTCTTGGGGGGGGTGTTTGTCTGTTTCTCACAGGTATGGTGACTATCCCAAGCTCCCTAATAAGTCTCATCATGAGAGAGACCCCTGGTACCAGTGGGACCAGCCGGACATGAGGCATAACTGGGGGGAGACGGTAGGAATGCTAGTAGTACTACTCATTATGATTACAATGCTGTTGTTACTAGATACTAACATGCACATCGTGTTAGTACTTTGTTTAATTATTTGTGTAATTGCATCTCCAAGAGTTGGGACAGTCAGTTGTAAGTAAACTTAGGCTGCGACCATCAAAGTAAATTTTTTGAAAGAAGAACGTTGATATCTTCTTACATAGAAGGAAGACTTTAAAAAATTTAAGTTTTCTATAGGAATAGGAAAGTCTCATCCTTTTTCTTTGCATGATCTGACTGTGTATGAGAGTTTAACTCAGAATTGTTCAGCAAAGAAACCATTGTTTGAGTAAGGTCCTTTTAGTACAATGAAAGTAGTTATTGCTGCTTTATCATTCAAGGGTTTTTTGGGGGGATAGAACAAAGAATAAAGAGGTTTTCTCTAGCTTTCATAGCTCCCTGTGTAAAGCGGAAAGCTGGGGAGCTGGAAGTAGTACTTGCCCTGCAAATCAATGGTCCTCTGCTTTCATTAATGTGAAAGGAGACTGCAGGTAGAACATGCTTGGGACTTCCCTATGTATGGTTCAAGGCAGAAGCTTAAATGCCTGTCTGCTTCAATTGGGAAAGTTTTGGCTTTGTTACCCACCCTCCTCTTTGTCATGGAGTAATAGCAGCAGGTGCTCTGCCTGTTTTGAGGAAGCAGCTTCCCAGTCGCAGGTAGTTGCTTCTTTGTTTCAAATAACACTACTACTTCTCTTTGGGTTTGTGACTGAACTTCCATAAATGAGGGTGCCCATTTATATCATGACTTTTCAACAGTGTTAGGGAACAAATCTAAGGTGGAGTGATTATGCACAAACATAAAAGATGCTGCTATCCTATAATTAAGCATATTGTCTGGTATAAGGATAGGATGGAATTTGGAGTCCCAAGTTTTACTGTAAGTGACAACTTGTGACTGTAGGGAAATTATTTGTTTCCTCTGTAGCTTTATCTCTGCTTTCGAGGTGGAGATGCAACATCATCTGGCAGTTTTGTGAATGCTGTAAAGCATTTCTTCCCTTCATAAGAGCAGCTTAAGTGCTGTTGGTAAATGTGCAGCAGTTTTCCTTTGTTCTTTAGATGCACTGGGACTTTGACATGTATCTCCGGACCCGTGTTGATACATCCCCCACTGCAGTTCCCTGGCACACCATGCGCAAACACTTCCTTGTCTTTTTAAGTACCATGCTGATCCTGTTTGGTCTTGGAGGGATGTACCCATCTTACATGCCTGTGGTGAGTAAAGGGAAGAAGAGTAGTGGTGCTTCTTCTCGCTGCCAATGCCCAGAAGAGTGGTTTTGCTGAAGTTGAGTGATGATTGTGAATGCAAAGCCCTGCTGCTGGCAGGGGTGGATGAAGGCATGTCTGAAGGCCTCACCCAGCCTGAGTAGTTCTGTTGACTGTCTTGGCTCAGCTCACAGGTTCTATTTCATAGTGAGCCGTTTCTATTCACAGGGAAATGATTTTAAGCTATACTTATTCCAGCATCCTTTTTTTGGTCTGGTTATTCTCCTCCTCTGTGCATCTGCTCAACAGAGATGCTCTGTCTCGTGCCCTATGCTTTTTAGCTACATCTCGTGATCTGGATCACTTGGAATGTACTTGTGAAAACCACATCTGAGTACACAAATGGCTTTTGCAGTGTATTATCCTCATGCCCCAAGATGACCTCAGCGTTGTTTAAGATTAAATGCAAGACCACCTTAATGTTTCTGTTAAAGGGCATGGGTTTATACAAAGAACACTATCTCTGAATTTATTTTCCTTGTACTCTAATATTCCTGTTGAAGCACTGAAGAAATAGAAATTTAAGTTGTGAATGACAAGTCTTGATTTGGGTGGGGGTGGGATAGAGTGAGACTTTTTCCCTTACCCCTTAATTTACTTGGCGACTATGTTGAATTTGCTGCTCTTTATCTCTCCTTTTAGGGACCGAAGCAATATCCCTTCAATGACCTGTATCTGGAGAGAGGAGGAGACCCCAATAAAGAGCCACCAGTGGTGACACACTATGAAATCTGAAACCTGCTGAAGTACTATGTTGTGTCAGCTCTCCTGGGGTTGGCATCTTCTCTAGTGCTCACTGTGGTGTATGTTAGCACTTCTTCAGCCACTAACTGCAGTGAAATATATTGATGATGCCTACTGTGCTTGTCTTCTGTTGGTTTGAGAAGGCTGGACAATGGCCAGTGAAAGTGAATGACCTTTGCTGTTTTTTCTGAACAGGCTGGTATGTCTGGGGCAAAGTTCTGAGTACAGTCCTAGGACCACTGCTAGTTTATGTATCTTGTGCACAAACATTCCTTAGCTAAGCTTGTTGATGCAGGAGATATTGCTTGTTACCAAGTGAGCTGCTTGGAGTTGAACTAAAATGTCATCATTTAATGTGAAATGATAGGCAAAAACAGACTGGCAGGTTCTGGTGCTTGGGAGTGTCATACATTGTGAATAACTGCCATCCTTACTGGGATTTGGCTTTGATCTCTTACTGGTCCAGATGCCCTCTTTAGTGAAGCTTGCAGAAACACTAGGGAGCACTAGTGAGGCACGGAGCCTTGCAGTGCATAGCTTGAGGCTGACAGCAGAGCTGTAGGCAGCAGTGGTGTGAAAACGCTAATGAGCAAGTGCAACTCTGTCCAGACCTGTTCTGCTGCACCTGGGCTTTGGTCGAAGAGCACTGATGCTCAAGTTGCTCCTGTGTGGCATGAGCTTATCCATCAGGGTTGGAGTTATATCTGATGCATGAAATCTGCGTGGCTTGCTGCAGACCGCTGGTCTAAGACTTCCTATGGCTTCAGCAGCAGCTTGCTTAAGAAAGTTATACATAAAATTTTATTAAGCTCCTAGATTCTTCCAGCTCCACTCTTCCCTTAACATAAATTTTCCCCCTTTTTTCTGGAGAAGGCTGTACCTTTAGTACTGATTTACAGTGCAGGTTCTCTCAGCTGCCCTGTGCTGTGTTGTAGACCCTGCTATTTGGCTGCAGGAGTGGGTGACTGCAGAAGACTAAGGGCTTGGGTTCTTCTTCTGGATGCTTCCTATGAACTGGGTGCTGTGTTTTGCTCTCGACACCCTGTCATGTCTCATTGTTATGTGCTTTAAGAGAAGCAGGTATTCGAAGAACATGATTCATGATTTTGTCAAAGATTTTTAACTCCAGATGCTAACAGATGGGTATCTGGATTCTGCATAGGAGTTTGTATAGGGGTCTATGTTCAAGGAAATTACAAGATTGAATGCTAAGACATACAAATATTTATGTGGAAGTAAAACCTTTTTGGAGGTGCTAAACAATCACCATTCCTCCTGACTTTTGTAAGCTGTCACCATCCCTTCTGTGAGACAAACTATAGTCAGGTTTTCTCAAAACAGGAGAGTAGGGAGGGAAGAAGGCTGTCCCTCTCCAGTTTATAGCCATTGTCCCTAGTCCTATCACTACAAGCCTTTGTAAACAGTCCCTCCCCAGCTCTCTTGTAGCCCCCTTCAGGTACTGGAAGGTCACCATAAGGTTTCCTTTGAGCCTTCTCCAGGCTGAACAAGCCCAACTCTCTCAGCCTGTCCTCGGATGGAGGGTTCTCCAGCCCTCTGACCTTTGTAGCCTCCTCTGGCCCCAGCGTTCCAACAGTTCCATATCCTTCTTACGTTGAGGATTCCAGAACTGGGCACAATACTCCAGATGAGGTCTCACAAGAGAGGAATAGAGGGGCAGAATCTCTTCCCTCGACCTGCTGGCCACGCTGCTTTTGCTAAGTTGTCCTGGGCTGTGAGCGCACATTGCCGGCTCACGTCGAGCTTCTCATCGACCAGCACCCCAAGTCCTTCTCTGCGGGGCCACTGAAATGCCTTTAGGAACGCCGTCCCCTGTCTCCCGCCCGCCCTCTCCGGAAGGCTCCGGGCCGCCAGCGGCGAGCGAGGCGGGGCCGGGGCCGGCGCAGGCGCGGGGCGGGGCCGCTGGGCTCCGGCGGCGCTGTTGGGAGCGCTGCGGGACGGGCAGCAGCCGGTAAGGGCCGCCGCCCCCCTTTCTCCTCCCCCTTCGGCCCTGACGCGAGGAGGCCCTCGGCTTCCCGGCCCTGCGGCTCGGGGGGCGCTCGGAGCGGTGTCCGCGGAGCCCCGGGCAGGGCAGCCGCCTCCCGCCGCCGGGCTCTGGGCAGAGCGGGGCTACCGAGGCTTCCAGTTGACACCGGGGTGCGTAGCTTGCAGGGCGGTTCGTGTCTTAACCCCTGTGTCGTGGCCGAGAGGCCTTTTTTCAGTTCTTAGGGGGCTGCTCGCCTCCCCCGGGTGACCTTGGACGAGTCTCTTCTGTTCTGCACGGGTTTCTCGGGGCTCCCTTTGTGCTGGGCAGCATCGGCAGGAACTTTTCGAAGACGAATGGTCGGGAGTCCGGTGACGGGAGGATTGGGAAAGTCAGTGGGAGGGGATTTCTGATTGACAGTATCTAGGTGGAGCAAGAGGGAAGGCTTTACCGGAGTGATACCGGGAGTGGTTATCATGGCAGCTTGCAGGGTCAATTAGCTGATACACCACCACCCGCAGTCTTTTACAGTCTTTTACGATGTACCTTAAAAGCCACAAGTATTTCACGTTAGGGGAGGTGAGTAGTTTTTGCCTCTGTCAGCATTGTTTACATGGTCCATCGTGATTTGGGAACATGTGCTTTTACTTTGCGCTGTTTCCTGTGCTGTCTCCATTTCCCAGTGGGAGGAGTGCTCCCACGCCCTGGGTTTTCCTTTGCAGTCTTACCTTTTAAGGGCACTTGGAGAAAACCGAGGCTGGGGGCGATGCTGCGTCTGTCCTGCCACCCCCTTTAGGGGTGAGGTTCGTTAGTAGGTTAGATCAGTAATCGGCTGGCTGGAAGAGGAGGAGGAATTGTCATGATTAATCAATTAGAGGTCTTGAGAAAAGCATAAGCTTTCTCAGAAGTCTTAGGTGCTATTTTGGGAAATGTCAGCAGGTGGCAATCTCTCCCTAAAAATTCTCCTGTGGAAGAGTCCGTTGCTTGTGAATTTTCTCGGGCAGCCACAAGAGGTTGCTAAAGAAGGGCTTTTTCTTGCTTTAAGGATCGTGGGTCCTGTCCACGGCACAGACGTGCACAGTGTGTGAGAAGATCGCTTCTTAGAGAGTATGACTCCAATCAGCCGGTTTTTTTCCTTCCATACTCAGAGCCCACTGATTTAAGGCACAGGTGCTGCTGCATCCCCACAGAACCTCAGCTGCAATGGAGCTGAATTGGCAGGAGGTGCTTAAGAGGTGGTGGAATACTGTTATCTCAGCGTCTTATGCATCTCCTGAGGGCCTTCTCAGGTCTGCTAGCACTACCGCTGCTTTGCCTTGAGGACCAGGAATGGTCCTATGATCCAGCACTTCTGCAGTTATTCTGTTGATACTGAGCCACTCTAAATGGTGCTTTGTTTGCTTTTCCTGTGTCTAGTTGTGTCCCATTCCTGTTGTTACGGGCAAGACACTTTACCTTCATGTTATGTCCTGACTTAAGTTTATGAAAAGAGTACAGCAGTGTTAACTTTCTTATGCAAAGTACTCTGTTGACAAGAACAGCTGGACAACTGGTCAATACAGTTCTGCACATTTTTTGTGGCTTGTCTTATGTGTTAAATGCAAGTTGTGCCAGCCTTGCAGTCAGTCCAGCACAGAGAGTATGGAATGGGAGCTTGCACCACTCACCTAGCTAAGTTTGTGATGGTTGCACTCTTAATTGCTTCCTTACCTGTTAATTTACTAGAAAGAAAAGGTCTCCTGTCTATTGTCAGCAAGGGAGTTGCCTTCTCAAAAGCTCAGGATCAGTGAGATCTCTATGTACAGTCAGCTCCTACAAGTGATTGATTATAATTGGAGGAGGAAGAGGCAAGAAGGGGGCTGATAAGGAGCGTAGTGGCTGTTCTGTGCCCTTACATCAGTGTAGTCAAGTGGTGCTTTGTGCCAGCAACAGCCTACTGCACATACACCTGACTCCTCCTGGGGATATTTTCATTGAAGAGAGGAGACACAGACAGTGTTCCTGTGCTAGTATGGGAGACAGATGAATAGGCACTGGAACTTCTTGGCACTTCTGCGAAGTGTGTGCCAAAAGATGGGAAAGTAAGCGGTGTGAGGAGGTGACTTTTTCACCTCTGTTCCTGAGCTGTGTGAGGAAATAATGGTGCTTGTGTTATTATACAAGAGTTCTGTTCAGATTGCTCTGGGCCTCAGCTAAGTTGGAATAAGGTTAATGTCATGATAGCAATAGGCACTTTGATCTCAGTGGTACTGCTAAAAAGTGTTGAATAAATTCTAATCAAACAGTATGTCCTGAGAGTGCAGGGGTTGTGGGGTGGGTGGGAGAAGAGGAAGTCCTTAGCTTCTGTCTAGTGGTAGAGAAGAAGACCTAAAAAGAGTGTGGAATTATTTGTCAGGAGGTCTAAGACCAGGAAGCAGTGCTGACCACGTTCCCCTTCGTGGGCCTCTGGAGGCCATGGCTTCATATAAGCCACATGACAACAGAAGGCTTTTTCAAAACTGGGTGGGGTTTTTTTGATGGTTTGTACAGATGAGCTGACCACCGCAAGCTACCCTTGTGAACTTGGTTACAAATAAACATCTGTGCTGTGGCCTGAGCAAGGCCAGACTCTGAAGTACTGACCCTTGTAGCCCTGCATCTGAGGAGAGAGCCATGTGATGCAGACTGTGGCTTAACTGTCAGCCAGGCTAACACAGGCAGTGTCAAGCAACCAGGAGAGGTTAAACACAGTGAGCTGGCAAGATGCAGTTTCTTTTGCTGTGCTGCCTGTCGCCAGTTTTACTTTATTCAGCATTATATCATCTGAGTGCATAGTTAGCAGCTCTGTTCAGCTGGAGTTCAAAAACTGCACTGCAACCAAGCTCAAAAGATTTAGGATCTGCTTTTGAGATGGACCCCGCTAGCCTGTGAATTGTGTGTCCAGACATTGTTTACATTACTGACTTGTCTAGAAGGCCTGGACATAGTCTGGGATGGAGAGGTGCTGGGTGTTTTCTCCTCAGCAAGAACAGGATGCTACATGGAACGATAATTTATATTTATGTTCAGTTTTGCAACCTCCTGCCTGCCTGCTGTTGTTTGACTTTCAATTATCCCACTACATTATTACGCAAATAATCTCTGCCCAGTAATATGGGGAACTTGTGGTCTTATTTTACAGGTGTCAGTTGATCTATCCAGAGTAAATAAAAAGAATTGTCAGAGCTGAGATTGAAACCCAGTAGTTACTTCTGGATCACTTTTTCTCACCTACTACCACTTACAAACTCAAGCAGAAAGTCAAATTAACTTTTTCGTTTTCCTTCTCAGAGGAGTGAGAACAAAGTACATTAACTGAATTGGCACGTGATAGCAGTGCACTTTGTTTTCTGCTGCCACGTCACTTTTTCACTTGGAATTTAGCCTGCCTTAGAGATTCCTTCTGCTCCCTTTTTGCCTACGTATATACTGACATCAGTGCATCTAGAGAGAGCAACCAGTGCTTTGCAGATATATTTAATTAAATTAATTTCTGCAACTGATTTAAACAGCCTGGACCAAAAAATTGAGTATGTTGTTTAACTTAGATACTCTTCCTTTTACAGAAACCCTCCTGTAATTGAGGTATGTGAAAAAGACAGCTGTATATGAAAGAAAATCTGTGATCAGACAGCTGAGTTTGTTTGGTTTGGGTTGTGGTTTTGTTTTGGGTTTTTTTTGGTTTTTGTTTTTTTTGTTTTTTTTTTTTATGAATTCTGAAGTACCCTAATTCATTCCAGTAAAACTGTATTCACTAGTTCAGGAAGTAGGAAGTAACTTCTCTCTGTTGCAAGCGATTTGTTCTTGGGGATATTTTGTTACTGATGTGATTATTTTCGTGTTGACTTTATCTAGCTATTCTAACCACTGTGTGAAATTTCTTCTAGAGCCTAGAAAATGAAGCTAAAGGAAATTGAGCGAACAGCTGTTCAGGCATGGAGTCCAGCAAACAACCACCCCATTTATCTAGCAACAGGTAAAGTTCTTCACAATTTGTGAGAATTGAAGTATGAGCCACAGAGAGATTTTATGTAGAGTAGTATTGGGTTTAATTTTCAACAATTCCCACCTTAATAATCTCTGGAAAACTTACAGGTGATATACTGAAAACATTACAGCCTTTTTTTCTTTTTTTTTTCAAAGTGACCTGTAAAGGATTATTTGTGTGCTCTGCTTTGACACAGTAAATGCCAGTGATTTTTTTTCAAAGGGTGAATACATGTCTTTTTTTTTTTGATCCAAATTCTAATTTTGTCTGTATGAACCCCAACACCTGATGCTATAAAAATTCCAACAAAATAAGGTTACTTATTTGGTGTCTATGGAAAAATGCAATTCATTCTAATCACGTTCATTTAAATTTAGTTTTACTTTGTTGGTGTTCAAACATTATCAGGTGGTTTGACAATCAAATAATAGAAATATCTTCTCCCTAAAGCTGCATGTTTTGGTTATCATTCAGTTTTCAATATTTCTGCAAACCTTAAATTTGCATTTTATTGATATTATTCATTATAGTTATAATAATTTTATTTCCTGAAACATGAAGTCAGCCTGTTTGCCGAGTTGGCGATTCATGAGTTTGTCCTTGTGGAATCAACAGCTTGGGTTGTTGGTCCAATATGAGGACGAGTCACCTTTGTCTCCGGCCTGGGTTGTGCAGTGTTGCTATGTCGTCTTGGTTTGGGTTTTTTTTTTTTTTTTCAGGGATTACCCTCAAAAGAAAGCGACAAAAGTTTGGCTATTGTCTTAAACACAACCTTACAATTTTGGAGGTAGATAGTCTATTTTGTGTTTCACTAATAAGGAGAGATTTTTGGTTAAGCCAAAATCTTGGCTTCCGTCTGCTTTGGATCAGAAACTGCAGTTTCATAATTTGTATTGCTTTTTAGTAGTCTCTTGGGCACTTACCATGCCATTGGCAGTTACAAAGCACCTCTGTGGTAACTGGGTGACTGTTTGCCTGGCAGTGTCCCATTAGGCAATGTTAAATCTATTTTTAGCTTTTATCCTGTAAGCTAGGGAGAAAGAAAGCCACCTCTGTGTGACAGCTGGCTGTCTCTGGGTCATTGGGGAGTGTGTGTTTGGCCAGAGTTGGAGAAATTTTGCTGTAGACCAGATTTGGAAGGTTTGATCAAGACGTATGGTCGTGGTCGAGTCGCGGTACACAGAAATATTTGGGATCGTTCTTGTAGCAGGGTTTTGCGATGTGACTGCATTCGCAGCTTAGATAAGGACTTGGAATCAGAAGCTGTGGCTGCTTGGAAGAGGGTATATGAATCATATCTCAAAAGAGAAAGGTATATACACAACAGTAATTCTGGTGCCCAGAATTTTTTGAAGTTCTGATTTCTTTAGAAGTCATTATCTTAATTGTTGGTTCCTCTTTCTGACATATTCAAACATGTCCTCTCCTTGAACAAACACAACCAAGGTGGTATTGACTGTGAAGAGTAGGTTTCCAGTGCTTTGCTCTGTCTGTGTCTTCTGGTCTTGAAAACAGTGCTCACTTGTTTTGCCCTTGTACTTCTGCTAGGAACATCTGCCCAACAACTGGATGCGTCCTTCAGTACAAATGCCACCTTGGAAATATTTGAGGCTGACTTCAGGGATCCCTCCCTAGACATGAAGCAGAAAGGAACACTTCCTGCCTCAAACAGGTACTAGAGACTTGTACTGATGTATCCATCAGTGGAACTGTAAAGGTCTTTTCTGGTACAAGAAAAGAGAGGAGGAGATCATGTTTTGGGGGCATAAAGTGATCTTTTGGATCAGTTGACCTCTGTCTCCAAGAATTGAATGTCTGTGGTGACACCAATAATGCTGAGTGTGTAAGTACAGCAGCTGGACCATTGGAGAAGTTTGAAAGGACTTACATGGTAGTCAGTCAGGAGAGTCATTCCATATCATGTGAATTTTCTGGGGCCAATGATTTGCAACAAAGAAACTAGAGGCAGAATGAGACTTGTCTTATACCTCTTTAAGACAACACGATTTCTTAGACTCATCAGTGTGGGGAACGTTTGTGCCCGCTGAAAACACAGCCTCGATTTGTAACTAGCAGCTTTTACAGTGGGTAAACAAATATTTAAGAAAACAATTTTCTCTGGAAAAGAAAACCTATAGTCCTGTAATCTAATTTTCTATATAGTCTAGGTTAGAGGAGTTCACCCACCAATTCCCATTTGAGGTCCTAAACATTTTATTGGAGTAGGGAGAAAGGGGGAAAAAAAAAAAGAGACAGTCTAGCTCTTCCTTTGTAAGTTGCCTTTAGAAGTCTTTGGAAGGAAACTCATTTCTGGTTTTCCCAATGTAAAAGCCACAGTCATCTTCAAAGGGAAATGGTTATTAAGATTCAGACTGATCATTATGTTTGATAGGTCAGAACGTGGGTGTGGTTTTTGGTAATGCAGAGGGTGTCTTGACTTCACCAAATATTAGGGCCTACACCAGCCTTATTTTCTTCTTTTTTAGGTTCCATAAGCTGATCTGGGGTAACTTTGGAAATGAGTCCCCAGAGTCCCATGGAGTGATCATTGGTGGAGGGGATAATGGTGTTTTGACAATGTACAGTGTGCATCGCATCTTGGCTTCAAAGAGTGAGCCTGTAATTGGGCAGACAGAGAAGCATTCTGGTCCTGTACGAGCTCTTGATTTCAACCCTTTCCAGGTAGGCCACGTTAAAATACTTATAACTGAATCTATATTAAAAAAATATTTTCCCTTGTATGTAGAGATTTATAAACTAAAGAAACAGTTTTTAATCTGGAAAAAAGCATGATAGTTGTGATGCAAGACTGGTTTGGGACTCAAGTTTGGGTTTTGTTCACAGCTTTGCTACTGAATTCCCTTGTAACCTTGACCAAGTCTTTTACCTCTCTGTAAAAATGTGTCTTGTAATACTGTTACACGTTAGACCGTTACCCATTTGAAATAGAACTGTTTTTATCCTTTCCATTGGTGTGTAATTCAATCTAATCACACTGGAAGAGACTGCAACAAAAGTGAGTGGTGAAAAGAAAATAAGTTTTCGTGGTAGTACAAAGGCAAATTGAAAGTTTTCTGCAGCCCTTTATGGGCAGCCTGCATCTTCGCAGAAGAAATGTCCTTGGCACTGGGATGAAAAACAAAGGCTCAGCTGGCCAGAGACAAGTGGCTTCCAGGCCTGTGGCAAAGTTTTGTGATGAGTAACACCAGCCCTCTGCACGTGTAGCTTGCCAGCCAAATTTTGAACAGGTCTGTAACATGGCACAGATGAAGTCAAGGAGGCCAGGCTTGGTTTATATTCTAGTTAGTATCTTTCTGCATACCAGTAGCTGCAAAGTGGAGTTCTCATCTGACTTCACAAGCTCTTGGGTTTTTTGCTTACATGTATTTTTAAGAAATCTCTCCTCTAACCTTGTCAAACTCAGCTGAGCTTTTCTTTTTTTTTCTACAGAGTAACCTCTTGGCTTCAGGAGCCAATGATTCTGAAATTTTCATCTGGGACTTGAATAACTTCAGTGTGCCTATGACTCCAGGGTCTAAATCACAGGTAAATGAGTTTTCCTCTGGGCAATACCCCAGCAGTTTTATATCTTGGTAGGCAAGGCAGAAAGAAGCGAATGTGTAAAATCATCCTGGTCTAGACAGTCTGCGAATGGGGAGTGACCTTGGTAACTGTCAGGAGAAAGAAGGATCAGAACTGACTGATCAGGTTCATTTTGAGGAGGTGGAAAGGGTGTTATAAGGGGTGGGGGTAGGCTGGCAAGCTCTGGAAGGATACTCTTTGCATGGATGCATAAGCTTTTCATGGATTTGATTCAAGTAACTGACCAGTTTATCTTGTGATCCAGCTGGGGCATGTGTGATGGATTAAGAAGGCTTATTGGACCTTCTCTGAGGAATGAATTTACTTCAGGCTTCAGCTGAAGCTTTTCATATCTCATGAAAGTAATATTCCTAGCAGAGCCAGTGAGCCATTTAATGCATCTTGGCTATTACTCCCAGATATGGTTTCGTGAGTTTGAAAAGGAAGAAGCTTATGATCTTCTGATGCTGATTATGTTATTCAGGGCAATCAACTCTGGAAAGCGAAAAAATCATAGTAAACTTAACTAAAAGCAGGCCAAGTTTTTCTTCCAGTAAGCCTCCCATTTGTCTCCTTGTCTGCCTCCTGCATTGCAGTAGATACAGTAATGGCAATTAGCCTTGAATGCTTCATCATTTTCCATCTCACTGCTCTCCTGAAATGTTGTGCAAGGTCATCTTTCCATCTAAGTTCATCCCAAGAGTCCGAGCAGAAGCATCTGTGTTCTCTCAGCCGCAGTTCTCTCTGGGCTGACTTACGACATGTTTGGGCAACGCATAATCCAATACCTGCTCCCAAAATGCAAAGGTGCTTTTCCATGTGACATTCCCCCATAGAATTTGACTGTCAGCTTTACATTCTAAATACAGGACTTTCCATGCTTGCTAGTCTTTCTGGTTAGTGCTGCTATTTTCAGTTAGTTGATCAGTGGTTGGAGGCAGGAATCTATACATTCTCAAATCCCGTAGTTAAGCTAGTGACAGAATCCTTTGATTAGTGTTCCCTCAACGTGGGAATAATGGATGTGTGGCCTTTCCTATCTTGGCAGCCTCATGAAGACGTCAGTGTGGTGTCCTGGAATCGGCAGGTACAGCATATCCTGTCCTCTGCTCACCCCAGCGGCAAGGCTGTGGTTTGGGACCTCAGGAAAAATGAGCCTATCATCAAAGTCAGTGACCACAGCAACAGAGTGAGTGGAGGAAAGACTGATTCTCAGTAGCTTACAACATGCCGTATGTGACTGCAAAGCAGTGGCTTAGGCTCTTGGGATCAAGTGGTTTTGATGAACCAGCTGCTAGGGTTGGTTCTCTTGGAGCTGTAGCATTAAAGCATCTCTTCCCCCTGCCCAATGAAATGGTGAAACAGAACCCCTATCTGGTCCTAAAATTAGGGCACCCTTGCATTCAATATCTATTGAATGAAGCTCCATTATGAGAAACCTCCCGTGTTTTAATGCTGTCTTCCTAGATCAACTTTGAACTAGTCCTTCAACTTCTGTATGGTTAGTGGGTTTCTTCCTGCGTAGAGAAGGTAGAAATGCTTGCTTCCCGCAGCAAGATGTTGGTAGACTTGCTTTATGTCAAGCATTCTGGGCACTGTAAGTGCAGAATGACGTAGCTCTGGACCATGTGTACTTTGCTAGCTTGCTTTGCTGAATTTTCAGCCTACCTTACTTTTGTCACAGATGCATTGCTCAGGAATGGCCTGGCATCCAGAAGTTGCAACCCAGCTAGTCCTTTCTTCTGAGGATGACCGCTTGCCAGTGATCCAAATATGGGACTTACGTTTTGCTACCTCTCCTTTGAGCCAGCTGGAAGGGCACACGAGGTGAGGGCCTGCTTGTTGTCTTGCTTTTTCATGAATCTTCGTCTTTAAAAGGCAGACATCTGGGAGACAGGACTTGGGAGGAGAACTGTGATTGTTTGCTAGGCCTCCTTTGTTTCACAGATGATTCTGGTTGAGGTTAGAGGTGAGGACTGGCATTTCTGAGCTTCAGTGCTGGTGCATACTGCTTTCTTGGTGATAGTGTTGGAGAGTGGGACGGGTATTAGATATGATTGATTTATTTCTTGTCTGTTTTAGGGGAGTTCTCTCTGTCTCTTGGTGCCAGGCTGATCCTGAACTGCTGTTGAGTAGTGCCAAAGACAACCGGATTTTGTGCTGGAACCCAAGTATGGGGGAGGTACGTAACCACAGCTATACCCATGGTCTGCTTTACAGAGTTGTGTGCTGTTCTGTGTGTGTCCCTTCGTTGTATCCCTGTGGAGTCCCAGTGTAATTTCCTCCAGTATGCCTTCTGCACTCTTCCTCTCTGGAGTGAGTGTGTTGTCCATATTCAGAGTGAAAACAGCAGAGACAGTCAGAGATTTTCTCAGATGTATCTGTGTCCAGACATGATAGAAGGAAGAAAGCTTTAACTAGAACTTAGTTTCATCTATTTGTGATTACTCTTGCTACATTCACATGTGTAATCTCTGTGTCTGTTTGTTTCTTCCTCCTTCTCCTAGAGTTGTAAGCTTTTTGGGGGAAACTTGAAGGAGAAGGAGGAGCATTTGTTAGGGGCAATGAGAGGGGGACATTGTAATTAAATGTGTGTAAACATTATTCATAGTACAATGGTTTCACATGTATGTGCTTATCTAGTCATGTATCTCAAAATTGCCTTTTTGAAAATATTTAGGTATCACCTGAATTAAAGTAGGTCTGTGTAAAATAAAAAAAAAAAAATCTGCACCCCTACTCATTCAAAACTGAATTTCTGGATAAAAACTGGATTTTGAACTTTGAACAAAGTTCACACAGTTGATTTGATGATAGCATAGGGGAAGTACTCAAGTTTAACTGCGAGCCCAGGCTGGATTCATTTCATGGGATAATTTCAGCTAGCTGACCACTTTGCCTTGGAGGCATAGAAAAAAATTCATCTGTTTTCATAAGTTGCATGAAATGGTGCTGTTGTGTTTTTTTTCATGGGATTTGATGCTTACTCTATCTAGCAGTTAGAAAAGAATCAAACTCTGAAATGTTCCTGATGTTTAATTTTTAAAAAAGTCTTCTCACTATATTTTAGCTCAAGGCACTCTAACCCGATTACAAATGCAAAAGCAAAAATAAGAGACTCGTATACAATGGTGATGTGTAATATAAATTGTGACACACCTCCTGTGAGCGAGTAATTTGGGGAAAGCTGGGAACTACTCATGTTGTGCTTCTGCCTTTGCTCTTTCTGTGATAGGTGGTTTACGAATTACCCATTCGGAGCCAGTGGTGCTTTGATGTCCAGTGGTGTCCCAGGAATCCTTCAGTCTTCTCTGCTGCCACTTTTGATGGGTGGATCAACATTTATTCTGTTATGGGTGGGAACCTAGAAGCTCAGCAGAAGACACAGGCTGACAAGGTAAAGTCCCATGCGCATGTTACGGTGTGACAGATTGGCAGTTAGTCACCTGACTTCTGAGAGTGTTAGAATCACATGTGTATAACAGTATGGTTTTTAAGTGATGCAGTTGGTCCTGCCCATCAACCTGTACAGCTGTATGGTTTGGGAACCAGAAGCTGCCTGTGTGGGGACTTGATATCCACCAAGTCCCAGAGTGACTGCGTTGCCTCTTGACTAAGGTGTCTCAGTGTTTCTTGTAATATTTATTAAAGTATGTAAAGACAAACAAGATCAAGTGTAGTTTTGATGTTATATATATTTTATGGTTATTACTACTAGACTGAAAATAAAGGAATACGCTTGTTAGAGCAACAGGCTTGTCTTGTCATTACATTAAACTTAAATAATTGATACTAGTTAACACAATACCTTATTCTTTATTAGTTCAGAAGAGAATTTTTTAAAGTAGTTTATAAGCCACTATTAGCAATTTTCCTGAAGTCAATTGACTATAACTAGGAGCATCCTAATATTTTGATACTGAAACCCACTACTTAGCCAATGAATAGATGGGCAAACTCTTGAACAGATTAAATGTCAGTACAGTCTAAAATTTTAGTTTTAATCTGGTGTTTAGACTTGTAATTCCTTCCCTCTCCCCCAACCAACTAATGCCTTACAATAACAGGTTTTAAGAGAACACGTATGAGCTGTCTTAAGCGTTATTTATATAGTCATTTACAGCCGACTGAGTTCAGTTTCATAGGATTTGCAAGAGATAGAAAATACTTCATCAGGCAACAGCTGTAGGAGATTAGGGATTTATTTAATCGATGGTGAATTTTCTTTCTCTGTGTTCTTCATGTGCATGCACCACCCTTCCACTCTTCAAAATTGGAGAACAGTAGGGTAGAATAACTCCTACGTAAATAGAATAACAAATAATAAGAGAAATAGGAGGAGATAATGCCAGTTATGGAGGTGGGGAGTTTGCGACCAAAAGGCTGCTTTCTTCTGGATTCCATGTTATCAGGATAGAAACTCTGAAGACCTGGTAGTTGATGTTACTGGTACCCTGGTAGTGTGTATTTATTTTTCGAAGGTTTAGCATGATTGATCTGTTAAGTATAAGCTTTTCCTCCAGGAATGGTCTTTTTGTGGGATATGTTTCCCCTCAAGAAGGATTTGGAAGACAGAACGCAGAGGTCTTGCTTGTTGTTTTTTGTTTGGCAGCCTTAGCTTAATCAGTCTTATGTTGCTTCCTTTCAGGTACACTAGTCAGCTGTATTCTGGAGCTATGCCCTATGGTCCAGTCAGACTTGAACAGGGTTATGTTTAGCAAACCACAACTCTATGCCAACAATGTTAAAAATTAAGTGTGCTTATGAACAGCATTATATGTATGCTCACTGACTTGCTAAATGTCAGAAATCCAGATCAGGGACCGCTTTTGACACACTTTTGTCTAGGCAAGAAAGTCTGGAGAGATTATTTCACCAGCCTTGTCTAAGCTATAAAAGCTCAATAGTCCTTGAAAATAACACGTTTAAAAGACCCCAGCCAGGGAAAGGGAGTCAACATTCCTTTGTGAGCAAAACAATAAATAAGTTGGACAACTTTTGACCGTATGTTGTCACTGCCTTGCATAAAACAAGTAATTTTGTAACTGGTGGATTTCTGAGCTGGGTGCTAGGCCAAGCAGTGTTTCTTAGAGAATTTACTGTTTGCGAAGGAAAAATTACTTAAATCTCTCAAGGTGAAGCTTTCTTGAGAAATAATTTCTGGAACTGTTTGGAAATACCATTTTTCTCACATAGAGGTTTGGAGGTATTCCAGGAAGAGGTGCTGTATTAGCCTTTTTCTTCATCAGTGAGGAAAGTAACTCATTACTAAGCAATAGCTTTTGTACTTACTCCATACAGAGAAGAGTTGAATTATACCTTATTCTTTTCTCCACCTGATTCTAGATCTCTTCCTCCTTCAACAATCTGGATCCCTTTGGCACAGGACAGATCCTTCCTCCTCTGCAGGTGCCAGAGCAAATAGCTCAGACTACCTTGATTCCACCATTAAAAAAGCCACCCAAGTGGATTCGCAGACCTGTGGGGGTTTCATTTGCAGTAAGTGAATGGAACTTTAGCTTAAAATGCAATAAACATGTTGTCTTGTGACGCAATCCTGTTCTTTCACTAGAGAAGCCTTTATCTTCCCATTGCTGGTTGTTTTAATGCCTGTTTAGGGTGCAGTGTGGTGTCCTGCGGAGCAAAAATCTTTTGCTCAACATTCAGATATATTTCCAACAAGAAAGGTTTCTGTAGCAGAGAATGGGAGATTGTAAGTAGGAGTTAACAAAGCTAAAGAAGACTCATAAGAGTTGTCCTTGTAGGCTGTGACGTACATTCCTATTCTTCTCTTTCTTTTGCCTTCCTGTCCAGGTATTTAGTTTTCTTCACATCTTTGCTCCTAAATTGAAAGGCTGAATTGTTCTTTTAGCCCTTGGCTGGACTTGTTCTCTGTCTGTTTAGTGCCTGCTATTCATATAATAGTTCTATCATTGCAGCTTCTTCTCCCTAGCAGAGAACAAACAGTTCCAAATGGTACTTTTTCATCTGTGCCTCTTAGGCATTTGTAATTGGATGGGCCTAATAATACCCTCGCAAGTGTCATTGTTATCAGTCTTCAGCTGAAGGGCTTGTGAAATCCCTCAATGTCCCCACCATCCATACAAATTGAACTGTATTCTTGTGATCACAGCTGGAGCTTGAGTCTGCCTTGCTAAATGAAGAGCTAAGTGAGTTGCTTTTACCTTCATTTATAAGAATGCTTACTGTATCTCCCTCTGTCATTTTTAGTTTGGAGGAAAACTGATTACCTTCGGTCTTACCAAGGCTCCTGGACAGCTAACGCAGCAGTCCCATCCACACCAGGTATTCATCAGTCAAGTCACTACTGAAACTGAATTCCTGCTCCGATCCAGGGAACTGCAGATGGCCTTACAGTCAGGGAACCTCCTTGATTACTGCCAGGGCAAGATCCAGACAGCCAAGTCACCATTTGATGAGAACCTTTGGAACTTCTTGAAGGTAGGATGGCTGTGGTGAAACACAGAAGTTAATTATTTTATGGTCATGGGGTAGAACATTCTTTGTTGTCCTCTCTAGCCCTTTATATTCCCGTTCTTTAAGATATAAAATGGAACCAAATAAGCTAGTTAATTACTTGTCTAAATAAAAGTTTTTGCAGTTGAGGTCTTGAAGGTTATCTTGTTTTTCAGTAGGAGTGGTCTTCTCATTTTGGTGGTCTCATTTTGGCTTCCTGTCAAGGTGCTAAACAGGATTTTCTCATCTCAACCAGTCAATTTGGCTGCGTGCAGCCTGTGGAAATCCCTGGAACTGTCTGAAATCCCCAGCCAGGGAGCTTCTGTAACAATTGGTTAACTAATTTGTGTGGAGATAGATAGCAGTTCAGGCAACTACCTTGTCTCAATTTCATCCAGACTCAGATCAGTCTGCTGTCTCTATGCGGAGATTAGCTTGGCAATTCTTAGACCATCCAGGGAGTTAATGATCTAGTACACTACATACAGTCATAGCCCTGATATGCAGTTATACTTCAGTTGTAACTGTATGACAAACTTGAATTTCACCTTTTTTTTTATGATTATAACTTAAATTCCATAGATTTTCCCCATGATAGTCATTAGGTGGATTTGCCATAGTTGACTTCCTTATCTATAAACTGAGCTCTAAACTTTGCTGCTTCCAGAAGCAGCCAGCCATTGGTAGTGTGTAAATGTCTGGGATTTTACATATTTTCTTGTCTTTTTAATATCCTTTGGGGCTCAGGTGAATCTGGAGCAGGAGCCCAGGACTAAACTCCTCAGGCTGCTGGGCTACAGTAAAGAGAATCTACAAGAAAAGGTAAGGGGTCGTTCTAATAAAGGGAAATCATTACAGGACTAAAGCTGCTGCAGGAGAGTTGTAGGGTCCCTACTGGAAATGAATGAGTGATCTCGCAGCCTTCAAAAGACCAAACTGTATGAAATGCCAGCTGTGAGAGGCAGCTCAAGTGTCACCCATTAAAAAGGAAATGCAGGCACTTGTAAGGTTATAACTGTAGCTGTACTGGGCCAAACCAAAGAGATCTTGAGCCCAGTTACCTTGCTTCCAGTTTTTGGTGCTCTGGGAACTGTAAAACAACAGTGCAATTGTGAGAGCTTCTTCTAGCATTCATCTTGGGGGATTCCTTGGCCAGGCAGAAGGTGACAGATAAAGACAGTCTGGCATATCAGTAATGGAGCTGCAGGGAAGGAAACTTGCAGCAGCATGGACAGTGCTCTGAAAAGGGATAAATAACCTCTGATAGGCAGCCAGCCAGGAACAGGGAGAGCTGAACTTTTCAAACAAGTTAAAGAGTGGGAGCATTGTGTCTGGAGCTTGCCAGTCACTTGTTGGCTTTGCTGCCCAGATGTTTAACTTTGATAGGGGCTTCATTCTGTGCATGTCTGTTACTTTTGTAGATCACCTCATGTTTGAGCAACGGAATCACAGATAAACAGCCCGTTCCTGAGGCAGATGAGACAAACACTGCACAGCCAGATGAGGTATGTCCTGTGCGTCTTGCCAGCTTGGAAGAGTAGTAGAGGGCAGAATGAACACAAAGTTTTAATTCCAACCATAAGCTGTTGGATTCAATGCATGCATCACAGAGGACAGTTCACAGGCCTGTCGTACCCTCACAGGGTAGCAATCCCCTCTGGCTTTAAAACAAACCATCGAATGATGAAGATAGACTCTTGGCTGTTAACTGCACGAAGACTTGCTTAAACCGGTGCGTCTTCAGTGATTGAATTAGCCTCACCCAAGCTTAACTTCATACTACAGTTTTGGATTTCCTCTGTGAAGCTTCTGTTGTGCCATTTCTTTTGCCTTTCTTTCCTTTTTACTTCTATCCTTTGAGATGGATTCTCATGTGATTTTGAGATGTCCCTCTTTGGATGCTTTCCAAGGCCTGGTTGACCATGCATTGTAAATTTTGCTTCTTTAAGGTATTTAAAACTTCTGTCCTCAAATTAGTAATTTTCTTCACAAACTTTAAACACTGGCTGAGATACTCTAGGGGTAGCAACTGTGTCCTGCATTTCGGTAGAGCACCAAGGATAGTTGTGATCCTGCCTTTTAGTTACAGATGCCACTTGTTGGGCTTGTCCCTATTCCATCCAAAATTCTTCAGCTTGCTCAAGGGCTGGCAGTTGTTGATGAATGCAGCCCAGCCAATACTGTTGGCATTGCTTGTCTTATACCATCAGTTTCTTAAGCTTTGTCCATAGCGGCACTGTCCTTGTTGCTGCCCTGATGAAACTGTGCAGGTTGATAGACCAGTGACAGTAAGAATGATGGGTTTTCAAGTTGAAATCAGATGTACGTGAGCGTGCTCTATCAGATGGATAGCCGTCCCATTGTACTCTGTATTCCACTAACCTGTTTCGGGTGTGATCTGTGTATTTGGTAAATTAACCTCTCGCGCTCCTTGCACAGCTTTTGGTAAATTCCAGTGATGATGTAGCTGCTTCCTCCTCTTCAGCCTTTTTTGACAACCTCATCCCACAGAATATGAGCACATTGGAGATTCCTGTCACAGAAGGTATGTTGCATGAAGTATTTTTTCTGCCCTCTTACGAAAAGTGCAGAGGAGAGAAAAACCAGAAAATTAGAGAGACCGAGAAGAATCTGGTCCACTCTAGCAAATTTAAGCTTTCAAAACACATGAACCTTCCTGAAGTCATGCAGCATATCTCAGCCTTGTGCAGAGAAATAATCTTCCCAGATCAGAGACTCATTACAAACACTGGAGAATCTTCCAGATGATGGAAGACTTAGTCAAATCAGTGGGGTTTTTTAAAGTGCAAAACCTGACTTGAGTTTCCAAGTTTTCTTCTAGCTGAGCTTCCATATGTTATTTTTTACTGCCTGCTCTTTAAAGCGAGTTTCATCAGTGCATTTGGATGATGGCCCTGTAGTTTGACTCTGCTTCTCGCCTCTGCAGATACGGATGGACTCATCAGCCAAGCACTTTTGTTGGGAAATTTTGAGGGTGCCGTGGACCTGTGCATGCGAGCAGAGCGCTTTGCTGATGCCATCATCTTAGCTATAGCTGGTGGGGAGAACCTCCTAAAAGAGACCCAGAAGCACTACTTTGCCAAGCAGAAGACAAAACTTTCCCTGGTAAGTGACAGTTTTTATGTATCCACTGAGCAGGAGAAGGTGTGCAATATCTTTGGAGAAATTTGTCTGAATATGCGTGGAAATGCTTTGGCAGGAAATAGAATGTCAGCAGAATCTGTGCATCTCTTCTTGGCTCGACATTTACTCTAATATCTTGGTAGTTTTATGACAACTTCATGTTGTCCACCTGTAGTGTCTGTGTTCTCTGTTCCTATATTTTTTTTTTTTTTAATCTAATGGTTTCTGCCTCGGCTCCCCATGCTTGTAACCTGTGGAGCTTACTGCTCCTTCACAGCTCAGCTGGGAAGGTCCTAGCTTACTGCTTTACAAATGGGGAAGTGTAGCAGGGGTTAGGATATCCAAAACTGTATTCCCGGTCATTGATACTAGCTGCTCTGAAACAGGGTATGTGTTAGGTCTTTAGTCTTGCGTAGTGTGGCTGTTCCCATATTCTTTCAAGTGCTTTGTTGGACTTTTTTACTTTCCTCAAAGGCATCGTGTTACAGTTTCTGTTAATATTGGGATGCTAGGATAGGTGAACCTTAATGTACCGTGAAGTAGTTGCTGCACAGTGGGAAGTGTGCCTGAAAGTGAGCTATCGCAGTGGGTGCACTTACTTAAGCAATCAGCTTATCTTTCTCTTCAGTGACTGACAATCCTTCTGCTTCCCTTACAGCTCCTTTCCTCCATTGTGCAGCAGAACTGGCAAGATATTGTTTGTACGTGTGATCTACAGAGCTGGAGGGAGACACTTGCCATCTTGTTAACATATTCAAAGCATGAGGACTATACCCAGCTCTGTGGTATGCAGTGTACTATGTTTTGATATGATTTCCCTTAGAGGAGGGCACCTCTGGGCTACTTATAGGAAGAAATAGATACAGTTGAGGAAGCAAAGCACTCTACTCATTACAGCTAGGTGTAATTTATGTAAGTGTGGACTCTTCGAGTTAGGAGAATGATAGATGCATGCTGTAGCTGAGAATCATGGTGTACAGTTATATATTCTGGTATTTCCTAGTACTAAGCTGAGACACTGAGAGGGTGATATTTGTTATTTTGTTCGGGAAGAAAGGTATTTCCTTCACAGGAAAGGGTCAGGTGGCTTCACTGCTTCTGGAAGAGGTTTACCCTTCCAGCACATTTCTCTCCCTTTTTAGCTCAGAAACAGGGATTAATGGATGCTTGATGACTTCAGTAGTTTCCTCAATCCTGTTAACAGTCCAACATGCTTAGTAACTGGTTGTTCTGAGAGTCAGTCACAGGGCAATCTAGTGACTGAATCTGATGAAGTTGCTCATGTTGGTTAGCTTGGAACTAGCTCTTGGCTGAGGGGAACAGCTAAGTGCTGTTGCAGAAATGTCAGTGCATTATACAGGTAAGATGACACAACTTGAAATGCAAGAAAATATGACATCTTCTACAGACAAAAACTTCTACAGACAGTGGAAAGTGGCTGTGGCACTACTGATAGTGAGAGCTCTAGCTTATCTTTATTTCCTAGCATTTGCTGAACATTGACAGCTGCCAGACTACTAGCTGTCCCTGGTACTGGACACTGCTGTTGCCTGGAGATTCTCACTCCTCTTTGGAAAAAACTATTGTATTTTTTTCACTGAATTCATCTGCCTTTTTTAAGATTTTTTTCCTTTCTTTTATATGTCTGGACAGACATAAAAATTTACAGATATAGCAAAAATTACTTCTCTTTTCAAACAAATTGAAAATTTGAGTTTCCTTAATGATGCCCATTTCTCTGTCTTATCCAAGAATTATAATGCAGCTGGTGAAGGGTCTGGAGCACAAGTCTTATGAGGAACAACTGAGGGAACTGGGGCTACTTAGTCTGGAGAAAAGGAGGCTGATGGGACACCTTATCACTCTCTACAACTGCCTGAAAGGAGGTTGTAGCGAGGTGGGTGTTGGTCTCTTTTCCCAAGTAGTGAATGGTAGGACAAGAGGAAATGGCCTAAAGTTGCACCAAGGGAGGTTTAAATTGGGTGTTACGGAATATTACTTCACTGAAAGAGTTGTCAAGCATTGAAATAGAGTGCCTAGAAAAGTGGTTGAGTCACTGTCCCTGGAGGGATTTAAAAGATGTGTGGAAGTGATGCCTGAGGACATGATTTAGTGGTGGACTTGGCAGTGTTAGGTTTATAATTGCACTCGATAATCTTAAAGGTCTTTTCCAAGCTAAACAATTCTATTATTCTAATTAGGTGCAAATCAAGAACTGTCAAACCTTTTTATGCCAAGCCAGAGTAGAATTGCTAAGAGATGAGCATTAGGGTTAATGAGCAATTCAGAAAGGGAGTGTGTTAAATTTTCACTGTGTTTCTTCCTTTCTAGACATGCTGGGTGCCCGCCTGGAGTCAGATGGAGATGCAGCCCTGTCCGGCAACGCCTGCCTCTGCTATATCTCATCAGGCAATGTGGAGAGGTTGGTGGAATGCTGGGTAAAAAACCATGAGACTTCATCACCCCTTGCACTGCAGGTACAAGTGCTATAATGTTTGTTTGACTCCTCTTTAGGACAGTCTGTTAGCACTGGCCAGTTTGCATTGTCCCATCAAGCAGAGTATCTGGCTTACAGCAGACAATGAGACCTATTCACAGTCATCAAGGTGTCTCCTAGCCTGTATTATGGGCTTACATTCACGGATGTTTAGACTGCACCTGTTTTCTCACTGGTAGTTTCCTGTGAGTACATTTACTGCTGTGCTTATCATGTCTGACTGTAATGCTCCAGTTATCTGGCTGTACTTTCAGAACAGCCTCTGGCAAAGTTAAGTTTAGACTAATATTCTTACTACAAGTAGAGTGAATGGGAAATAACAGCTTGCAGATAAATCAGGGCTTCTAAGTCAGTATTGTTACTCCCCTGTTACGCTTAAACCAGTCCTGGCTAAGTCCTAAGCCCTGTTGTGTCCACCAGACATTTGAACTAGACAGGTCTTCCACTCGCATATCTGCAGATAATGCCCTCGGCTACAGAGTTCCCTGGTTTTGCAACCCCACTAGTAAATAACAGCAACAAAAAGGCATCTTCACTATTCCTGATTCTGTTTGGAACTGGCTTCCTCCAGTTAATGGTTATCAGCCAGTAATGCATGTATCGTTCTGCAAATATGAACATTACTGTTATTTCTAGGAGTTGAAGTAGCTTTAAATAACTAAAAACTTTCTGGTCTGTTTGTCAGTAATAGTACCTTTTCCTAGTGAATTTCTCCTGGTGGGGTTTTAGTCCTTGGTCTTCCAAGCTGATAGCTGGTAACTTCTAGAGTTACAATAGTAACTGCCTAGTAAAAAGATTGCGGTTGATTGGAATGTGCCTGTGCCTCCTGATTTTCTTTTTTTCTCTTAAGATAAAAGTAGCAGTGTAAGGTTTTGCTCCCTGGTTCCTGTTTTTTCCTCCTCAAAGTGCACTAGAGCAAACAGTTACCAGTGACAGTATCTGGTGCATAGTGGTGTAACTTCTGTTCACATTGTTCCCCATGTCAGTTGAAAGTGGGAAAGCCATCTAGTATTGTCTCGGCATGAGACAGACCAGTAGAGCAAGTCAGATTCTGACTGGTCTATTTCTTCCCTCCCCCGGCTTATTCAGGATCTCATAGAGAAAGTGATGGTGCTGAGCAGGTCCATTGAGATGCTCCGAGGCACAGCAGGACCAGTGCCAGGCCCTGTCTGGGCAGAACAAATCACCCAATATGCCAGTCTCCTGGCATCACAAGGATGCTTGGCAGCCGCAATGAATTACCTACCCAGCAGCTCTAAAGAGGTGAGTGAGAAAGAGTTCTTGTGGGAAAGAGTAGTATATGGGGAAAAATGAAACTGTGTGAGAAGAAGCTTGCGTTTCGACATGGATCAGGACTTAATATTTCACCTTAATTGTAGTAACTTGAGTGTAAAGGTATGGGTTTTTTTTTCTAGGACACAACTTTTGTCTTAATTTGCTTTTTCTTTGTAGTACCTTTGATTCAGGGAAAAGGAAGGGAGCTATAGAACTGTAAAATGGTTCCTGGAGAGCAATGCTGGCAAGCAGCTCTCCAGAGAAGCTGCATCTGTATCTGAAACTAGCTGGTGGAGGGAGGGAGTAGAGAAGTAGCCAGGTAGTTTGAAGTAAATCTAATTCCCAAATGTGGGTAGGGGTTGGGGAGGGAATACTCTAAAGACTGTGGGAAGGATCTGTGAGACTTCATCTGCCTGGGAATATGGCAGGTGATGTCCCAGATTGTCACTTACAGGTTGTGGTTGTTTTTTGTCCTGGTGGCTATTGGGGAAACTTAATTTTGCAGGTTGATTCTTTGTGCTTTGAGTCAGAGTCTGCTTTGAATGCCTCCCCAGCACCTTCCATCTGAGGCTCTCAAGGCACTTTTCCTAAAGCATAGTTTGTTTTCCTAAAGCATAGTTTTTTTTCAGCTTCTGATTGAACAGCTCCGAGACCGTCTTTTCCATGCTCAAGGAGAGAATGTGGGTGATCAGCAGCCGCCTCCTTTTCCCTACACCCGTGTCAACGTAGGCGTCATTAAACATACGTCTCCAGCAGTCAAAGGTGGTTCTACCCCTGAAGGAGCAGCCCACAAAACAGGTCCCAGGCATCCAGAGAAGGTAGGTCTTAAACTCAAGTGTTCACAACTTGGGGAGAGGGAGGAGGGCTACTGGGTTGTAAAAGACAGGAAGTAATATGAGATAGTACAGATTGCAGGCACTGAGGAACTCACCAGTGATGTCCTTCACTGGAACAAACACAAGCTGTGTGGTAGTTCAAAAGCAGGCTGTCTGACATATTTTTGCAAAGCCCTGTCTCACATGCAGTCACTGGAGGAGACTTTTAAAAGCGCAGTGATCCACTGATCTCTCATATGCTGAGAGAAAAGGGGGCTGTGATTCACTCTCCTATGCCCATCTCACCCTTGTATCTCAGTAAAATTAGTGTAGTGCAGCTTCATCTCAGTTCTTGCACAAGGTGACTGTTCAGGAAGTTTTGCGTCCAACCTCAATTACTTCATTAGTTACTGTGGTCGTGCTTCCAGGAAGTCACTGTATGGGAAACAGCTCCCGAGGACTAATGCTTTTGAAAGCCAGAGACTACTCTGAAGAGTGTGGTGCCTAGCTTGTTGAGCAAGTTATGTAGTGGCAAAGGCTTTTGATCCGATCCACCCAGGGAACTGACAACAGCAACATATTTTCTTGCCTGAGAAGTGACAGGGATAGAAAGTGCATCGGCTTGTGTGTGTATGCATGTGACTGTGCCAGGTCTTTGCAAGTTCTTTGTTTTTCAGTTACAGCCCAGCTATCAGTCATTTGCCTCTTCAGCACCTTCTCAGCCTTCAGTGCCTTCCCTCTTCACACCTCAGCCAGTGCCAGCAATGTCTATGACACCTCACCACATTGCCCCTCCCCAGGCTGGCACAAGTACACAAACAGTCTATTCCAGAGGCCCTCCGTACCCACAGCACAACTTAGGCTTGGTTCCAGCAACCGCTTCAGGGCCAGGTAAGTGCTGTCTGATATCAGTGTCCATTCTCCAGGTTTTCTTAGACTAAAGCCTTCAGTATGGATTGCTGCTCTACTTTCTTCTTCACAGGCCTATTTTACTTGCAAAGAACAAGTCAGCTGTCTGAGACGCTTCTCTATGCTTCTGACACATCTAGTTCTAGCAAGTGTTGCTGTACATCCACTGATATGGATATGTAGGAGTGGAGAAGCCACAGCTGACTTTGTGGAAGAGTTTGATTGATGTAGCCTGGGTTTTGGGGGATGTGCCTGGCATGGATATTTTGGGGTGTGGCTTGAAGAAGGGCAGACATACTAGCATGGAGAGCCTCAGGAGCAGTTTGCACGTGAAACAAATGATGCTCATATACTCTCTTTCGCATTTATAGTTGTGCCACAGTCTCAGCCATTTGGACCAGCGGGAGTCAGACCTATTGGTCCTCCTCCCTTCCCCAGCCAACCTTCTCTGCCAGGACAGTCCATGCCCATGACATCTCCTGGTGTTCCACCACCTGGATCTGTGCTCTTTAGTCCAGCCCCAGTCCCATCAACGCAGCTTCCTGCAGCTTGTCCTCTCCCAGTGGAAAGCCAGCCTCCTGTAGGTTTCTCTTCAGCACCTTTCAACTGCCCCATGAACATGGGTTACCCTCAGGGAGGTCCTGGTGCTCCATCTACAAAGCCGCTGCCAGCAGCCAGCATTCCTCCTCCTCCTCCCACAGGTAAGTACTACTTGTGTGACTTGTGTGTCCAGGACAGTCCTGGGTGGGGTTTGTTGTACATAATGGACATAAACCTTCTGAGGCCTGGTCTGTCATCGTAAAGGCTGGATGTGGTACTGAGGCTAACCTTACAGGCACGTTGCGCTGCATCTTGCTGTGGTGGTGAAATACAGCAATGACAACAGTTTCATTCAGCCTGTTCAGCAGCTCTGTCCGTGAGGCTGTGGTTACAAGATACTGTCTTTTAAGGTCCCCGGAGCACTCTGAGTAATCACGTACTCCAGAAACGTCTGCTCTGACTGAAAGTGTGGTGATTCCTAGGGAATGCCAGTGGAAGGCTTGCTGATCTTGCCCCTGCCTATGTAACTTACACAAGGAGTGCATTTGAAATGTTGGGAGAGTGGGGTGCTGCTTCTCTGTCCATGGGGTCCCCCTTGCTTAGCTTCAGGATAAGTGACTATCTAAGGAACCTGAAGATGCAGAATACCACAAGACCTGATGAAGTGCATCTGCAGGTCCAGAGAGAACTGGCATATACACTTGCCTAAACCACTGTCCATCACGTTTGAGAAGCTGTGGCAGTTCAGCGAAGTTCCCACTGATTGGAAAAGGGGAAACATAACACCCATTTTTAAAAAGGGAGCTAAGGAAGACCCAAAGATCTACAGGTCTGTCAGTCTCACCTCTGTGCCAGGCAAGATCATGGAGCAGATCCTTCTGGGAACTGTGATAAGGTACATGGAAAATAAGGAGGTGACATGTCTTCCAACATGACTTCATGAAGGGCAAGTCATGCCTGGCAAGTTTGGTGGCCTTCTATGATGGGGTTACAGCGTTGGTTGATAAGGGAAGAGCAACTTCTACCTGGAATTGTGCAAAGCATTCAACATTGTCCCGCATAACATCCTTGTCTCTAAATTGGTGACACATGGATTTGACAGGTGGACCACTCACTGTATAAGGAATTGGCTGGATGGTCGCACTCAGAATTGTGGTCAATAGTTTAACATTCAAGTGGAGGATGGTGACGAGCGGCATTCTGCAAGGGTTCGTGTTGGAACCAGCACTGTTTAACATCTTTGTTGGAAATGTGAACAGTGCACCCTCAGCAGGTTTGGTGATGATGCGAAGCTGAGTGGTGCAATCGACACACTGGAGGGGCAGGATGCCATTCCAAGGGAGCAGGACAAACTTGAGAGGTATGCCTGTGTGACCCTCATTAAGTTCAGCAAGGCCAAGTGCAAGGTCTTGCAGATGGGTTGAGGCACAGTCCCCACTTTCAGTGCAGACTGGGGGGGGATGAAGGAACTCGGAGCAGCCCTGCCAAGAAAGACTTGAGGGTCTTGGTGGATGAGAAGCTGTACATGAGCCAGCCACGTACACTTGTAGCCCAGAAGGCCAACTGTATCCTGCACTGCATTAAGAGAAGCACAACCAGCATGTTGAGGGAGGCGATTTTTCTCCTCCTCTGCGCCGCTCTGGTGAGACCCAGTGTGTAGTACTGCATGAAGTTCTGGAGCCCTCAGCACAGGAGAAATCTGTTGGAGTGAGTCTAGAGGAAGAATGCAAAAGTGATCTGAGGGTTAGAACACCTCTGCTATGAGGACAGTCTGAGAGAGTTGGAGTTGTTCAACTCAGAGAAGAGAATGCTTCAGGGAGACAGTATAGCAGCCTTTTAGTACCTGAAGTGGGCCTGGAAAGAAACCTGTAAAGGGACATTTCACAAGGGCATGTAGTGATAGAACAAGTGGTAAGGGCTTTAAACTGAAAGAGAGGAGATTTAGCAATTTAGATTAAACAGAAGGAAAAAATTCTTTACTGTGAGGGTGGTGAGGCACTGGAATGGGTTGCCCAGAGAAGTCATGGGTGCCATGTCCCTGAGAGCATTCGAGGCCAGATTGGATGAGGCTTTGAGCAACCTGATCCAGTGGAAGGTGTCCCTGCTCGTGGCGGAGTGTTGGAATTAGATGATCTTTGAGGTTGCCTCCAACCCAAAACAATCTATGATTTTATAAAACTCCTCTGTCTGCTGTGCTATAGTTCTCCCAGGTTTTTCCTGTTATCATAAATTACTTGCCTGGTAATCACTTCTGGGTTTCTTTGTGCAGCATTGTAGACCTGGAACCTTTCCCCTCTGGGCCTGTAGTTTCAATCCAGCCCAGTCTGCAAGTACTATGAAGTCCTTGCAAGCGTGATGAAGAAAGACTTGTTGGACCTTGATCCCCGTGGATAGGCATTCCCTCTGTTTATTTCTCACAACATCACTACGCCTGGTGCCTGTTAATTCTTTGCTATCTCAGGGGACAGATTTAGCTAGGCTGTGGAGATCCTTAACAAAATTGCTGACAGTCCTTTGATTTTTGAGCAGATGCTTCTCCAAGCCATGTGTATTATGAGAGTGCAGGAACTAAGGCTTTGAGGTTTGCCTCCACCTGGAATTCTTTTCTGAGCTGTGTTTAACCAAGGACTGCAAATCCCACAGTGTGAAGCCTGTGGGGACTACACATAAAGGCTGGATAAATTCCTTTTGAAAAGCTGTCAGAGATAGTAGTCCAGAGACATTACTCACTGAGTAACAGCTGTCGGTGATTATAACTCTCCCACCCTGCCTTGATTTTCAGGTTTCTTCCCTTGGCTAGATCCCCACGTGGATCACGCAGGTAGTACCAAGAGAAGTCTCCGGACCTGTTGGGGAGGCAATGCTGCTTCTTCCAGTGAACTGTGGGAGGGGTGTGCACGTTGTACTTTGTGTGCATGTGTGCATGCTCATTGATTTTTGTTGTTTCTTTGCATGCCTGGGGAGCTATACAGCTGGGGTAGCGAACACACTTGTCCCGAAGGCTAGTGAGAGCTTGGAATATTGGGAGTGAATTGAAAGCTCTGTGCTCTTACTAATGAGTTTGGCTACAGAAAACAGGGACTCCAGCTTCTTCCTTCTCTACTTCCCTCTAGTCTTGGAGGAATTAGTGCATTCTCAGTCTCTATATCCCTGCAGGCAATTGCTAGGACAGCAGGACAGGGAAGCACCTACTTTTCCTTCTTAGTTCTCTAGGCAAGGAATAGGCCAGTGGTTGTAACTCATATCTTGTTTTCACCTTGTTACACTCTCAGCCTTATGCACGGCTTTTCTTGTGCTTGTGCTTTCCCTACATGGTTCAGAAGAGGCGGATTCCAGCATGAGCAGTTGTGGAGCAGAGCTTCCCAAGCAGAATTTAGGGGCTCTGTTTCAAGGGGAACTGGAAAGCCCTTTTGGCTTTAGTTACAGGGCAAAGTTTGGCTTTGAACTTCAGTCCATCTGCTGAGGAGGATTTGGACTGTAGAAGTTTTCTGACTGGTGCTTTGTTCTGTTTTCTGTCCTTGGAATTTATTAATGATGAAGAGTAGGTATCTTCTAGTCTACATTCGCAGTGGAGTGAGGCTCAATGTCTTAGTAGGCTGCCTCTGCATAGAAGATTATGAAGGGAGTCTCAGCTTTATTTAGGAAATCCAAGTACTGAGTAGCCACTTATACCACCAAGCAAACCCTGCTGTGTGGAGTGGGATTCTAGAAAGGGAGTTATCCCTTCAGCAAAGAAACAGAATAGCCGAATATTTCCCTGTTAAAAGAAAGATGATTCCATGGCATGGATTTCAAGCACTTCCTAAAGCCGGAGATGCCTTGCAGTAATTTACTGCTGGGAGGTTCCTTTCTCCTATGAGTATTTACACCCAGTTTTATTGGCAGCATATGGCATGTCCGTATCAGCAGAGCAAATTGGCTTCATAAAGAGTACTTTCCTGCCTGCTTTGTTATGTTTTGATGAGTACTTTCCTTTAGCATGGAAAGGGGCTGCAAGATCACTCAGTCTGAGTGGCCCAGCTTTCTTGCTTTGGAAGTGCCTGAACATGATCCGAACAGCTCACTAGCACAGTGAAGAGAGATCACCGCTTGTAAAAATCCCATGCCCTGACTCTAGCCTGTGACAGTCTTGTTTTTTTCTAGAACAGGCATTGCTGGAGACTGCTGCTATGGGGCACTTATTTCAGGACTGGTGAGAAATCCTGTTTCACAAATAGTATAGGCAAGATAGTCCAAGTTCCATCCCAGTGAAATGCATCAGGGTCCTGTTGTCACGTCTTGATGATTAAGTGCCTGGCTTAAAGACTATGATTTAAATAGCTGTTTCCTGTGAGAATTCAAAGTGCCACTGGGTTGGAATAGTGCCAAGGACTGGTAAGCCACAGGCTCAGTGGGGGCCAGCAACATTCTAGGGCATAGAATCCCTAAGCTAGAAATAAGTGCCAACTTAATTAAACTACTGATCCAAACTCCTCAGAGAGCAAGTCTTGAAATCATAGGAAAAGGGAGGGCAAAAGGAAGCTGCCAGAAATTTAATAATAAAGGTAATTAAAGTAATGAAATACCTATTGCATCTTTCCCCTGTGATTTTTAAAGCTCAGTTCAGGATCAGTGGCTCATTAAGTGTGGTACTGAGCTCTGACAATTCTGATACTGTCCCTTAGAATTATGCTACTTTCTCACAGATTATTCCTGTTTCATAGGCTTCAGATTATCAATGCTGGGGTGACAAAAGAAGCACTGAGGTTTTGTCTAGAGTTGCAGGTACCCTTACAGGACAGCAGCAGACAAGGTAGTTGGAATTTGGCGTTCACAGAATGAAGTGCCGTTACAAGTCTCTTGATACCATATTGCCTGATAGATTTTTGATTACCTGGAGTGAGTTTAGAGGCTGGGTACCACAAAAGCATCTGCTGAGACATGCCTCTGTTCCTAAGGCATTTACTGGTTAACTCTGTTCCCTTCTAGTTGGGAAGTGAGCAAATTTTGCTAAGCTTTGGTTCCGAATGTGATTTTGGAAGATGAAAATTTCAACCCATTCCTAATCTTTTTTCACTTTATCACAGCAACCTGCATTGCTGTGAACTGCCACTCCTGTGAGTGTTGATGAGAAGCCCTTTCTCACTCATAACATAGCCCTCCCTCACTGTCATACCACTGCACTGGATTGATACCCTGTGTGGGGAACCCCAGGAACTCCCTGAACCCTGATGTGCCCACATATGCAGGTCCTCACCAAGGCTCAGGCCCAACTCTGAGGCTGACAACTGCATTCTATGCAGAATGCACAAAGCTTCAGGTAGTTGTGAAGAAACTTTCTGTATGCAAGTGGGTGTGTGCCAGTTGAATCTGATCAAAGATCACCTCATGAAACCTTTGAACAGGTTGAAATGGTCTGAAAGTGCAATGGTGGCAGGGGTGGGAGCCATAGGCCCTTTTGCTGAGGGAAGCTCCAAACCATACGAGCAACCTTGAATTGTTGCTATGGCCATTTTCTCAAAGACATTTGTGTCTTATTCTTTCTCCTGGCAGCTCAGGAATCTTGGACTGATACCTCTGCTGTAAGAGGAGGCCTTCCAAAGAAAAAGGTAAGCTTTCAGCTGCAATATGCATTGTTTGTCTTTTAGCCAGGGACCTCCATGCAACAGTTACATACCTATAAGTGCTTCCTATCACACTTGGCAGGTCACATTCCACGTTGGTGGAATGCTTATGCGTTATATGCATAGCTAGGATTGGAGTCTTAAGTCATCTTGACCCTTGCCATCCCAACTTGCATGCTGTTCTCCAAGGTGGCTGTTTTGTAACAAGGTTATCATCTGTGATACTGCGTCCTATGTCAGTACTTCCCAGGCTGACACGTATTTTTTGGTACTGACTGGGGACATCACGCTCGCTTCACACCTGACAGTTGGGGGCAGCATTTCCCCTCAGCACAGTGAGACCCACAGTGATTTTCCTAAGATCCTGGTAAGGCTAAGGCACTTCTGCTGAAAGAAGTTGGGACAGCCGTAGCTGTAAGCTGCCTGCTATGTTGGCCGTGCTGCTCTCTGCCTTGTAGTGATTGCACTGGAGGACCTGTGAGCTGAGCTTTTTTGCAACAAATGCTCTCAGTATCCCATTTGTGTGACTGCTGCCTGCTGGCAGGTGTAACGAGAAGCTTCTTTGGCACCATTCCCACCCCCTACTCCTCTTCTTTAGCTTGGAACAGACTTCTCGCCCTTTTTCTGGCATCATAGCTGGGAACCTGCTTCAGGCTGTGCTCACTGCAACAGGATTAGCCTCTTGTTAAAGCCATCTCCTTTTGATCTAGCCCTGACGGAGCGAATCTCTCCTGACTCTCTGGCTTAGTAGGGGCATGATGAAGTGTTTGCAAGAGGATTCTCCCCCCATGTCGTGGGATTTTCCCCAACACTTGCTCTGTTGGACACTTTACTGTTGCTAATCTCTACATTCAGGACTCGTGCCGTCGCACAGCCAAGGCGGCTTTCTGAGAACCGATGCTTTCAGGGGCAACAGATCTGTTTGATTGAACAATTCCAGAAGAGTTTTCTTGCTGTTGCTTTGACTGTTCATCTAGGATGCAAGAGGAAAGGCCTCATGCTCTGAGTCAGGGGCCTGAAAGAACAGAGATGCATTACACATCATGTTGAGAACTGGGCACACTGCAAGCTAGAAAAGAAGTTGAATTTGGCTGTGGAGAGTGTAACCAACCTTCCTTCCTCAGACTTGGTTTTCTTGATTATTTTTTTTTTTAATCCTTTCTTTTTGCTGACAGTTGCCTGAGAAATTTACTCCTCCACCCCCCATCACAGCTCCAGTAATGAGTGTGCCCACTGAGCCCCAAGGGATCCATCCTCAGCTGTCCAGGTTGCAAGAATCTGGTCAGTCACCCCCAGGAGCACCCAAGGAAGGCAACCTGCAGGTACCTAGGGAAAGTAGTGTGTTCCCCAGCCAACAGCAGCTTGTCAAGTAGAAAAACAACTCAGCTCTTGAGATTCTTATTATAAGCTGCAGGGCTTATGATGCTGCCTAGCCCTTATTAGACATCTCTGCCTGAATGTTAGAGGGATTTCCAGGGTGGAAAATGACACTTGGGTGCAGCTGGGAGAGAGGGAGGGGGACCAGGCAGGCTGTCAACCTCCTAGGAGCTGGGAACCAACAGAGGCCTCTAGCTATACCACAGCCTGAAGATGATAATCTGATTCTGCTTCCAGGTATTGTCTGGGTTTGTGAAGGGATGAAATTCTTTCTGTTCATAGTTGCAGGAGGGGAATCTACCTGCTCTAGCCTCTTATGCTCCTGTTACATTCATTCCCCTGCTTCTCTCTCTGTCAGTATCACCAGCTACCAGTGGAGAGAGTTGAAAGGAAGGAGTTGCCTCCTGAGCATCAAGCTCTGAAGGCCACGTTTGAAGGGCTGGTGCAACGCTGCTCTGCTGTCGCTACTGATCCAGTAAGTTCTCTCTTCTCTGATCTTTTTGCCATCATAGATGTTTGACAGATGCTTCCTTCTTTTGATTGGGAAAAGAGAAAGTGAGTCTTGCCCCTGTAACCGAGTTAATATTCACCTGCTTCCTTCCTTTAGGCCATAGGCTTGTCCATCTCTTGAGAACTGAGGTACATTCTCTGGCATTTATCCACTGCTTCCCATTGCTTCTCTGGAGCAATGGTTCTGTCCTTCTGGCTCTTTTCTTTGAGGAAAATAGAAGAAACAACCCAGCTAATTCAGCTTCCTTTTTCAGTGGCTTGATCTATAGATAGTTCCTGCAGATCTGGTATTACCAGCTATCATCAGACCTTAAAGGGAAAGGCTGAGATATCCTGGCTGGAAGAGGAAACTAGATCATCTTTGTGTCTGAGTCACTGTAATTTCTCCACTCTGCTTCCTGGAAGGCTGTTGGCGTATGTGTCACATTGCATGAATGTATCAGGCCAGACTGTCTGGAAGCAGAAAAAGTGTATTTGCAGCATCATGTTAGGTTAAGTCTTCCCAGACCTTGGAGGTACCATGAAACCTTCCAGAACATGTCTGATTAGTGAGTGTTGGGATGAGCACTGAGCCTGAACCGCTAACCCAGAGTCAGACAATTTGTGTATAGCAGCACCTTCGGCATGTTTGCTCTGTGCTTCCCGAGAATGTAGTGCAACAATTTCTGGGAGGTAACCTAAAGGTTCCCTCTATGGACGGAAAGGCCCGTTGCTTTGGGCTTAAATACTCAGCTTACGTGGATGTTGAAGAGCTGCGTTGATACAGCAGTGCAATGCATCTGAGCTTGTAAAGCTGCCAGGCCTGTCCTAGCATTGCCCAGAGCCAGGCATTTCTATCCACAGTATAACTTGCCTGTGAGTGGGTGATCCAAGGTGGTGTTAGTGGTGTCAGTCCCGCCAGAATTTAAGTACTCAGGCCCTTTCCTTGGTAATTACCTGGAACTGGGAAGGATATTCTCCCTTTTCCTCAAGGACAGCAAGATGAAGCTGTTGCTTGGCTTGGCCTGGGTGAGGCTGTCTGAATGCCCTGTAGGTGAACTAGTGGATATTTCTTAAGCTTTGGAAGTAGTCGCTCTGTCTTGTGATCTGCAAGCACTGGCAGAAGGGAGGAATGCCTAGACTGGGAAATAGGCAAAGGGGGAAATCCAGCTTCCTGTTTTGGCGGGGGAATGCGTGCCCGCGCGCGCGTGTGTGTGTGCGTGCGCATGTCTGAATTGTATCACAGTCCCTGGCTGGTGGAGGATGAGATACAACTGTATTGTAAGGTGCTGTGGAAAGAAAAGAAGAGGAGAAGGACTGAGTGAGAACAGCTTGGTTCTAGGAGAGGTGGCTTTGAAGGTCTGGCAGAGCTAGCAATACCTCTTTCATTTCAGAAAACCCGAAGGAAGCTGGAGGATGCTTTGCAGCGGCTGGAGTGTTTGTATGAGAAGCTGCGTGAACAGGTGGTAAGTAGACACCACTGTTCCATGTAGTCCAGCCAGATTCCTGATCCTAGCTTTGCACTGGGCCTTGGTGTGTGTCCCACTGTTGCCAGCACATATCCTATTAGAAAAGCTAGGGGAGTGTCCAACCTTGTAATACATCTTGAATCTAGCCAGCCTTATCTCTTCTTCCTTAACCCTGTCCCAGACATAGTGTAAGAAAGAGCTGGGGGGACAGGGTATTTGCAGGATGCTTTTACCCCCAGGAAGTATACTGGCAGATAGAGAGGTTCCAGATGGGAAAGGGCAACTGGAGGTAGTTGTCAAGTGTTAATCTAGTATAACCTCTGGCTTAGAAAACTCTGAAGCTGCTAATGCCAATTGCTGGAGGGATAGCTATCAGGGAAAGAATCCTTTTAACATATACCCTTTCCCTGATTGTCCATATTAGGCCTGAACAGAGACAGGATTCTGTGGTAGATGAAACTTTGACCTCCTTAGATACATCAGGTATTCAGTTAATGCCGAATTGTCATTACTTGGGACCTGCATTCACCATAACCCAGCCTGGGTGTTAGATTAGTGTTTGTAGGCTAAAGGAGGAAGCAGGCTATCCTTCCTGCTAGTGTTTTAACTTTGTGGGCGCTGTTTGGAGAGGATGAGGTAGAGAAAAGGAGGGAAGGTTGTGGAGGGAGGGGGCCTGTGTTACAGTGCTGAGCATGCTGACTCATTTCTGCTCCCTCTCCACAGCTCTCTCCAGCCATCATCATGGGTCTCCATGAAATTGCCCGCTGCATTGAGGCTAGGAACTACCAACAGGGCCTGCTGGTTCACACCCAAGTGGTGAGCAGCAGCAGTTTCAGCGAAGTGTCTGGTTTCATGCCCATCCTCAAAGTCCTTATGACCATTGCTGGCAAGCTGAATGTGTAAAGTGTGGAGCAGCTGGAACAGTGCACACTGAAAGCTGGTGGACTCCCTCACCTGTTGATGTGCTGCAGGTTGTGGACTGTCCTGACTCTGGAGAAATAAGTCTGTGCCAGTGCCTGGAACTGTGCTGGGCCATCACGCCTGGTCCCATCTCTCCAGACAGCCCACTTCTGGAGACTGTTCTTTCTCTCTCTTATTTCTTGCTAATCTAAGGCCACTTCCCAGCTGAGAGATCTCCATTTCAGGCTGTCCAGGTTGCACAGAGATCCTCCTTCTTCCCTGTATCCCCAGCACTAAGGGGAAACTCCTTACCTCCCAGGATGATGTTGATTTTGGTTTTTCTTAGGAGACAAGCAGCGCTGGCACCTGCAGTGCTACCAGATGGGAGAGCCCCAGGCTCTATTCCCTGCTGCAGTGTAAGCTGCCTGAGTGATAGTTGGGCTCCATTGGGACCTAAGCTGGGATGTTGCTGCTCTGTTGGGCTTCAGTGAAGATCTCTCCTCTGGTTCCTCCTTTCTCTTCATTCTCACCCTTGACTCATCTTCCCACCACTCTGCACCCATATGCTGCTTACAGCTTGGGCTAACTACCAGCCCACGCTGGGCTAGCTCTGGTTCTCTCTCTTCACCCAGTCCTCTCTTTTCACATTAAAGTTTCCTGTTTACCCTCTATTCCCCCTTCTTTTTATCTCACACGCTACCACCACCCTGCCTCCCTACACCCACATAAACTACAGCCTTGAGCTCTTTATGTTGCAGGCCCAGGACTGATTTCCCCCTCCTAAGTCCTGGGACTCTTCCATTCAGGTATGCTAGGTTGAACTGCTCTGTGCGCTCCCTCCCAGAGCTGGTTGCCCCCTCTGGCTTCTGGCCTTTTTCACTTCTTTTATGTTAGCACAGTTGGCCTTTTGCCCACTAGTGTTGTCTAAAGGCTGCCTACATTGGGATTTTCAGACAATCTAGGGACTTTAAGAGCAGCAGAGGCTGTTGAGGTTCCATAAAGAATCCCCTCGAGCTACTCTGACCAGCCTAGACTTGAGCAGGGGGATATAGCTTATTGGTGCACCACACCTACAGTAATGGACACATGCAAAAGTGGTTCTCAAAGGCCCCTCGGCACTGTGGTGGTAGGAATATGCTGCAGGAGGTGATGCTGTCAGGTCTTGGGGATATGACTGTGCTGAGGATTTTCATCACTGTGGCATTTCCTCTAGGGTAAAATAGATCAATGAAGCATATCAGTCCTGAGGAAAAAGTCTGGGAAGGCAGGTGGGATTTTAGGGCATATCTGTCTCTGTGTGCGTCTTTACCTCTCTTCCTCCCTCCTTGCCCTCCTCTCTATCACCTTCTTTAATTCTAACCAGGCAGTGTAATTGTTGAGCCCTAGATTGGGAGCAAGGCTCCTCCCCAATATTTGGCTGCAGCCAGATCCCACTTCCTCTGCTTGCTGCTAGAGTGATAATGCCATCATGGGCCTGTGGTTCACCGACTTGCATGAATCAAGCTGCTCTACCGTGAGACTTAGGAGGGAGGAGAATCGGAGAAGGGAGGGAGAGGACATGTCTCATTCTCTCCTTTCCAGGTCAAAGTGCCTCCTTGTTGATGCTGTGGTGTTTCTGTTGCTGCGGTTTGATTCACTGAGAGGTTACAGGACAATGAAATAAAAGCTGTGTTTTGTGATGCTGCTAGTTTTTTTTTATTCAGAGGATTCTCACCTCTGGCTGCAGGGGACTTCCCTCAGTCTGCATGGCCACCCACTGAGAGCTGAGTTACCAGCTTCGGTGAGGGGGCGGATTGAGAATGGAGTGGGACAAACTTGAATCTGGGCTCTACTGACATGAGCAGCAACTCACTTGGTGTGGTGAGGCCTCAGGCCTTACCCTTTCCCTGAGGCTGCGGGGTCAGAGAACTGATCTTCTCCAGATCCAAGAAGGTCCCCAGGATGGCCGAGGTTCTTGTAGCGAATCACAGCGGTGTTGGCGATTTTTATACTTGACATTGGGAGTTGGAAGTATGTCAGTAAATAAAGAGCCCCTGAAGAGATCCTCTCCTGTTGGAAAGCAATGTTATGCCACTGAAGCCATGCCACCTAAACTAGGTAGAGGATCTGACCTGTGTGGAAATCAGACTTATGCTATTTAATTGTCAGTACTTACCATTAGTTAATTACTTCTGAATCTGCTGGCTAATTTTATTTAAGCTTTTAAGGAGGTAAGAAGGCTGATTTTATTTAAGCTTTTAAGGAGGTAAGAAGGCTGAAGCGAGACATCAGTACTGAGATAAAGTTGGGGAGGAATCACACCAGGTTCTGCAAAAAGACTGATTTAATCTCAACAAATTTTTGTTTTGTTTTTGCTGTCAGCTGGCTGGCTCGTATGTACTTACAGGCCAGCCAGTCAGCACCAATGAAACTCTGAAGTGTGCAGAACTGTATTACCGGGCTTATGGCTTGAGGACTTGAGAGGCAGTAAAGGTTGAGGAAGGTTGTTTAGATGGGGAAGACTTGAAGGGCTGTTGTTAGGAAGGGACTGGGTTTTATGAGAGTTTTGGGGTGTTATGAACACAACACGCATTTGGGGGAAACCAGGCTTTGTTAGTTCTGCTGCTGGCAGAGGCAAACACCAGGTGTAAGGGAGTCTTGCAGAGCTTTTACAGCCTACTCTTGGAGCAGTTAGCAACCAGTCTGGCTTCCCAGCTGTCCCCGTTCAGGGAGATGCGAGCTGATTTTCAAAGGCAGCACTTGTGTTATGGCCTTTTCTGATGTTGTACAAGTGAGCAGGTATCCCCAGAGGCATACGTTTGCTTAGTAAGTGTGTAAGGAAAGCCCTAGCTTTCTGAGATCATTTGAGAAGCCTGGCATTTCCTACAGTCTGCATTTCTGGATCCAGTTATAGTACCCTGTGCGGTCCAGGCCCTGCCTCTCTTTAATTGAGGCCATTTGTACCCCTGAGAAATAAGCGCAGATTTTCCATTTATTTCTCAGATGCATTTGACTTCAGTTCTGTCCAGCACGGACAGCCTCCACTACCCATGGACTCACGCAGAGACTGGCGTTTATCCTGTCTTTGCTACGAGTCCGTCCTCTGCTTACCTCTTTGTCCCACTGTTGCTTAGTTTTGCTTCAGGTTTACCCCAGTGAGCATCATCCCCCAAAACTCTTGGTTAGGAAAACCAGGCAAGGGGGAACTGAAGTGACCCAGTCAAGGTTCTTTTTGAGAGGCTTGTGGCAGAAGCCCTGTCACTGTGGTCGTGGTGTGAGATATATCCTTGCAAGATCAACTGGGAAGCACTTCTTCATTTCTAGCACTGTCTCTGCTGGCTCCTGGTCTATGGGCAGAGGCTGCTTAGCGCTTCCTTCTTCCGTGTGGGCACATGCTACAGCAGCATCCCCACACCTCTCGACAGAGAAAGTGTTTTCTGTTGGGTGAAAAGGCCTTTGGGTTAACAAAGAATTGGGGGGGGTTGTAGGAAAAGATCCCTGGGCATAGAGAACAGAGCTCTAATCCTGTTGCAGATAACATCATGTCTGCAGGCTAGGCTTGTGTGTGTTTGGGGGAGCTGGAGGGGCAGAGATTGTTAGGCAGTATTTGTTTGTAAAGCCACTTGCTCTGAAGATAATGCTTGCACTAACTTCTATTGAGGGAGCAGTGTGAGTCCCCACAAAGTCCTTTCCCAAAGTGTCTTTGAAGCCAAGAACTCATTGAAAGGAAGAAAGGCCAAGAGAGGGGATTAGTTTGTTCAGCAGCTGTGAATTTCAGTGGGAGGCTGATGAACTCCAAAGTCTTTGTTGAGATTTTTTTTGTAAGGAGCCCTGCTGGAGGGAGAGACCCACACGGGGCCACGGCCTTAGACAAGAAGGAATCCGAAGCGGCAGGGAGCTGTAAACGGGCCACAAGGACTTTTCCCAAACACTTTTCGGAAAAGGTGTTGTGAAGAGAGCGGAGGGGGATTAGCATGTGAAATGACACTTTCCATTGACTCCACAGAGGGGAGGGGAAAAGGGCTGGCTAGCTGATTCATTAGCATTTTGTTCCCTTCTCTATTCTGCTCCCCCTGTAGCCCCCCTCCCCTTGCTCCCCTCCTCCCTGAGCCCTCTGAAGAGGTTTGGATTGGAAAAGGGAGTGAAGGGGCTGCCTGTTTGTGTGTCATCTGGGCGAAGGTGACCACCTGGGAAGCTGAATGTAAATATTTCTCCTCTGAGGAATGTGCCTTCATTAAACCGAAATGAATACGTGGAAGCATCCAATCCTGCCACACAATGGCAGCAGTGCCTTTACCACTAAGGGCTCCTTGTGCCAGGGAGGGGGAACCCCTCTGGGCTCCAACCCGCTGCTGAGATCAGCACATTTTGCAGCTGCGGCGTCGCCATTTTCTCCCAGAAAAAAAAGAAGCGTGTGGTGCTGGGGCCCCGGCTCCTAATGCTCCCCGCGCGTCCCGTCACCAGCGGGCATCACCGTGCCCAGTGGGCAGAGCCTTCGCTGGGCAACCATGTGGGGTTGACAGGCTGAGAGAATTGGGGTTCTTCAGCCTGGAGAAGAAAAGGATTCAAGGAGACCTTATAACGACCTTCTAGTACCTGAAGGGGCTACAAAAATGCTGGGGAGGGACTGTTTACAAAGGCTTGTAATGATAGGACAGGGGCAATGGGTATAAACTGGAGAGGGGCATATTTAGGGTAGGCATGTGGAGGAATTTCTTCACGAGAGTGGTGAGGCACTGGCACAGGTTGCCCAGGGAAGCTGTGGATGCCCCATCCCTGGAAGTGTTCAAGGCCAGGTTGGATGGGGCCTTGGGAAGCCTGGTCTGGTGGGGTGTTTCTGCCTGTGCAAGGAGGCTGGAACTAGATGAGCTTCCAACCCAAACTATTCTATGATTCTTTGAATAATGTCACCAGAGAGGGACAGGATAGCACAGGCTGCCATGTGCTGGGGAAGGAGAGTAAAATGGGCGACAGCTTCCATGTCTTCTCATTTTCTTGTTTCCAGCTGTCTGTGAAACGGGTGGCACAGAGGGACAAGGAGGTAGAAGCTGTCCTCTCTGCCGTGCAGCAGTCCTCAAGCCAGCCGATGCTGGAGCTTTCCCTCCTGGGTGAGAGGCCCTGACCACCTCTTTGCCTTCCTGTCCACAAAGAGATGGAGGAACTGCTGGCAGAGGCACCAGGGAAACGAGCTGGTGGCTTGTGTGTGAAGAAGTGTTTCAACTTTTTGTGTGAATGGAACAAGACTGTTCCTTGCAATTTTTGAGGGGCCAGATTCTTGCTTGACATGAATGTTCTTGCACTGGTGAGACGCCAGCTTGCCATAGGTCCAAATTCACCACAAACAGGAAAGTAGTCCTGGGATTGAGGGAGTGTTTGATAACTAAGAGACACATACAAACTACTGAGAGTCTTTAATGTATCACCTCTGAAGTGGACCCCTGTCTGCCTCCCTCCTACCCTGTTTTTCTGTGGCAGCTGCATTGCCGTTGGATTCAACCTCAGACAAGCTCAAGGAGAGAGCAAGCCCTTTCCTCTTCTGGCAGGGGTTGCGCTGGTGCTATGTGGAAGGAACTGGTCAATGGATGGGTAAACAGCTGGGTTTTAGTCTCCAGAACTGTAACTGCATAGATCCACATATAGAATTGGATGAAAAAAACACCCAAATACTTAGACATAACAGCATTTTGCAAGCACTTGGCTACTGATTTATTGCATTTACTATTGGTTTACAAACATTGGGTACAAAGACAGGTCTAAGGGCCAGCTACTTAGCTTTGCTGGCTTCTCATCTGTCTAAAGAACACTTCAAACAGCAAAGTAGACGATAACTTCACAGCCTAGGGGAGGTTGCTGTGATGGTGCAGTGAGCTTCCCCAGGCCCTGCAGCTGACAGCATCTTCCCTCCCTACTCCAACCATGGCAAGGGAACAGAGATGCACCAACTGAATCTTCCTGCTGCTTGCTTAGCCTATTAAAAAAATATATACAATAAGAGTAGAGGAAAAACTGTTATGTATACATCACAGTAACTGTGCAATAAATTAAACTTCAAAGTGCTTCACTTTCCTATTTACAATACCATTAAATAGTAACTGACATTTTCTTAGACTAGGAGGAAGTATTTAGTTAGTTAGCTGACAGGGTAAGAGTGCTTGGCAAGTATACCAGGAGGTGGGGAATGGGCTTAGCTGGCAGCTTCTCTTGGGGAGAGACATAGGAGGGAAGAGGCACTGGAGAAGTGTGAGGGCATCTTTATGGCATCAATCAAGGGCTTTGGCAGGGATGCTGGGGTTGAAAGGGAGATTGGACTTGGAGGCATAGAACACACAGAGAAAGCACGTAAAAAGCAAGTGATGGGACTCCTTTTGGACAGCTATTTAATGGGCAAGTCAAGCAGCAGTTTCAGTCCTGCTGCTGCCATCTCAAATGCAAAGTAAACACTGGAGAGCTTAGCAAAGCTGTCAAAGGATGGGAAGTGATGCTGTGGACCTGGAAGCTGGCTTGCTGCAGGAAGGAGTTGCACACCTTTTTTTCTTCCTTCAGAGTGCAGGCCTTAATAAAATTTATTTTAGTGTCTCTATTTTTTTAGCACAATAGAAGCTGCTTCTGTTTTAGGGATCACCACTCTGAGCAGCCCAGGTCTGCTGGTGCCATCTCTCAGCTTCCTCATGCTTCCTCAAGCTTCCTCAAGGGTTGATCTCACTCAAAAGCCCAGAGCAGGTGCTTGCCTGGGGAATAAAGAAGCTCAAGAGAGCAGGAGCCAAGACCAGCTGTGTTTTCAGGAATAAAACCACAGTTACTGGATAGAGTGACTGACTTGAAGGAACCAGATCTCACCTATTTTGTCAACACTTGAGGGTCTTCCCAGGAGTCATCACCCACTACACTGATGGGAAATGCCCTGTATGGCCAAGGCCTAGGAGCTCATGCAAGCTCTTTTGCCTTGCCCAAGCTCCAGTGAGGCAGTATTGGGAATGAGACAAAACTAAGCCTAAGGGAAATGGTGCTGGGGGCTGCTGGGGAAAAGGGGAAAGCAGGAGGAGAGAGGCAGACAGGACTATGGAGAAGTAGAGTTGAGTTAGAGCTTTCTCTTGAGTTTGCGGCTGGACCCACCACCCCCACTCCGTTCTCGCTTCTCCTTGCGGACACAGAAGTACTTGGTGACCCTTTTGCGGCACTGCTCACACCGCACGGCACAGCACCAGTGGAACTTGCAGTTGCAGCTGGATACCATCTCGGCTCGCCTCTCCTCCACCGCCAGCCCACAGTCCCCACACAGCCGCCGGCAGCTCCGCTTCTCCCACTTGCTGAGAGCCTTGCCCCTCTTCAGGCACTCCCTGCCCTCTGTGCCCAGTAGCCCCAGTGTCTTGTTCTCCAGGCAGTAGTCAGGAGAGTCTTCTAGATGGACCAGCTCCTTCTTGGAGATGGAGCTGAAGGTTTCAGCAATGGCACCCCGGCTGGCAGCACTGTTCCCTGCCCCCTGCAGTAAATCCACCTTTAGGGCTTTGTGGTACCTCTCCTTGAGGTAAGTGCCAACCTCCCGAAACTCGGGCAGCTGCAGCCAGCATGTCTGGGTGGTGCAGCTGCCCGACACGCCGTGGCATTTACAAGTCCGCTTCATGGTCCCTTTTACAGCCTACAGGATGAAAGGAGAGAGGAAATTCAGGAAAAAGTCCAGAGAGGTCATTTCTGCAATGCATGGACAAGTGTGGCTCCAGGCCTTTGCAGGAATTTGCCATGGACCCACCCTACGCAGTAGCCCTGCCCAGGGGTTTGTTTAAATCCTCAGATCTGCTTCTCTAAGACACTCTCCTCTCTGAACTGGGAGAAAGAAGACAATAGAAGCCATTAACGGCGTAATCACAGAACGTGTGCTACCTTAGACCAAACACTACTCATCAGGTCAGTATTGCTACCATGCCTCCCCTTCTCCTCAGCAGGGCAGTTGTTTCTTCTGGACATGTGCTTTTAGCTACTACAAATCATGACTCTTCACAGTAAATGGCCAGAGTAAATCTGGTAGGTATTGCTAGGTCTGGAGGGAGGAAGGGGCTCACCTTTCTACCTGCCTCATTGTTATGCAGGTTCATAGCAGCTCTGGCATCTTGTCCAGTCTCCAGGGCATCCACAAACTGCTTGGAAATGGCTTCCCCAAAGCCCACGTTATCGCTGCATCCTCCCCACAGCCAGCCTTGCCCCCCTAGGAAAGGAGATAAGATGTGCGCTGTCAGGGAACCAGCCCCTCACCTGCCTGGCTTGTGGCTGTGAGGACAGGAAAGGGTCTCAGAAGTGGTGGGAAGCAATGGAGGCTGTGGGGCAAATACAGCCTTTTGCCTCGTGATACTCGTGCCTTCCCACCCCTTGGGCTCATGCCATTTCTGCTGAGGCCTGGATAATAAGTGGTTCATGTAGTCAGCAAAGGGGTATGTCCTATGCAACAAACCCAGGGATTTCCAGGCTTTCTAGAAAAGGATTCAGAAGGTGTGGGTTATTATGTTAGCAGTTATAGAGATGAGACCTTGGATCTTTAATCACCTTCCCTCAAACCCTGCTTTGAACCAGCTCAATCTGACAGGCAGAGGCAGCATCTTGCTAATGTGGATTAGCGAACTGCTGCATGCATCCTGGCTAGAGGGAACAGATTCCTTTCTGCCTGTAAAGAACCCAGGCCTGGCACACATATATCGTGGAAGCCCTCTTTTTGTTACACCCAAAATCTCAGGCTGACGTTGGGCATCTCAGAATGGTCTGGGTTTGCATTTATCATCAACAAAAAAAAGAACAGAACTGGGAAACTGTACAATGAGACACTGAGGCACTTTTTTTAAATTTTTTTAACTTTTTTTAACATGGGAGCTCAAAAATTTAGCTCAGCTAACTGGAAACATGTCGTGCGATTTGCTTTTTTTTTCTCCTAGAGAAAAAAAGATTTGAAATCTAGAATATTCTGACCCTAACATGCATTGGTGGTATATCTTGTAGTTTAATGGCCTTGTGCCTCTTTTCTCCTTGAAACACCTGGGCCTTCCTCAGTCTTCCCTAGAGCATCACAGTCCTCTGTACCAGGGAAAGGTAGAGGTGTCTCATGGGAAGTGGCTAATTGCATTAGATGATGAAGTCCAAATCAAGAACTGGAAATGAAGGGAGAATGGAAACCTTTCACCAACTTGGATTCAGCACAGTGGCATTTAGAATTGAATCACATCATTTTGGACAATCCCAAAAATTTCCTTGCTCTGTTAGAGATGGGCTCTCCCACACCTTGGACACAGAATAAGCAGTGGCTGTTTTAAAATTAGCCAATAAAGCAAGTTACTAAATACTAGGCACCGCAGAAGAGTTTGTCATAAACTGGTACGTGCAGACTGCCCAGTGTGTCTGTGTGGGGAAACGCTTTTGAAAGATTTTGATAATTTGAAATTGTACTTCTTTCTATTCCAAACAAATAACCAAAATATCAATGTTTTCAGTGAAAGCTGAGTAGAGAGATGGAGAGGTGCAGCCTGGGGTTCCCCACCTAGGGTTCCCTAGTGGCTGTGAGCCTCGATATGACTGTGATAGGGATGGGTGAAGTCTGTGTGCTGCCACAGTAGTTCCCCTGGTTGCGCTCTCATGTGCCTGCCACACTGACAAATGCTAGAGGGCTCTATGAATGCCATCCTTCTTTCCCTCCTCGTAGTTTTCCTCTGGGGCCATCCTGAAAGGCCCAAGGTTCCTGATCACCACTGCTCTGACCACACCTGCCATCTGATGCATGGCATCAGATCCTCTCCTCTGCCCATGTGACATAGTCATTCTCTCCAGCAGCTTAAACAGAATTGTTCTTGATTTGAACCACAGAAACTGCAACCCCCTTCTACTTTTCTGCTCATTAGAAAGCATTGGAAAATGTCAAGAGCTCAGCCTCAAGTGGTGTAAATTGCAGGTGACCCCATTAACTTCCACGGAGCTACTTTGGTTTGAGCCAGGCAAAGCTCTCCTCTGGGCATTATTTCCAGTGCTGTGATCAAGAGGAGAAGTTGTTTCGGCAGGCCTCAGCAGAGGAGAGGAGCAGAGCTGTCTCCTGCCACCTGGTATGTGAGAGAGGGATGGCAGCTTGTCTCTCCTTACCCAGCTGTCCGTTGCGGGAGTCATCACAGCCACAGTTGTCAAAATCCCCCAGGCTGCAGTTCCGGGTCAGTGTGTACATGACACCTGCAGAGCTGATGGCATGGACGAAAGCGGTTTCTCGATTTGCTGTCAAGTGGGAATACAAGGAGAGCAGACGTGCTAAAGGTTTCACAGCAAGACCAATGTTAGAAATGAATCCTGCCATGCAGGTGACTGTGGCTTCCTGGAAAGATTCCCTCCTGGGCATTCCTGGGAAAATGAAATTCCAGGATGGGGAAGGAAAGGAGGCACTTAGGAAGAGAGGAGGGGCCCACGGTCTCTAACCTGTAGAAAGGGGGTCCCAGTAGTGGTATCCAATGCTTTCCTTACCACTGCGCAGCCCACCGTGGCTGGAGAGCTGCAGTGCCCTCTCAGGGCAGTTCCAGCGGTCCCAGGCAAACTGGAACTTACACTCCTCAATGCCACTCTGTGCCCCGGCTGCCACACTGCTGGAGTAGATGAGATAGGCCTAGGAGAAGAGCAGCAGGTCAGGAGGGTGATGGCAGGTGCCCGGCTTCAGCCTCCACAGCATTAACTTTAAAAACTGTGTCAGGATGCATTGGCCAGCTTGCAGGGACAGCCCCATGGGTGACAGGCTGGGAATGTCCCTGGGCTGCTTCTAGGAGAGTCACTCAGGAGCTCTAGTTTCCATCGCAGCCAGTGCAGAGCTGGTGTAGCCCCAGCCACCTCCCCCCCCCCCACCCCAGTGGTGGGGCTGATGCAGGTGTAGCTTTCCTGCCTTGCATATCGTAAGTCCTGCTGCCTCGGGCTCTAGATGGATGGAGAAGCACAGCACAAAACATCATGAGGCTGCTGTGCAACTGAAAAGAACTTGCATGCCATCTTACAGAGACAAGTTGTACAGAGCTGAAGAGGTGTCTCAGGCTTGGCTCCTCGAGGGAGTGGAACTTGCCAGCAGCAGCAGCTGGAAATGCTTTTGCTGCTGTGCTGGTTTAGAGCCTGAACCTCCGGAAGCATAGAAGGCCAAGCAAAGCTGTTGGCTGTTAGCCATGTAAAGAGATGGGCCAGACAGCCCCTTTAATGGGGAACCCCTTATCTCCTCAGTATGAGAGGAGGTGGAGCCTTCTCCTCAGAGACCAGGGAGCTCCAGGCCAGCAGGTGCCTCAGTCTGCTCTCTCCTTCACCGCAGCCCTGAGGGAAAAGCCAGTGCTTTCTGCAAGGGTGCTCTGCCATAGCATTGAGCACTGTAGAAAGAGCTAAATGGGTTTGGAAGTGTTCCTGGGGAACAGCCAGTAAGAAAAATCAGCTGAATTTTACGGCTTGTCCTGGCTAGGAAAAAAAGCCTCTGAAAGACGGGTACAAGGAGGAGGGGAGTCAAAAATACTGAGTGAGATCCTGGCACTTCAGGATCCTGCTCCTCAGGGAAGTATGTTTTGCAGGGCCTACAGAAAGCACCTTTCCAGCTTGATGAATGTGCGTTCTGATGCTAACCTAATCACCAGAAAGCAAGAGATGACTGATGAGATCCTCAGCTGGTGCTGTAGACAAATATCCAAAATCTGGCCACAACTGCCTTAACAGGACTTCAGGCCAACTATACCTGGGGCTGATTATTTGGGGAGTTGTAGTTTGTAGCAGTTCATTCCTGGCCTTCCTTGCCTTGCTGCTGGCAACTTCGGTGTGAGGAGAACTCTGGCCAAGGCTGGATGGGGAGTAGTAGGAAGGAGGAGCCTCTCACTCCCTTCCCGGGTTTAATGGAATCAGGGACAGAGATCAAAGGGATTTATCTTACCTTGGGGCCCGTCATCAGGAAATTATTCACTGACCTGGAAGACAGAGACAGTGTCAGAAGGGAGGGGGTGACGGTGGAGGGGTCTGGGGAATGCTAGGCATCCCAGGGATCTCCTCTCACCCCCCGCAGCGGGCCTGTCTCCTGGCTGCAGGCACCTTTAGTCTCTCCCCTTGTCTCTCTTTGGTGCTCCGTGCACACAAGAAGGGTGCCTTCTCTGTTTCCCTCACCCCACTCCTCCAACCAGGCTGTACCAGGCTGCAACCCCCTCCCTCCTCCCTCTTTTTGCTTTCTTCCACACAGCTGCCTTTCATCCAATCCCCCATTTTTTTAGGGTTTTCCTGTTCCCTCAGCATTGCTTTTGCCTTACCAAGCTGCTGCTCAGTTTATCTCATGGCAGTGTTGCCCTGGGAGGACCCTGGTTCCTTCTGCAGCCCCAGGAGATGGGCTGTGTGCCACCACTGCTCTCCCTGTGGGACCATGCTGAGGGAAGGAGGTCACACTACTGCTCCTTCACAGTGTGTGTCCTGGCAGCATCCCCCCAGATTATGGTCTCTTGTTTCCCTGCATTGCCAAATCTGGTTGTCCATGCTCTCCTCTTGATCACATTAAGGTGATGGCTGAGCACAAACACGCTTGTCTTCCCTATCCTGCAGGGCCCTGTATGGGGAGGATTGGGGTCATGAGTGAGGTGATCCTAACCAAAATTAAATTTTCTGGTGTTTTCCAACTGAAATATGAACAGTTGAAATGAACAGTTTCCAAAGGTGCGTATTTGTGAGACCTTTGCCAAGGTCTGTTTTAAGAAACTGAAATTGCGGCTCATGAAACCCTGAGCTCTGCAAGTCTCTTTGTTCTATAGCTCAGTAACTCCTACATTCTGCGTGGAAGAGGACATTGAGACTGGAGATTGACATGAGTGGATTGAGACCTTGCGGGGTGAAAGATAAAGCATCTACCAAGAAAAACTAGGCTCTTCAGCTCCTCTTGGGATCATGTTCTGCTTCAAATATTGATCATCCCCCAGTGGAGCATGAGCTACCTGCCATGCAGTGATGCTTACTGCTTTTCTAGCTCCTCTTCATTCCCTGAAAATCCCAGTAGATGGGTGGACCTTGCCTGAGAGAAAAGCACGGGTTAGGGTATGGGTTTTCCTCCCTCTGTGTTTTCAAGTGAAGTTGCCTGGAGCCACAGGTATGCCTAGTAAAGGAGAGAAAGACACTGTCCAGTTGTGCTATAAATCCAGCACAGAGAGTACGAAGGCATCCCAGGGTGGGCTCAAGCAAAGGCAAAAAAAAAAAGCAGACACTACCATGCCAAGTCAGGGGAGAGAGCGTAGTGGTACTGCAGACAGGATATAACTTGGTCAAAACCTCAGCACACCTGGTCTTTCCTCTTACTCGTAGTTTAGAAACAGTTGGGAAAACTAGTTTGCATAGTTTCACTCGGGCAAGTTTAAATTTTGAGGGGATGGAAATGTGTCCATATTGATGAATCTTGCACTGGGAAAGATTCCTCTGGGTCAAAATGGGAGGGAGAGGGCTGTGGCATGGCACTGAAAGAGCAGGAGATCCTTTCCCTTTGTTCAAGGCCCAGGACTCAGACTCAGCTGTGCTTCAGCCCCCTTAGGTACTTTAGCACGAAGTCGATGGCTGTTCTGCAGAGGAATTTTCCTTTGGGAGCTGCTTCTGCATTGTACAGCTAATTAAATATTTCCTGGGACTCAGAGAGACGGCATCTGTAGCCGAGTGATTAGAGCATCGGGTGACCTGAATCACACAGGGCCATGAACCTTGGGCTTTTCAGACTGTGTAAACTCTGTGGGTCCCCATCCTAATGCAACTGGGTAGCAGCATGAACAAGTCATTTTTCCATCTGGTTTCCCTCCTGTCCTTTGCTTTGCCTTTAAACACTTTGCTATGGGGACCACACTCAGGATGGTGTCAGTGTGAATCTGAGACCCTGGCAGCAGCTGTGAGAAAACTGTAAAATGCTCCTGTGTAGGCAAAATCTAGAGAATTGTAAGTCCTCTTATCTTGCTTTTTTGACAAAAACAAGACAGACATCCCAACTGCATTGCTTCCTGCCTCAGTAGGAAAAGCCAAATTCACATTGTGCAAGAAGGATTTGCTTCAAACCCTTGTTGGCCTAATCTTGGATTAAAAACATGAAGATGTTTGAGTGTGGCTTTAGGAAGAGAACAGTAGTCCACAAGTTCAGGGTTCACAGCAAACCAGTCTGCTAGCAGGTGTCAATTGACATAACTGCAGTGAAACAGAGGATCTGTTCCTCCTAGGATAAACCGAAAGGTTCACAAAAAGGCCAAGTTCAGGATATCCCAATTCAGGATCTGCAGCTGAGCAAAGGGTACAGTAGCAATTTCCCAGCAGGATATTCTAAACATTTTTATTAAGTCAGAGAGACAGAAAGCATTTTCCTTGAGCTCTCTGATCAACAGGCAGGCACGCTGCTGGGCCGGTTTGTAGGACTTGGACAACTAAAGGATTCACTTAGACTGGCACACTTGACCCCCATATTTAACTCTTACAGCTGTGAGTGGATTCAGGAGAAGGGGAGATGGGACTTTTGTATGGCTGGAGGCTTGCTGAATTTTTTCTTATTTATACTGAGAAGGGAAGGAAAGATAATAATGGAGACAAAATCTGTGCATTTTGTCTTTGCTTACATGAGCTAGTTAAGAAAAATGCATCTCTTTTTCTGGATATAATCTCCATCAATGGGAGAGAATAATTATGCCACTTGTTTCAAGGATGTAGTGCAGTATTGACAATGCCACTACAGTTATCTCTGTGCTGCAAATAGTAACCAATATGAAAATGAATCTCTCTTCAATTTTATCTCTGTAGTGTGATATTTATTTATTTATGTATGTATGTGTGTATGTGTGTATGTTTATATCAATTTATTTATACTAATTTTCCATACCACTGTAAAGGAAAGTAGAATGTAATCCTAAACTAACTAGCTAACTGCATCCACAATGGGTGTAAACCAGCCCATTTCCGAGGATTTTGGTGCCACCACACTGATTTAAAACTTTTTGAAATTGCACATATGAAAGGAAATGCTTGAAATTACTTCTTTTCTCTGAGAACGCCTACAGGGTTTCTAGCTATCTTCTAAAATCCTTTCCCTCCACCTACAAACTCCAGGACAGTGTTACAGAGACTGAACTTGAGCAGAGACAGACCTTAGTAGGTACAGAAAGGAGTTCTGCCAAGTTCTTCAGCCTCCTTCCCAGCTCAAGGGATGCTGCTTCCCTCACTGCAACTCTATGCATCCAGGTAAAAAGCAAATTTAGGATGAGTGACTTTCATTACATCCACTGTTAACAAATCATCTCAAAGCTAATGAATGCTTATAGCAGGAATTATCTGCCATAGTTGTATTGAACCCAAAAGCAAATAACTCCGCCAAGCAGCTGTCTCATTATATTTTACACATATCAGATGCTAATAAGATTATGATAATTTCTGCTCAGTTACAACTTTAACCAATAAAAGCACCCTGTTCCTCAGTTGAATATGACCCGAGAGCCTTATCAAATCTCCTATTAAAATATTTGTTTAATACCGTATCACCCACACATGCTACTGTGCTGCTGGTTCAGCTCTTTAGAAAATGATAAAGCTATATTTAGGTCTTTATTGTCATTATTGTAAATACAGAAAATTAATACAATTTCACTTCGGATCTGAGTTTTCTTCTCAAGTACAAACTTCCCCAAGTTATTAGAAAACCATTAACACTGGAAAATAAGGGCAACCCGAGAACTGAGGTGTAAGAAAACCATTTAGAAACAAGCTGCTGCATTAGATCTAGATTTTTACCTCATTACCACAAGATAGATGTCTGGAAGACCACTCATTAATTTGAGCTTCTTCATTTCTCTCTGTTTTGTTATATTTTTATTTGGTTTTCAGTTCCCAAATGCAACCCTTACATTTTGCTCATCTAGAAACACACTAACAATTCAGCCTATCTGACACGGCAGAATCTACTCAGAGAAGTACCCACAAAAATGTACAAAATATTGTTTATCTGTATTGCCACCCGCTCCCATTTCTTGTGATTAAACCACAGGAGAAAAGAATCTTGTGGTTTTAGCTGTTGGATCAGATAAAGAAGACCAGCAAAAACTGAAAGCAGGATTATTGCGTGATTCCCACGAACTCTGCTTTTTTCTCCACAAGAATTAAGGGATAGGGTCTGTAATATCATGATTTTGACTAAAGTTTGCAATTTTCCTTTCTCTCAGGAAATCATGAGCTATGAGCAGCTTGCAGAGCAAAGCAGGGCTATCTTGATCTATAAAGTTTTCTCTTAGATAAAAACTTCTGAAAGTCAGACAGGGAATGTAGGCATCCAGCTTCTATTTAAAATGCCTGGGATTTCTGAATTTAGCTCTACTTTGTGTTTTGACATTTCTCCTCTTTGAACCATTTCTTTAAGATATTGGGGTTTTTTTTCTCTTTTAATGTATTCTAAACCTGTTTATATTGAGGAAAGCAGGAAACATACACAGGAAGAGCAGCAAACTAAAATCAGCATGAGTTCTTGCCTAGCCTCTCTGCATAATGCACATATTCCCTTTATTCTTGAATGGAAATTTATCTTGAATTTGCTACTGTGTAGTATTTAGACATATACAAAATATTGCACCTTTGAAAATCTTTGAAAGAACATAAATTTCACTGCCAGACTAGTAGGAAAGAATTCCTGTTTACTCTTGAGTTTCTCTTTCTGTAATTTTGGTTTCTCCGTCCACAGTTATAACCCTAGAAATCCACTACGAGGAAGGCAGGGCACTTTAGTAATTGAATGGGAGAAAACTTTCCTTGCTGTTAGAGATAAGTCTGTAACCAATTGAGCAGATTCCCAGGGCATCACAGAAATAGAGAATAAATTTTGGCTACTCCGTAAAAATCACATAGGACAAAATATCTACAGAGCTAGGTCATTTGAGTCCGTCTCCAGTTAAGCATGGAATAGAACAACTCCACAAGGAATGATATGGGATTTGATGCAAGTGTAATCTCTTTCTGTTTACCCTTATAAAACATTTCTGGAAATAAACATAAAACCACATAACAGGAGATGGCCCACAGGAGATGAACACAGGCTTGTGCATCGGGCCGTAAGTCTGACGGGATGCAGCTGGTTAGGAACCAAGCCCCAGTAATCTACATACTGAAAGCTCTCCCCAGAAAATCCTAATACATTAATTTCAGATATGTTTAATCCTGACCCTTTGCCTGCCAAGGAGCCTGGATCTCAGGCTGCTCATCCAGAGTGATGCTCCTGCAGGTCTAAGTCACCCCTGCTGGCTCTGAGCTCTTAATCAGGGACTGTCCTCTTTGGGGAGCGTGGGAGAAGCCCCTCTTGCTTGGATTAAGACAAGAGACAAGCAGACTCCAAGCCTTTGGAAAAACACCAATCCCTGGATCTCCTATTGGGTTATCTTCCCAGTTGGAAGTGAGGGGCAAGATCCTGCACATTTGCTCTTCTACTCTATTTTACCCCAGCCCAGGATCTGGCCCATCTAAGTTGTTGTCAGGAGGTGCAGAGGATAAAGGGGACTTTCTTAGATCTAGCCTCTCTGTCTCAATGGGTGTATTGGGACTTAGTTAAATATCTGGTCCCATTAAAGACCAGAACTAACTAAATGGAAAAGAGGGGACATTAAGGAAGGTGAAGAGGAATTACCTTAAGGTGTCCAGGAAGAGCACCTGCCTGTGGCACAGACTGAGGTGTTCTTAATACTCACCAGGCACAGCAGGACGGGAAGAAGGGAGTGAGGAAGAAGATGCACAGATAAGGGTCCATGTGAAATGTAAAATCCAAACAAAGAAGGGAAAATGGAGATCCTAAAAGAAAAATAAAAAGCTTGGGTACAACCACCACCAGAGAAAAAAAGGGAAAAAAAAAAAGAAACACAACAAAATTAGGGAAGAGATGGAGTTATTTTCCACCCAGTGCTCCTAGAGTGGTGAAGAGGCATATGCCCCCTGAATCTCAACTTCTGCAAAGGGTAACCAATCCTAACGTAAGAGCTAAAGGGGGTTGGTGAAATGGAGCCGCAGAACTTCCTAAGAAGAGATTATCTACTTAATTAAAGATTTTTTTTTCCTAAGTCCTTCAGCCAATCAGGACTCAAGTGCCAGAGAGAGATTGAACTGATGAAAAGAACACCCCAGGTTCCTTGAAGACAAATGCACCACGAAAGGGATAAGAGGGAGGGAAAAGGGGAAAAAAAAAAAAAAAAAAAAAAAGAAAAAGAGAGAGAGCGAAAGGGATAAAGAAAGAGACAGCAAATCCCTTAAAGTAATCACTAGATTCAGTCTTCATCAGCACTGCCCTGCCTCTCCATCCCCTGCAAAGGCAACTGGAAGGGCTGTTAATGGCATGCCTTCACCACCTCCTGGCTTGGAGACTATGCTGGAGCTAGGGTGCTCTGGGAGCTCTGAGATGAAAGCTTGGGTTTGGGTGACCCACAGCTGCTTTTTGGAGGTGATACAGCATGCTTCAGGGAGAAGACTATGAAACAGATATGTTAAAATCATCTCTGCCTCAGTATCCCCCAGAAGGTTGAGGGGAGCTGGGCCCAGTTCCTGCTTCCATCTTCTCCTCCCTCATCTTGGTGACCGACTTTCTTCCCAGCTCCTGTTTGCAACATTCAACCCTGACCCTGGAAGAAAGGCCTCTGACTAAATCTTCCCTTTCTCCCTTATTTTTTCTTTTGGGTTTTCAAACAAAGTCCATGGGAGGGAGTCTCTCATTGAGTGCTTATCCCAGGCCAAGAGGTACTGGAGCTACTTAGAAGTATCCCTTCTAGCCATGTGGGACATCCTAGTTACTGCTACTCTGCCAACCACAGATACTCCAGCCAGCCCCGGGTCAACGTGGCCAGCCTTACCACTCTGTTCTAGAGTTGTAGGAGCATCTTCCCTACACTGCATAACTGATTTTCATGCTGTGGATGTGATCAGCTACAATGTGAAACTGGCTGAAACCAGTCAAACTCATTTCACCTGAAGTGCCACTGCTTGGCAGAAGGGCTGGACCAGGGCAGAATTTGAAGGGAAGCATGATCCCTCCACAGCTGAACCATCAGGCAGGGCTAGCTGGAGGCTGAGCTTTGGTCGAGGCCAGCTCAGGCAGATGAAAGTCCCTCCTGGGTTGTATAGTCTTAATGAGGGAAACCCACCCAACAGAAATTTACTCTGGGATGGACTTTGGTCATGCTAAGACCAGCTCTGCCCAAGCCAGGGAGCTCCAGCTGGGCAGGAGTAGGACACAACATAGAGGGCACTGCTGGCAAAACACTGCCTTTGCCCTGACTGCCAAACCAGCCAGCAAGACCCTTCACTGTGGTGGAGACTCGTTGGTTTGCAAGCACCTAGGTGAGGAGAAAAAGTAGCTGCCAGCAACTCATCCAAGGTCCACCTGTGCCTCCCAGCTGCATCCTATTACAGCAAGGGCTGATGGTATTTTTACTAATTAAAGCCTGAGCTCCTGGAGCTGTGAGCATTTTACAAACCAAGGTGTTACATACACTGAGAAAAGCCTCCAAGGATTTGAAAGGTGAGGGAAATCAGACCCTTATTTAGTATTTTATTATATTAGAATAGAATTTCAATGCTGTGATGTTTGGCTCAGTTTAACGTTTTTTGTGGCCCAGTTCAAGTACTGGGTGTGGCTGTGCTCTCCCTGCCAGAAAATGCTGCCTCAGACTGGTGTAGGGAGTAGCTGCAGAGGCTGATGCTGTCCTGTGGGGGCTCAACGCCACTGGGACAGTACTGGTGGGGTAGAAAGGATGCTACCACTCTGCATTTGGCATTTGTTTCTGATGGCAATTGTTTCTTGTTTGTGTCCAAATTTCTGCTTCTGAACTCTCAAACCAGAGTTTTATCATTCCTTGGGTCTAGCAGTTACAGCATTTTGAAACCATGCAACACTTCAGATATATTTTGAGCAACTGGAAAGGAAAGGCACCATTAGGTCCTCTGGGATGAACTATTTTAGTTTGCTCTAAAATGCCCTGGTCAAGGCGGCTGGGAGGGGATATGTGGAAGTGTTACTGAAAGGGTGGGGAGACTGAAAAAAAAAAATTTATGTGAAAGGACTTGGATTGATCGCAGGGCAATGAGAGTTTCCACTAAGTTCAGAGCCAATAAGTCAATGTCAGAAGCAGAGGAGGAGAAAAAACTCAGTGTCCAGCTAGACACCCACAATTCTATGGGGCCGGATGGGATCCCCCCAAGAGTATTGAAGGAGCTGGCAGATGTGCTTTCCAAACCCCTTTCCATCATCTTCCAGTGGTCCTGGCTGACTGGGGAAGTTCCACTGGACTAGAGGCTGGCTGATATTGTGCCCATTTACAAGAAGGGTTGCAGGGAGGATCCAGGGAACTACAGGCCTGTCAGTCTGACCCCAGTGCCAGGGAAAGCCATGGAACAGGTGATCTTGAGCACTATCATGAAGCACATGCAAGAGAACCAGGTGATCAGGCCCAGTCAACACGGGTTCACGAAAGGCAGGTCTTGCCAAACTAACCTGATTGCCTTCTATGACAAAGTGACTCAACTACTGGATGGGGGAAAGGCTGTGGATGTAGTCTTCTTGGACTTCAGTAAAGCCTTTGACACAGTTTCTCACAGCACTCTGCTTCAGAAACTGTCAGCCTCTGGCCTGGACAGGCGCACACTCTCCTGGGTTGAGAAGTGGTTGGATGGCCGGGCCCTGAATGTGATGGTAAATGGAGTTAACTCCAGCTGGAGGCCAGTCACAAGTGGGGTTCCTCAGGGCTTGGTACTGGGTCCAGCCCTGTTCAATGTCTTTATCAATGACCTGGATGAAGGCATTGAGTGCCCCCTTAGCAAGTTTGTGGATGACACTAAGCTGGGTGGAAGCGTGGATCTGCTGGAGGGTAGGGAGGCTCTGCAAAGGGATCTGAACAGGCTGGACTTGTTTGTTTCAGAAATGGTGTGACCAGCAGGTCCAGGGAGATTATTCTCCCTCTGTACTCGGCACTGGTGAGACCACACCTCGAATACTGTGTTCAGTTCTGGGCGCCTCACCACAAGAAGGATGTTGAGGCTCTGGAGCGTGTCCAGAGAAGAGCAATGAAGCTCGTGAGGGGGCTGGAGAATAAGTCTTATGAGGAGCGGCTGAGAGAGCTGGGGTTGTTTAGCCTGGAGAAGAGGAGGCTGAGGGGAGACCTTATTACTCTCTACAATTACCTGAAAGGAGGTTGTGGAGAGGAGGGAGCTGGCCTCTTCTGCCAAGTGACAGGGGACAGGACAAGGGAGAACGGCCTCAAGCTCCGCCAGGGGAGGTTCAGGCTGGACATCAGGAAACAATTTTTCATGGAAAGGGTCATTGGGCACTGGAATAGGCTGCCCAGGGAGGGGGTGGAGTCGCCTTCCCTGGAGGTGTTTAAGGGATGTGTGGATGAGGTGCTGAGGGGCATGATTTAGGGATTGTTAGGAATGGTTGGACTCGATGATCCAGTGGGTCCTTTCCAACCTAGTGATTTTATGAAAATACGAACAGATAATTTTTCAGCAAACAGCAAAATGAACTAAGATCTCTTGGCGAGGAAGATACAGAAGGTTAGGGCTGTGTGAAAGGAAAGCTATAATACAGTGTGCACTCCACAGCTATATCAGCTGGAAGTGCCGGAGATAGAGACACCCAGGTAGCAACACCAAAGAAGCTGCACTGCCCGCCAGTGTCCATCTCCCCACACGCCTGGGCAAAGGCGAACTGCTCCCATCCCTAATGCAGACCACCCCAGGTGCAAGCAGTTCACAACTGCCTGTCTTGCTGAGTCCCCAGAGGAGATCTTTCCATTTATTCCCATCACTCCATTCCTCCTGCCCAGGCTTAGCAGGTGCTAAATTAAGTGGATTGCAAAAATGAGGAAAGAATTAATTGTAGATGGATCAAAAGGAAGAGGAATATTTTTTTTTTTTTTTTATTAGCTGTTACAAGAGGCAGCCAGGCCTTCCTCCAGACTCACAGAAGCACTGGCAGCACCAGGGTGATTTGGAGCCAGCAGCCTCCACAATCAACTTCTAATTTCAATTAAATGCAATAGTCACTTTCCTGGAAACAAACGTGTTTTTCAAGCCCAAGAGTCTGGAGGCAAATCCTGAGAGAAGACTATCCCAGACATGTTTCAAAGCACTTCATTACAGCTTTCAAAGGCTATTTAATAGACTCTATGAGATACCCCCTAAAGAAGTAGGATGCAAAATATTTTTATAATGTTCCTTGAATTTTGTTGTTGTTACCAAAAGCTTTGTACATTTTGTAAAATGGGCTCAGAGAGCATTAAAATACATTTCATGGCCAGAGGGACTGGTATATTATACTATCTCATCTGACCTTTTGGCCAATACAGATCTATACTGACCTTTGCATTGGGTGCTGTAATGTGTTTGACTAGAATGGCAGACAGAGGGTTTGAGGACAGCAGGAGTCAGAGAACCTACCACCATCTGTGGTAATTTGTTCCAGTTTATTAAAAAAAACAAACCAAACCAAAATATTAATATAAGATATCTAGGTTTAATTTCCAGAGCACACGAGGATCTGAACTGTCATCAATTAAAGAGCTTGTACAAGTAATCGCAGAAAGACTGAAAATTAAAACCTCTAATGCTCTTCCTGCCTTCCACCCTGATGCCAATGCAGCAGATGGATATGAAAAGTGAGGTTAAGAACAAGGGGTGAAATCTCCAAGTCTGGCCCACAGATATCTCAAACAGTTTTTGGTGCCAATGCAAAGTGCCCAAAGGACAGATTTTTTTTTTTAAATGGCCATTAAAATTTAAAGAAGGAATTATAGGTCTCTTATTTTAAAACATATGCAAAACGCATGAGATCAAAATATAAAGAAATGAACCATCTCTAGAGAGTGCATGGAATTCAACCCTGAAAGACCTGAAAAAGTCCCAGGAGTCCAGCTTCCCAGAGCAGTAAGCAGACTTTATCTGTCTTTACTGCAGCTTTGCCTTTCGCACCAGTCAGACGTGGCTTCAGGAGTATGTAATGCCTCTCAAAACATCCCCCAGTTCCCCAAGAAAGCATAAGTGTTGTTTGCAGTCTTGTACAGAACGTGTCCTGTGCTGTTCTGCTCCTGCAGCCAAGTAGTTTCAGGAACAAAGCAAGAAAAAGGCTGGGGAAATTTGTTTTTATTAGAATGACTGATGCACAATGGAAGAAGCAAACATGTTTTTTGAGCATTTTAGCTCTGAAAAAGCAGGAAAGGTGCTGATGAGCCCAGAAGCCTGTCTGGGTTTGGTTTTGGTTTTTAGCTCTATCGAACCAAGATTGTGCCATTAAAGACTGATTTACAGAACAGGACATGCAAATGGCTGTATGACCTCTTTGCTGTAAGCTTGACTTTGTAACATTTATGTTCCCTAAAGCTGTTCTGTGCAGGGGTGACACACACTTGCAGCCTCCCATAAGGTCTTGTTGTGCTTTACCAATATTGAATGTATCCTCGTATTTGCAGTTCTCCTTCTGGTTCATGCAGGGACAGCTCAGCGAATCCTTGCTTACAGCAGTGAACTGTATGACTGGACATATCTGTCATACATCTCATAGGAAGTGACTTCTGCCAAACTGTGCGGAAAGGCAGGAGGGTCAGATGTTCAGGCTGTTCTTCAGTTGCTGAAGAAAAGTTTCAGGTGTGTGCAAGAAACCAAGAAAATAATTTTATGTTAAAAGGGCCAGAAATACTGCGATGGTTACAGAGGGTCTGTTCAGAGTTCACAGCATGGACCTTTAAAAAGCAGCAGGTTTCAAGGGAAAGCTAAAGATCTCTTGGGAAATGTCCTTTTCAGATGTGGTACTTAGAAGTTGGCTGTGCCCCAGAGCAAGTGAGCTTAGAGCACTTCAAAAGCTCCTGTTCTTCCTTAGCCTGGGCTACAAAGATTCCTTTATCACATATTCTCAGTTACAGTACTAAAGGATATTGCCTCTGAATGGTCTTGGCTTGCCATGGCAGTGACTTGCACAGGCTCGCGTTGTGTTGCCCCAAAATGTTATTTTTTTTGAGAGTCCAGAAAGTGAGTGTGGGTCTGGGGCATCTTTTTCAGCACCCACAGCCAGGCGGCTAGAGGAAGAGGGACAGAAGTGCTGCGAGATGAGGTATCTGAGCAGATCTGATAGGGATCTGAACAGGCTGGACCAATGGGCTGAGACCAATGGCACGAGTTTTAACAAAGCCAAATGCCGGGTCCTGCACTTGGGGCATAACAACCCTATGCAGTGCTACAGACTAGGAGAAGTCTGGCTAGAAAGCTGCCTGGAGGAGAAGGACCTGGGGGTGTTGGTGGACAGCCGACTGAACATGAGCCAGCAGTGTGCCCAGGTGGCCAAGAAGGCCAATGGCATCTTGGCTTGTTTCAGAAACGGCGTGACCAGCAGGTCCAGGGAGGTTTTTCTCCCTCTATACTCAGCACTGGTGAGACCACGCCTTGAGTACTGTGTGCAGTTCTGGGCCCCTCACCACAAGAAGGATGTTGAGGCTCTGGAGCGTGTCCAGAGAAGAGCAATGAAGCTCGTGAGGGGGCTGGAGAACAAGTCTTATGAGGAGCGGCTGACAGAGCTGGGGTTGTTTAGCTTGGAGAAGAGGAGGCTGAGGGGAGACCTTATTACTCTCTACAACTACCTAAAAGGAGGTTGTGGAGAGGAGGGAGCTGGCCTCTTCTGCCAAGTGACAGGGGACAGGACAAGAGGGAATGGCCTCAAGCTCCGCCAGAGGAGGTTCAGGCTGGACATCGGGAAAAAATTTTTCATGGAAAGGGTCATTGGGCACTGGAATAGGCTGCCCAGGGAAGTGGTTGAGTCACCTTCCCTAGAGGTGTTTAAGGGATGTGTGGATGAGGTGCTGAGGGGCATGGTTTAGGGAGTGTTAGGGATGGTTGGACTCAATGACCCAGTGGGTCCCTTCCAACCTAGTGATTCTGATTCTATGATTTGGGTCTGAAAATCAAAGGAAAGTGGAGAGATGATGTGCCACTAAAGGACAAACAGAATCAGCTTGGAGAAAAAGGGCTGCATGGGTCAGAGGGAAGTTATGTAAAGCACTTAGGGAAGGTGTAATTAGGATGAGCAGGACTAAGCAGTTGAAGCACATTCCTGACTGGCTGGCAGGAGGTGCAATGACCCTCAAGGTGAGAGGGACCATACTGAGTTCCCAGGTCTAGCAACATACCCTGGCCACTTGCCAGCCGCACCTTGCTCCTGTCCCTGTGCACCTCTAAGGAAAGCCAGACTCCTATACAGAGTAGCAGCTGCAGCAGTTCCCAGCATGGCTTTTTGAAGACCAGGAGCCCAGGCCGCATGCTGCTGACCATCCTAGAAACAGACACTATCCATCAGAGAGCCTTGCTCAGGCCACCACAGACAAGCTCAGACTCATGGGGAATAAATGTCACAGGCACCGCTGCAGGCGGCTCTGCAAAAGAAGCCGCTCTTCTGCACCCAGAAGGGCTCTGCCTCTCAAGGAGGAAAGATGCTTGACCCCAGCACATGAAGATTTGAGGCCTGGGGAGGTGGGACAAAAGGTAGAGATATCCTTCTGTACTAGGTTAGTAGCTGGAGAGGGAAAGGGTTATGGGTTTGAGAGGTGTGTGGTGTTCAGTGGACCAAAGGATGAGGTGGGTTAAAGCAGGAAAATGGCTCAGCAATGCGGTGTAAATAATTGCTAGCTCGGGAGTCTGACAGACCTCGGGAACCCAAGGAAGAGCTACATGCTCCCTGCTTAAATGGGTCTGCTTTTGCACCAAAGAGATACCCCTTTCAGGCTCTGTGCTGCCTTCAACATTATTATTATCAGGAATATTTGTAAACAAAACCACATTTCAGACTGAACGAAATCAAGGCCTTTTGCTAAGAAAGCTGCCCAGTGACACGCTTTGATCTTTTTTAGCTGAAACCGTCCTTGAGCTCTTCAGGAGCTGTAAATAACTCCAGCCAACTTACATCTGGATAACCTTTACCCAAGTGATTTTGCTCGGCTCTAGTGCAGAGAGCCTGCCTCGTCTGGAGTCCCTTTTGTAATGCAGACAGGAGAAGGTTTAGCTGAGGGGTTTACGCAATCCTGTGATCTTTTTCATCTCTAATTCGCTATGCGGTCTAATGACTGTGTAGCGGCATACGTAGCTCCGGCTCGCCCGGTAACTTGCCCCTCTGCTGAGGCAGCTCGCTGGTTCGCAGCCAGCAGGTGGTGCTCCCGGCTCAGCGCTGCTGCTGAGGAGCATCCTTGGATCACAGCGGAGCAGAGAAATGCTCCTGTGCTGGGCATTGCCATATCCAGAGCAAACAACAGGCTCTGCAGGGCATCCTGGCTTAAGAGTTCTCCTCCTCACTTCTCTCAGCACCTCGAGGCCTCAGCATGCGTTAAGTCCAAAGCTGATCATGAATGTTCAGCAAAGGATGTGTGGATGGCAGCAGCAACCTGACATGAGGTCTCTGACACGGTGTGCTGTGGTGCAACTGCCACTCGAGCTACAGCACTCCTCGCCACGGGCCAGCCACCACAGCAGATGAGGAGTCTTCTACCAACACCCGGCCTCAGCTTGGGAAGGATCAGGTGCCCATCAACCCTTAACAGGGAGATGGATGTAAATCTATCAGCAGTATGCACAGAAGATCTGGATCCACACTTTTTCACTAGTGTGCTCCCTAACAAGTCCTAGGACAAATCCCAAGGTCAGGGACCTGCCAATCTGGTTCAGCTCTTTGTCTTAAAACAGCAGTAAAAACTATGCTGGCATAAGTCCAGTGAAGTCCTTCCTCTTTGCCTACAGAAGACTAACATGACTAACCCTCAGCATTTACCCAGAATGAGTCAGGCCTGCAAAATCATGAGACTGGCTTGAAAATAATGCGCAGTAGGAGCTATTTGTGTCCAGGCTTTAAGGTACTCTTGGGGCTTGTTTCTTCTGGTATTGGCGGGGCTGGGAACATGCTGTTCTCTTGCATGAAAGGCAAACTGAGACTCTTGGGATGCAGGCAATAGAACTTTCTGATGAATACAGAATGTCAAAAGGTTTGCCATAAATCACAGGAGGTAGCAAGGCTGAGAAGGTATGTAGAACCTCTCTGCATTGTGCAAAAGTTGCTAAGAGTGGGTCCTGGCTGTTTGCCTGAAAGATCTCACATGTTCAGTGTTCGTATATTAAAATACTGGATCATTTTTGCTGTGTCCTGGACCAAGAACTTCTCTTGGACTTCAGTGTGTTTCTTGTTGCTGCTCCACCTTGGGAGTTGCTGCATGTCAGTGGTGAGCATCAGATCAGCCCACAGAGTGCTGTGGCCGCTCAGTGAGCTCTAAGGAAAGCAGAGTTGTCTCCCAATAAAAGCCAGGGCTCAGGATCTGGCTCCAGCGTTCTCCTGTGTCATCTGTACTGTTTGGGACCATTTCTTCTGCCAAAACAGTCAGCCCCAATAAATGGTACTGAGGAGGAGCTTGGAGGCTGAATCAGACAGTTAAGGTGAAGAAACAGCTGCAAGATGGTTAGGATAAAGTGGCACCACAAAATCTATTGCCAATCCTGTACAAATGCCATTGCTGACAGAACCAGAATCCAGCTTCCTGGCAAAACCTTAAGCACTCTTATTGATGGTTGTTGGAAAAATGTTGTGGACACACTGTTGTTGGACAACGCTAGCTTCTTTTATAAGTGTCCCAAGAAACAAGGTGCTGCATAAATAATAAAACAGCACTTTTGTTGTCCTGTTGGGGAAAAGCCCCTTGGCTTTCATACTATCAGCCTGGACACTCTCTAGATGAGGTGTTTCTTTTCCTCTCTAAAGTGACTAGACATTTTGGTTACAGATTAAAATCACGGTCAAGATCCCAAAGGTCACAGAGTCCTAAAAAACAGAGAGTGAAGGAAAGAGAAATGGCTAGAAATAATAACTTTTCTGAATGCTAATGCTGAAGCACAGCTAGGAAAGAGGGTTTCGTGTTGGTCAAGTGCTGCTGAGGGGAGTAAATGCATGACAGCAAACTTTGTTTTGGCTGGTTATGTTCTTTTGTCACAACTGATAGCAGTCAAGCTTGCTTTGTACCAATGTTTTACAAAGTCATCCTTATCTGACCTCCATCACTGCAGCATCACAGGACACAACTGCAACCACTCAGCAGGCTTATGAACTGTAAGCCATTGGCTAGTAGCTGAGGCATGGCACAGACTTGGGCAGCAAGAGGATGTATTGTATAATACATCTGAGGAGAAAAAAGACCGGAGCATAGCCTGCCACTTAGGAGAAGAAGAAGGAGCAGGGAGTTCCCCTATAACATGTTAATTCTGAAAAAGGGGGATACCCTCTGAAGAAGATGCATGAACATCCTGGCTTCTGGCTAAAGGTTGTTGGGGACTGAGAACCCAGTACACTGGGGTGGCACTGCCTTAGAAACAAAAGAGGATCCTGCACAATGTCAGCTCTTCCCAGACATCAGAGTTTATATGGGGACCTGCATCTGGTCTTGGAATGAAAATCAACAGCAATGTTTGCACTGATTTTACATTAACATATGCAATGTATGAATGAGCCCTATGTTTAGAGGGGCTCATCGCAATGCCAAAGAGAAGAAGGCAAAAACTTGCAACAACCACCACATTAGAAGAAACTCAAGTTTATATTAATCCATCACTGGGTGGTATTTTCTGGAGTGATGTACTTTAGGCAGTTTTGTCCTTATCCGTTGTCACTGTGAAAAATGTGCTAACTCCCACACTTTCTGCTGTCAGAATTCATCGCATTACCTGTTCGGAGGCAGAGTCCAACCCTTCCTCAGTTTTCAGAAACATGGCAACATGATTCAGACCCTATGCCATCAGGGTGAGCAAAGAGAAGTATGTAACACACAGTGGCACTGAAGGTACCAACTTTGGACATATTTCCCTGCAGTTCCCTCTCCAGCTCAGGGATGGCGACGTTGCCTCAGCTCTTACTTCAACTAATAATGCACACCGTGCACTCTGTAAAAGGGGGGTTTTTTTACCAGCAGCACAGGGTGTGCTGATAGGTGATTGCACATGATGGGAGTCATTCTTACAGCCGGGGTCCGCCTGCTGTTGCAATGTCCGAAGCCTTGCACACAGCTGCTGGAAGAGCCATTATCCGCCCATGGTTTATAAGCAGAGAAAGAACAAAACATCCTTGGGAATTGCATGGCTTGTTTCTGGGAGGCTTTTTGTTACAAGTATTTACAGGCTGTATCTGTCATTATTAGGTGGTGATGCTATGAGGAGATAACAGATGCCACTCAGGACACAGGGGCTTATAATTCCAGCTCAGCCTTTCACCATGGATAAATTATTTCTATTTCGCACTCCTCCATTCAAGAGTCTACCTAGACTGTAAGCTTTAGGTGACAGTGGGTGTCACTGAGAGTGGGTTTGTAGAGCACCCAGCACAGTGGAGACCTTGATCTTGATGGCAGCCTTCACTTATTATCTTAATAGAAGCCTCAGAGTCCTTATCTAAATTAATCTATCCAAAAAATCTTTGGCCATATTGACTTCAGAACATGTGTGATAAAAGGTGATAGAGGAAAGTGTGTGTATGTAAAAACACTTTCTGGGTTTGGAGTGACTGAAGGTATAGCATCTGGGTTGTGAGTGGAGGTGACTGTGCTCCAAATGGCAACACTGCACCTCAGACATGATGCATATGCCATCTCCACTGCCTGCTAGAAGATTCCTTCTGTATGGGGAAAAAGAAGTCAATTCCTGGTTCTGGGTCCCAAAGTGTGATTTTGTAGCAATTGTGGTGATTCTCTGCAGACAACAACTCCTTAGAGAGCAGAGTTAATAGCACGTTGGCATTGGCGAATGAATCTTCATTACAAAGGGGACGTTTGGAGGAGACTGGACCGTCCAACCCCTTTTCCATTTTTAACCACCCACTACAAACACTATGGGAGGTAAGAGGTATTGGTTCATAAGAGAAACTCCCTTTTGACTAAAAGAAGCCCGACAAAGGACATTTTAAACAGATTTTTTGGTCCTTTTTCTATAAATAATGTGAGGACCACTAATTCTGCTTCACCTGTTGTTAAGGCAATAAACTTCCTGTCTCCCGTGACAGAAGAGTGTACCCTGCTATGCACCTCATCCCCAGTGGTATATCTTCCAGCTTTACTGGGCTGCAAGGAGCAGATCCCTGTGCAGTCTGTAGCAGAGAGCCTGTTTTGTTGGTTTACTACCTCTCTTGATCAAGATATCAGCCAGTCATCCAAAAGACCTGGTGGGGTTTTTCACTGTGCTTCCACAGGCCAGTCTTGTGCCTTCCACGTTTCCTTTGCCCCAGCTTAGCAGGCCCACATCAACACTGTGCAGGATCTTTCTGGCCATACTAGGCATCCTGAAGCAACAGTGAACCTCTGTTCCTCATCTGCCAGCCAGTTTCTAATCCAAGCCTTGCTATTTTTATCTGGTTAGGATTTCTTCACTGCCTTAATAAAAAAATAATGTGGCAGTGTATCAAATGTCTATCCAAAGGCTGAGCATTTTGCAGTCATTTCTGGCCATATCAGCCCAGAAAACAACTGGCTATTCAAACAGCATCTGTTTGCGAAGTTGACTCCAATAGCAAAGTCTCCTGTCAGAGGAAGGATCTGGATATCAGGACTCTGTCAGCAGTTCCACCAGACTGGAGGTCTCTCTTCCTTCTCTCCCAAAGCAATTTCATTGTTGATGTAATAGAGAATTCAGAAGCATTCGACCGTGTCCACCATCTTCCTCATGCACCAAAGCAGCAAATGTCCTACATGTTACAAGGAAGGTTGTAGGACCTCCAATAAAATCACCTATTCCTCTGAGATTTCTGCCCTCAATGTCCCAACAAATGGGAACAGTGCCCACTGCCATGTCCTCTCATGACCTCAGCCCCAGTGTCTCCTACATGTAATAACTTTCATGGAGACCTGAGTGACTCTTCTGATTTGGACCACCAACACTGTTGGGGCTTCATCTGAGATGGATCAAAACACAGACACTCAAAATGTGCTAAGCACTATGAAAACAGAGGGAAGGAGGCCTCAACTACATTGTTTGCAGCATCAGCTAAATGGTACTTTGGAGCTGTTCTTCCTTCCTTTGCTGGGTTATCTTGAGAGGACAAAACCCAGAATTCCCAAGGAACTAGCAATTACTAGCAACTTTTCAAGAGCAGAACTCAGAAACATTAAATTAAAACATTTAATGTTTTAATTTAATTTAAAATGTTTTAATTTAATTAAATTAGAAACATTTCTAATTAAAAGAACCTCAGTCATAAACCCTCTGTAATCCTGATTTCCAGAAAAAAAATACAACCCCTGCTGTCTGAAAACTGAGTGCTTCACAGTATCTTTTGCAAGATTTCCAAAATCACTTTCTACATATGTAGACCTTGGGCTGGATGTCTTCTATTCAAGGCTAAGATAGTGGATCATTCTCTTACGCTCACTCAGATCTGTCAATAAGTTTCTTTCAGGAATAGTTAGGGGCTCAGCCTGTGCATTTTAGAGAGTTTGTACAGAAATTAGCACAAACTTGTAACTTACGTGTTGAGAAAAGATGGATTGACTCCTTAAAGGGAGTCAGGCTGAGCGTCAGCTGTGCCTGCTCCCCCTTCCATGTAGAGGGATTGGTGGGGCAGAGAGGGCAGCTGATCAGCGGGGCTTCAAAGGAGCCTGCTGGGACAGGAGCTTCTGGAAAGTTTTTTAGGGGATGAGAGTATGTAGGATGTTGCTGATATTATGTACTAGGGAAATGATAACCTGAAGCAACAAAACTGTAGTGCAGGTCTAGAGATTGTCAGAAATGCTGTTTGTGCTTCAGGCAGTTGTTTAAGGCTGGTAAAGCAGCTGCTAGAGAAAAGGGGAAGCAGATGTATTTGGAAACTACCTCGTAAAACTGGTACTGTGCAGGGGCTGGAGAGTAAAACAGTGTATGGTCAGGAAAGAAAGCATACTTTATTGGGTTATCTTTTGCAAGTCTCCCTTGTTTCCACTCTTTTCTTGGATTAAGTATCCTCTGGGCAGTGTGAAAGAGAAGGTTTTAGGCAGTGGTAGTAGGAACCTCAAGCAATCACAAGGCAGACCTTGTAAATGTTTCTGAAAGTCTAGTGTCCCCTGTTCTTGGGGGAAACGCAGCCTTTGTGTCCCTGGCCTTACAAGCAATCAAGGCTTGTGAAAGTTTCTCTGATGATGCCAATGTGGCAATCTATTCTCCTGTGTGGCATTTCTTGGCTTGTTACTGGGATACCATTAGGGTCTGGAAACCTATGAATTAGTTCTGGAGACATAGCTGCTGTTTTAACTGTCTTTGTGCCCTCTCCTAGGGGCATAGGAGAGCTTTGCTTCTCAGGTCTCTGAAAAACTGAATAATCAATCTGCAGGCTCTTCCCTATGCCAGAGCAGGTCTGCAAGATGCCTTTGGCCAAGCCAGGAATATTTCTCAGTTGATGACCTCACAGACACTGGACTCGAGAAGCAGAGCTCGGGAAGCGTCATCTAAGGAGCTGGAGGCTGAGGCTACTCTCCAATGAGGTCTGTCTGTGAGCTGCTGTCTTGGTTGGGTAATTTCGGCCTTAGTGGGTGTTTCTGTGCTGTCAGTGCCTGATCAGGTCATTTCACTTAAGTAACCCCTTGCGCCTCCCATGTCAGAACACGGGGAGTGCATCGCTCAGCTGGTTTCCCTGTTGCCTAGTATCAGTCTTATCACCCATGAAGTTTACTGTTCTCGGGTTTCTGTGGTCAACCAAAGATTCAGCAACTCTGGTTCTTGCAGACAAACAGAAAATCTGGCACTTTTGTCAGTGTGACCATGTTCCTGTGGTGGCTGGCAGGATATCCTGTCTGACGGAAAACTACAGATGTTTGACCTTCAAACATTGTCCATAGGGAATCTTACTAGATCTGAATGGCTATTATATCTGCTCTGCTATCTGAAAAGCAGATATCATAGGTGAAATGTTTCCAGTGGTTATATCCTCTGCTGTTTCATCACTAAGTAAATAAATCAGTTGCAAACCTTCATATTACTTAACAATGTCAAATTTTTAAAAGCATTTTGATCTGAAACTAATTTTCTTTTTAATCCATGTGCAAAAATATCTTATGCAAGAGTGCAAAATCAAATAGTCCTTAGGATGGTTCGAAACCAACTGATTAGCCAAGCCTCTGGCTATCTAGGACAGGTCCAATAATTCCTTTAATGGGTGCAGCAGTATCAAGTAAGCTGCAGCAGGAGTGCGTTGCATAAGGCTCAGTGAAGTGTGGATCATTCCTTCTCATGAAGAAGGAAAAGAGGGCATGGCCAAGGTTGCTCAGTCAGTCAGTGGCAACAAGCATGCAAACTTCTTAAGCCTTAATCCATTTCATGTTTCATATGGAAAAAAAAAACACCCAAACACATTTTTAGTCTCATGGGAATGAGGAAGGGAAAGGAGAGGGAATTTATATCCTGTTGGTGGAGGAGCTGATATGTTTGCCTTTTTGTATATAGGCCCAGACCAGAGGCACTCTGAGGGGAGGCGGTGGATGCTACTGGCATTTGACTTGAATAGGTGTATTGCTTAATTACTTCCCACAAGTTCCCTCACTCACTCCATCTGCATTGTGAATTTAACTCCTGAAGTGACAGGATTTAATCTTAAGGTTCTTGGTGGCTTCTCTCTATCCAGTCTGGTGATGAAGCCTTGGAGAACCCTCACTTGATACCTTATGGCTTTCTAAATGCCACCCTGCCAGACAGAGGTGGTGTCTGCTTGGATTGATGGCAGCAGTGGCTTGGAAGCTTTAGAGGGCACTGGAGCTATGTCATCAGCTACCCTGCTTGCTGATGCACAGAGGGAGGTAGAGGGAAAGGCCTGTTGCTTTCTGAAGTAGGGTGGCTTCTATTTGAAAACTAGGAATTTGGCAATGTTTTGGCAGCAGTAGAGAGGATTGGAAAGGAATCCCTTTAGCTCTAGAGCTTCTGACATCCCTCAGGCTTTCCTTGAAGTCTGAGACAGAGGTGGAAGTGTCAAAGCTAAGCAAAGTTTTCCAAACTGTCTCAGCAGGATTGACATCACCTGTGTTTCATACAGATGAAGGAGATAAGATGGAATAAAAGGAAAGAAAGCTTTGAGAACTTTCAGTGAGTAAAAATTTGTCACTAATATCATTAAAGCAGAGATAAGCCAGCTCACTTTTCACCTGTTCTTTGATCACGCTCAACTGGGCTTCTTCTACTTGGGCATTAAATGAATCCAATGGATCTAGGCAATGCATGGGTTCAGGAAGTCCCACAGGTTGGAAGATCTTCTTTTTCTATTGGAGTGAGGTACCAGACACAGAATCGAAGCCCTTCATTGTCTGCCTGAGCAAGCAGGTGACAGTAGGACATCAGCTGCTGATTGCAAATATTTGCTGACCACAGCTCATCAGGGCTGCCTGCACACAGAAAGCTCTCAAAGCCAGGAGCACAGCAGTGATGCAATGGCAAGGAGGGGGAAAAACACCGGAAAAACTCCTCCGCATGTCTTAATAAACCATGATGTAGCTAATATCAATGTGCTGGGACTGAAAGAGTTAGTGGAGACAACAGGAAACATGCTCATCAAGCAGAAAGCTTTGCTTGAATGGCATTTCAGCTAGGCATGTGTTAGCACTGTGCTCATGCACTCGCAGAGGTCAGGTGTGCATGTGAAATAACAGTGATCAAGACTGGAACAGCACCAGAAAATCTGGAAGGAGGTTTGACCTGTCAAAGCCTTTGTTTGTTTAGTTTAATCATTTCAATCATGTTTTGAACAAATGGTTTTGAATAAATAACCCAGTCTCAAGACACTACATTTGATTCTCAGCTTTGCTGTGAATGCTTTGGGCTGCCTCTTGCAAGGCAACTCTGTGCCTACATATGTATATGATAGTTTCGCCTCTTGGGTTATAAACTCTCACTAGGGTAGGAGCTGCTTTTATGTGCAAGACTGTATGATCTGGTTCAAGTCTTTTAGCACTTACATGGAAAGACTGCTTCACAGATGATGAGGTTGATGTTAGTTGTTAAAAATAAAGGTCCAGTTATAATATGACTGTTCTTATAGGTCTCTAAGCATCTGTTGCTGGCTGTGGTTAGTCAGGGGGTATTTTTGGTCTGGCTCAATAAAGCTAGTTTTGCTGCAGTAGTTATTCAAACAACCTCACGTTCTTTTCATAGATGGAGATATCTGTCTATACCTTAAATGGAGATACAGACTTGACAGCCCTGGAGAGATGGGGTTGCAGGCTACCTGATGGCAGACTGAGGGGTAGGCTTACAAGATAAAATTACGGGTCTCATTTTTTCGGGAGTGTGACTTGTAACACATGTTGTTTTCCTGCATTAGAAGTGCTGAGTTTGCATAGTTTCTCTGGACATCAGTGGCAGCCATGAGGCATCACCTATGGTGATGCTTTAGAAAAACAGCAGAGTCAAGCAACATCCATTTCTGTAGAGTGACGAGGTGGCAAAGTTGGATCTGCCAGTTTATGGTCCCCAGCTATGCACTGAAGCATGCAGAGAAGATAATGTGTGGGTGATGGAGCAAACAGCGGTTAGCTGGCTCTTACTTGGGACCTTCTCCCTTTGAACAGATCTTGCCCTTACAAATGGGCATGTTGTTCCTGTCAAGTCCCTCTGCAGGGCTGGAATTGACTGAATTGCCTATAAGCACATTTCAGGAGGAAGAACATATTCCCCACAGCCATCAATTCCCTCTGTCAAGCAATGGCAAGGATTTCACTGGGATTCCAACAAACCATTCCCTGGCTGGTGGCTTGTTTGGTCAATGAAACTATCCTGTGCTAATGCTGTCTGTCCTAGCTGGGTCTGCAGGTCCCACCATGAAGACGTATGAGTGCCACATTGTCTTTAGCATGTTTCTCCTAAACAGGTGGTGTAAATTCTTTTTTCCTTGGTACAGAATAATTTTAGGGGAAAACACATTACAAATACTATTTCTTAAAATACCTGTTATTCATTAGCTGCTGTTGTTAGTAGAATCTAAGTGTTATTAGCAATAGCAGGTAACTATTCATATAACACAGCACTCATTTGTGTTCACTTATTAGCTGGAACAATCATTGGAAGGCCAACTCCTAGATGCACACGCAAAAGCTGGAGATCATCCTGATGCACCACTAGCTTCTAGATAGGTCCTTAGAAATATGTTCTGAGGGCACTTTGTATCACCCGGTGTATATATAACTCTATTTTTCATCTGCATGTAGCAGCCACTGCCCTCCTGGGTGTGATCCAAGTTACACAACCTGTTGTAGATGCTAATGTGTAATGGCAGCCTTCTAAAGCATTAGACTATAGTGGTTTAAGTTTATCAGTTCTTGCAAATTCATCAGGATTACTTGTCTCCAAAGCTTATCAGTCTTTGGAAAACTTCCACATAATATCTTTTTAGAATGTATCTTTCTTGTCTTTGGCCTGTGGTGTTAGGTGATAACAATTTCTCCATCTGAATCTATATAAACATATAGAACTTAAACATGAAAACTTGTACTAAGGGGCCTTTTACAATACCATGATATCTGTGTAGATATATGTCCTTGTCAGAGTACCTGATACTGTAGCATGAACTCAGCTCAAATTCATAGGGAATAGGCTGGATGGATCAGTGCTTGGGCATGTTGACATCATCATCTTTTATATGGATGGAGTTGACAGCTATCTGCTCCAACCGATCTAAGAGCCTGTATGTGACACAAAGAAAGGCTCTCTGCCATAGTTCTTCTTTGAGTTTTGCAGACTCTTTGGAGTCCTCGCCTCCCCTGCTGTTCCCTGGATCTCTCCATCCATGGAGATGTATTTCCCTTCCCATTTAAAAGCATGTGCTTGGGCTTATTACCAAGTATATGACCAATGTTCCTATCCCCCCTTTTGACCAAAACTATTCAGTTACACCCTTTAGAGATATATTAAGACATCACAAGTTCAAGTAGACCTATTCTGTTTCCTGATTTTTCCTCCTGATTCAGGAGTCTCTGGGCTCCTGATCACCATTACATAAGCCCTTCCCTTCTGCAGGATCCATCAGGTCTCATCCTCTGCCTTGCCAGGGGGGCTGGCTTTCAGTGTGACTGGAGCAGCCCTGTGGGAGAGAGGAAACAGTGGATCTGCGAGAAGCCTGATGCCCTGCCCACATCACAGTCAGCTGCAGGGGAACCAGGAGACATAGGGGAGATCTGACTAGTGTAGCCAAGAAAACTAGAGGATTTGGCTTTTTAGAAGGAACCAGAATGAGAAACATTCTGAATTAATAACTTTATTTTTGGTGCGGAAAATCGAGAAGCCATGCTGTCATGCTTGACAGCTAGCTGTGTAGTTAATACCTGTGACAGTGGAATTGAAGTTGGCAGGTGTGTAGGTTAGCACACGTTGCACATTTACAACAGACAGTGGTTTGTGGTTCATATGATAAAAAGTGCAAACCAGCACAAATACATGAAAAGGCCATGCTGACATGTCAGTAAAGAAGAGTCACTAGGTGTGGACTTTAGTGCTAAGTGAAGCCAGGTTTCTTACCCAGCTTATTACAGACTTGTCATTTGGGCAATCGGGCACATGCAGCCCTTATTGATGGACAGTGCTCTGCACGAACTTTGCTAGGCATCTGCTGTGCCAAGTACCTTCTGTTTTTCATATTTGTTTATGTCACTGGGATAGACACCCTACCAGCCATGGCAACTGTGTCATTTGTTCTCTCTCATGTCCTTAACTGGAATTAGGTCCCACTCCCATTTCTCTGCGGGCTCAGTCAAACAGCTTTTCAGCAGCCAGGTTATTTCTCAGCTTCCGCTGCCAGTTTCTCAGAGATGGTATTCTAGTAATCACTGTCTTGCAGTAAGAACATCTTTGTATCACTGCCTCCATCCGCCCCAACAGAAAGAGCTGCCTAGTCCTGTTCTCTCAGCCACGGAAAAACTATTTCCAAATACAGGAGGAAGGAGGCACTTTTTCAGGTTATAAATCTGAGCTGTTACTATGAGGCACTTTATCTATGCCAGCTAATCCAGAGCATCTCAGTATTTTTCAGTGAGGATGGAAGGGGGGTGTGATTATCTCTAAGGGAGTGCATTATCTTTAAACTAACTTTCTAAGTGAGTACTGCTCTCTTTTACTGCTGCACTGGGTGCCTTCATGACCAGAAATGGATCCTTTTCTCCTCACTAGCCTTTTGCAGAAAGGGAGTGCATTTAATAGGCTAATGTGCTCTGAAGCGGGGTTTACATGAAAGATGCGATTCCTGATCCCAGCCATACCTTATAAATATTTACTGTTTGATATGCTTTGAACAATCTTATGTGTTTAAGCACAGCAGTGAAGAGCAAGCACATTTGTAAGTGTGTGTATGGTACCACTGTTTGTGCTAGAGACGATGCCATAAGGCCAGGAAATCTATCTACCCTACTGCTTGGAGAGCAAAGAAACTCAGAGGCCATTGGCACTGACACTATACACTATGGTCGGGCAAACATTTGGGTTAGAAATATCTGTATGTGCCAGCCACACAAAAGGGAGGTGTATCATTATTGTGCAACTAAAGGGCAGAGAGATTGCCCTTAGTATTCACTGAACCTAGAGTTCGCCTGCGCCCCAGCTCAGCAACTGTGCTGCTTGGTGACAGAGCAGAGCTGGAAACAGAGAAGGATTTCTTGAGCTGAATAGAAATCTGTTACAGCACAGCATGATACTGGGGCTGAACAAAAGTAACTCAGCATGGCAGGGAAAATTCAGCTGAGCTGGTTACCGACAAAGATGTATCAGGCAAGTAGTGATCCCTGCAGTATGTCCTGTACCTGCTCAGGTAGAGGAAGGAGCTGACAGAAAACATGCTGCTGCTAAGGAATGAAATATGTCCAATTTCCATGGTAGAAGCACTTATTATAAATCTGTGCTGTTCTGTTAGCTCAAAATATCCAGATGAGGATGCAGTATAGAATAAACCAGATATTAGGGGAGCTGTACCTCAACTCATCAATCATTCAAAAGCATTAGATATTTAAATATGCAGTTAGAACTTATTTGAATCTCTTGAGAGAAAAACCTGTGCGTGCACCTCTTGGGAGAGGGTGTTTTAGTTTCAGTGCTTCAATGTCTCTCATTGCACAGGAGTTTGGTTCTGGCAAGGGTTTCTGCAGCAGCAAAGGATGGGATACTACTCTGCTCTGGTTTTCCTCAAAGGCTGAGGGATGGTCCAGGGACCTGCTTTGTGAACCTCACAGAAGCAGAAATGGCTGATCTTCAAGCTCTAGAATAGATAGGACAGAAGGTTTCTACCATGGCCATTTAGATTATAACATCCCTAACCACACTCTGGCTTCCCTGTGCTAGATGTGGAATGTTAAGTTTCTCCTCCATAAATCACAGTGGGAGATCTGGGAATGAGAAAAGCTTCCTCTCCTGGTGGGCTAGAAGACCTGCCCAGTGTCATAAAAGAAGCCAATATCAGAGTGGGAACCAAAGAGATGCATTAGTAGTGACTCAGACTCCAGGCTGGCCCAGCCTAAGGGGCTGGATAAAACTTCGTCATCCTTCTGACCAGCTAAATTCCACTCAGGGGACCTCTTACCAGAAGAAAATGTGGTCATCATAATAGAAACACTGTCTGAAAAAAGAAATACCATCTTAGAGGGCAAAAAAAGAGGCCATTATGAAATGTTCTAGTTTTGTTGTTTTCAAAATGAAATGCTACTAGCTTTTGCTTGGGAAAGACTTTCAGCTGTATTTATGTGCAAAGGTGTTGGTTATGTATATTATGATGGAAGGAATCAAATAAAAAAGAAAGAAGGAAAACAAAGTTGAGGCTCAAAGAGAGAACTGCCTCAGGAACAATCAACCAGACAAGGCAGCTGGGAGATCACAGCTTTTTGTTTGATAAATCCAAAATTACAGGGAAATTTTCCCTTCAGATTTTCACCTTTCTGAATCCAAATAAAGGATAGTAGTCTTATAGATAATTTCTGTGAAACAAAAAGTTCCAGTTTGATGCTTCTCTAATACAACCCCTTATACTCTGCCTGGACATGACTTAGCTTAATCTGAATTGGAGAGACTAGAGACAAAGAAATATTTCATAAACACAGAAAATAAATCCCACTCAGATATTAAAACAAAGCCAGGGCATTGTTAGTAGTGTTTCTAAAGAGCCTTGATATTGCCTGAAAACTCCCATGTGTCTGCAATATCTTCTACAACGTGGTCATTAGTCCAAAGAACATACTCACTCATTTATGAGTTTGAGATGGGCTCGTTAGTCAGGAGTGGCAAATTGAGTTATGAGCTACATCCCCAAAGATTCAGTCTTCATTGTGTGTCATCAGACAGCTTGATAATTCGATGGCTGGACTTCTCAAAAGCTTGGAGTATTAAAAACAAAGCCTGAGGAAAGTGACCTGGAAGATCTGGAAGAAATAACATGAAGGAATAGGCCTCCAAATCCGTGTGGGATCCTGAAGCTGTGATTCCAGCCCTCTCTGTCCCCATGGTGCAACAGGGGCCATCATGAGTGCAGAATTTAGAGCAGAATAACCACTGGTAACTATTTCTCATCCCGCTGTACCTGCCTGACAATGGTGTGAAGCCTTCCAGAGGAAGACTTTGTACCAATGGTTCACCCTGCCCCATGTCATGTTCTCCATTAGTGGCAGCTGGAGAGGCTGTTTAGGGAGAATCTGCAAGTCTGTGGGCTGTTTGATGTCTGCTTCACTCAGACCTGTGTCCACAAACCTTTTATGTTTGTGTGTTAGAGGGCACATCTCTGTTCTTAACATCTGGTTAAAGATCTTCTTTGCTGTGAGTCTCTCTAAACCCTTTGTGAACCTGTTGATGCTGTCTGCCGCCACAACATCCTATGGCAACAATTTCACCTCCTATGTAAAAGAGAAAAGGTACCCTTATCTGTGAGGCACATATAAAATTTTCCAGTTTCAAGTTTCCAGTAATTCTTGGGGCATTTAGACCCTCTTTAGCTTTGAATGAGGAAGCAAAGTCACACACCAAAGCCTCCAAGATGCCTGGACAATGTGTTTATCACTCTGAGCACTCCACTTCCGTGGGTCGCTGCTGCAGAGTTGAGGACTCCTCTCATTAAAATACAGGTGTGGAACTCATTGTACCGAACTCATCATATAAAAGACAGGCATCCAATAACTAATCCAAGTATCCATATATAGAAGTTACAGATGCACCTCCAGCAGATGATTCACCCTTTTCTAAAACAGGTATCTCAGACTGCTGCTGTGAGTCACTGTGGGAACCGCCTCCCTGTCTCTCTTGACTCTAGAGGATTCTTATTTAACCAGAGTGGATTTCATACTCAAGTTTAAAATCACTGAAGTTAGTCGAAACCTGCCCCCACCATCTTTGCCCTGTGAAAACAGACATCTGAACTCCAAGTCATCTCCAAGAATTTTGGCTGAAGGGGGATAGTGGGCACGTGAGTGCAGGGTAGCCTGATGCTCCATCACCTCCTTGAGGTGGGAAAAGATCCTGACCTCAGTCATAGCTGTGGTCTTTCAGAGCTTTTAAATTAATTATCTCGGTTTTCTAATGATGTACTTCCCAGTGGTCACCCAAGAACAATGTATCTAAGCATAGTTTCTTTGGGATTCAGGGTCAGGCCAAATCTATTTTAGGTGATAAAATGGCAGTTAAATGCATGACATTTGGATCCCCCGTATTTAATTAGACAGCTCAAAAAAGCAAGGAAGAGGAGCAATATTATGATTGTGTAAGTGTCCTCATGTTTCTGAATGTTAAACATTGCATGGCAGGTGTTATGAGAATTGGGTGACTAGCATAGAAACCATTAATTTTATTTATCTGTGTAAATGTAACAGAATGTGAAATCTCTCTGTAGATGAAGGGACAAGTATTTGATATAATTTCATCAAAATGACAATTGTGCTTAGTCAGCTTATAAAGTGAATGAAGGTCACAGGCATTTTCAAAAGAGAGAGGCGTCTCTTCTGTTTGAGTGCTGAAGGCCAGGGTTTTGTAAAAAGCTATTTTAGGGGAACTGAAAAAAAGTAAAGCAAGCAGATATGTTTGTTGCAAACCCAAACTGGCATCTAGCAGATGTCATCACTACAGTCTGCATTATGAAATACTATTTGTTCTACAAAATTCTTTATTTTTCCATGCAATTTAATAAGAAATAAAATGCATAGTTTTACAGGTTGCTTTTTTAGTTCAGAATTCCAAGTAAGCATGGATTTGATTGTTTTTGTGTAATGCCAGCTTTCAATATACAGATGCAAAATTACCAGATTGTAACATGATTAACATTTTTGTGTACAAAAAACGTTTTTAAGCCTCTCTCTCAAAATCAACTATCTGGTTTTATGTTTGATATGTGTGTGTGTGTGTGTATGTATATGTATACATATTTGAGGGTGACTATGTGTTCACATTGAAACAAAGAAACTTGCACTTATTAGTTTAACTATTAAGGCAAGTAAACTTTATACAGTGCTGAGAAGACACAGGATTCATCCGCAGAGTGCTTCTCCCCAACAGTGATTTCAGAGAACTTTATATACACAGAGATGTTTTCATATCCGTATTTTTTTCACAAAGTGACAATCACAACTTATTCCTGGAACCTTATTGCATACCCAAGGGGGATGAAATCAATCCCACCCAGTGTTAAGGTGTAGCCATATCTCAACGACTCTGGGTGACAAGAAGATAATGACAGAAGATATGACAAGGGTCATATCTTAGTCATTAATCTTGTTTTAACACATTGCAGTTGACACTCCATCTTACCCTTTGCAAATCACCATTTCAACATGACTACTAAATTAGAATTTATAATGAAAAGACAAGGTGCTTGTTATTTCCCATGTCCTCAACATCTGATGCTTTGTGAGAAAGCAGCTGAAGGTGACTGTGCTGAAGGAGAGTGGGTGATGCTAACGCTAATGAGGGGCAGCAGGAGAGCAGGCAGAGGGCTACTGCATTGGAAGGGACAGTTGCCCGCTGCCTGCAGGCATCCAACTGCATCATCTGCACTTCAAGACAGGATGAGGGCTGATGTGATTGAAAGCAGCCCTGCAGAGAAGGACTTGGGGTGCTGGTCAATGAGAAGCTCGACATGAGCCGTCAACGTCTGCTTGCAGCCCAGAAGGCCAATTGTATCCTGGGCTGCATCAAAAGAAGCGTGGCCAGCAGGGTGAGGGAAGTGATTCTGCCCCTCTGTTCCTCTGTTGTGAGACCTCATCTAGATTATTGTGTCCAGTTCTGGAATCCTCAACCTAAGAAGGATATGGAGCTGTTGGAATGGGTCCACAGGAGGCCATAAAGATGATCAGAGGGCTGGAGAACCTTCCCTACAAAGACAGGCTGGGAGATTTGGGATTGTTCAGCCTGGAGAAGGCTCCGAGGAGACCTTATAGCGACTTTCCAGTACCTGAAGGGGGCTACAAGAAAGCAGGGGAGGGACTTTTCATAAAGGCTTGTAGTGATACGACTAGGAGGAATGGCTTTAAACTGGAGAGGGGCAGATTTAGACTAGACATAAGGAGGAATTTGTTCACAATACAGGTGATGAGGCACTGGCACAGGTTGCCCAGGGAAGCTGTGGCTGCCCCATCCCTGGAGGTGTCCAAGGCCAGGTTGGATGGGACATTGGGCAGCCTGATCCGGTGGGAGGAGGTGTCGGGGGGGGGGGGGGGGCGTGGGGGCGGGGAGGAATTGGGTGATCTTTAAGGTTCCCTCCAACCCAGCCCACGCCGCGATGCTCCCGCGCCGCTCCCTGCCGCAGCCCCCGGGAGGCAGCGCAGCCCCCGCCGGCCGCGGGGGTGCCCGGGGCGCTGCCGCTCAGGCGCGGGGGCTGCGCGCCGCCGATTGGCCCTGCGCGGCTCAGGCGCTGTAGGCTGTTGCGAGCAGGCGGCAGCGGCGTGACCGGCAGTAACCCCGGGGACGCTCAGCCTGCCTCCTCGTTTGTTTTTTTTTTTTTTCTCTTCCCCCTCTTTTCTTTTTGTGCAACGTCAGCTGGTTGCGGCGGGGCCCCCGCTCTCCCCGAGCCTTTGTGCCGGGGCTCGGCTCCCTCGTGTCGGGCACCGCGCTGCCGCCGTCCTGCGCTGGGCTGAGGCCGCTTGGCTGGACATGAAGCGGATGCCACCCGCTCCGCGTGAGGCCGTCTCCTCCACGTGTTCTCCTGGGGCTCGTTTCGGTTCCCACCCCTCGTGCGTGGCTCCCCGCTGCTCCCCGGGAGGCCCCCGCCGCCCTGCGGGGGTGCCGGTTCTCCGCGGGTGGGCAGTGGCAGCTACTCGGTCATCGCTGCGGTGGGAGCCCACGGCTCGGCGCGGAGTTGGCACCCAGCCCTGCCCGGTGGGACCACTGCCCTCCCCGGGGCACCGTCCTGCTGGCAGGGTCCTGGGCCCTGGAACGGAGCTGGCACCCAGCCCTGTCCCCGCAAACCCACACCTGCATCTCCTGTGTCTTGTGTCCAGGGTGACAAGATGCAGCAAACCCCTCCACCTGGCTGCTGCCAGCCTGCAGTGCCGGCCCACAGCCCTCCCTGAGTTCCCTTGGCTGGGTCTGAACAAGAAGGCACTTGTTTGCCTGTCCTTTCCTGCCCAGCAGAGCTGGTTGGCACGTTAACCCTTCCCTCCCTTTCCCTGTCATGAGAGATCTTTGGAGAAGCAACGTTCGGGTACATAGAAATCGCAACCGTAATTCATGGATTATGTAGGATAATAGGAGCAATAATTCTGTATGAAACACTTCTAGGCAATAAGCTCAAAATGCTGAGCTGGCACTGCTGGAGGGCTTGATAGTACACGAAGACATATTTTGGGCAGGGGATTTAATAACAGCCTTTAACAAAGAGGGAGAGGCCAAGATCTGTGTTCCCCTCTCATAAAATCCAGACAGAGGGATCATTAACTTTATTTTTAGCCTTGGCTGAATAATCAGGAGGTTTGAAGGGTTGCTTTCTTTGTTTCACTTATTTTAGGAGGGGCTGTTCTGGCATAGCTGGGATCAAAAGCACACTGGATTATCAGAAGCAGCACCTCGCTGTCGCTTCCAGAGACATACTGCTGTGGCCAGAGCATTTCCATAGCTCAGGGCATCCACACATCACCTGGCCTGGGCTAGTCACACACCTCTAGGTTGGAAAATAGGGCTTCTGGAAGAGCACAGACTTTCCTCCCAAATAACCCTCTTCTCCCTTCCTTACTCCTGCACAGTTCCTCGCACTGTGTTTTGCAGTGCTTTGGCTCTGGCCTTCCCACCCAAAGGGCTTTGCAGCAGCAGAAGCTGCAACTGGCAACCAAAGCATGGGCCAGTTTTGCCAAGGAATTATGTATACCGGCTGCAAGGAGCTGGCTATGAACTGTGAAGGTGGGCTGGCTCAGTGATCCCTGGGTGCTGCAGGTGGTAAAGTTGCTGCAAATAAGGCCTACATGGAGCAAGCTGGTACCACGCAGAGATGGTTGGGTGGGATAGCTGGGGAAGCTAACATCAATTAAAGTGAGATTTGGTCTGGGCACTTCCCCCTTCTTTCACTTCAGCTGACATCCATTAAAGTGAGATTTGGTCTGGGAATTTCCCCCTTCTTTCAGTTCCCTCCAGCTGCAAAAGGGGAAGGGACAGCAGGGACACTAGCTCTAGGAGGAGGAAAATTCCCACTTGCTGAGGTTAATGAACGTGCCTGATGTGGTTGCGGCTGCCGGTATTACGTGTTATGCTGCATGTGTATCCATTAGCCGCAAGGCTCTGGCAAGAGGCCCTGGCTGGAATTAACCTGCAGTAACCCCGTAGCACAGGGTCAGCCTTGGCAGGGAGTACTGGCTGGGCTGCGCTGGAGTATGAAAGCCATTATAATCCGCTCATTCATGGTGCTTAAATAGCCAGAGATTTTTTTTTCCTGGTTCTCCTGGAAGGGAGGAAAGTTTGGAAATGGTAACACATAGCATTCCCCATCCCCATGGGGGGGTCCCGTGCTTTCCTGAGTCCAGCCCGCCATGTCATCACTCCAACAAGTTTAAAGTAACATTTTTATTATGAACAAATAAAATTTCAGATCAGCACAACCAGATGTCTGTTTCCATATTAGTAGAAATTATTTCAAAAAGTGTTTTATTTTTCTTTTCCAGTACACAAAACCGAGATACTACTATGCAGAAATCCCTAAGCTGTGAAAAATCATATCCTACTCACGTTTCAACAGTGACAGAGCTTAGACAACGTGCAGATTCAACTTTCCAATCCTTCCCTGAACACCCAACACTTGGACATCTGCTCTTCACAATACCAGCAGGGCTGGGAACGATTATGGAAAAAAAACCTGTCTGTGCTTCTGACAGCAGCGGTGTCTGTGTGGTACATACACCTCCCTTCTCTGTGCTCAGCAGCAAACCTCACCACACCCTGGCAGGCAGGGTGTAACCCCCTTACAGTAGGGAAACTGAGGCACGGAGAGTTTTTAAGTGACTTTGTCTCAAATCACAGAGTAAGCAAGTGGCTAAGCTGGGAACAAGCCCCAGGAGAAGAGCTGCTTTAATAGCCACGAGGTCCCACTGCTGCTTTCTCTGCTTCCACCTCTCACAGACTCATTTAAGCTAAACATACAGACGACGCATCCAGGATACAAACATGCCACCAAAAATATATATATATATTTATAGGTGTTGATATATATATATATATCTCAAAGTTCTACTTGAAGTGTTGTATCAGTTTCTTAATCTAACAAAAGTTCTAACTCAAATACATTCAAAATCACCTGCACCCACAGTTCAATGTAGGCAATTAAATAATTAAGCAACCCCTTGAATGTTCGAAATTCAGAAAAAAAAAAAAAAGAAAAAAATTTACAGCAAATAGCTGTCAATACTCCTATGTATATTAAAGAAAGATTTAAGGCACCCAGAGATATTTGCCAATCTACCTTAAAAGTAACTGGGCAAACAGCAGGACTGTTTGGTTACTGCTCCTCAGCTTCCACTCTGATTCCAGATTCTGGACCTGAATCAGCACTTAGAATTTGAAAGGAACCCTTTATGTGAAACCCTGCTTCTCTGCTGAGGAGATGTGAACTATTGCAGCATGTCACTGCACACTTCTCTGCTGCAGGGTAAGTTACACACATTAAGGGCAACAGGAGCAAGGAAATCACTATCCTCACCTCATCTCCACACCCCTTTCAAATACTGTCTGGAGCAACTTCATCCTTCTGTGAGTTCAGAGTGGTTTAGACTAGAACGAAGTCAGCCTGCAATTACAGAGTTAACAGTATTTCTCTTTTTTGTGAGGGTGTTTGGGGTTTTTTTAAATGGTAGGCTACAATTCCAGCTACAGTCCCCCCTACCCCAGGCAGTCACGAGCCTTGGAGCAGTAAGGATGCCATCTCCTGACACCATAAGCTGAAGGGCTCACTGCTCTGTTCCGTCTGGTTGTACTTCTTGGCTGGAGACCACATGGCTCCTGATGGTTCAGAGCCTTGAAGGGTCCCACTGCTGAGCAGTAACAAGGCTGTGGTGGTGGCAGGGAGGGGAAATGAGAAAAGGACTTACTTTCTGAGTAATATGCATGCTGTTACGAAGGAGAATATCACAAAAAACTGTCCTAGCTCCTGGCAAGTTTTGCAGCAGCAGAAGAAAGCAAAGCTGCAGAAGCTTGTCTGGCTGCTATGTGACAGAGCTGAGGTGAGGAAGTTGGCATCCGCTCTGTCTCTGCCCTCTCTGGCCTGCCTGAATAAGGAAGACACTGCAACCCCCACACCAACATCACCTTTTTCCAGCCACTTCTTGTGCTTTCCTCCAGCTCCATTTGATGCATTTAAGCAACAAAAATGGTACTATTGCTACAACAACTAATAGTAATAATAATAAAAAAATCAATACTAATGAAGAGAGATAAGGGTAAAAAAGCACATTCGGCCCACTGAGGGGGTCACGGCCATGACACCCAGAACCTAACCCACCACTTGAACTCAAGCTGTGGCCTCTGTAACTTGTTGGAAACAATATCCACAAGGATGTTTTTGACCAGCACACCCTCCAGCTGTGTGCCCATGTCAGTTCAGGAATATAAATGACCTTTCTGCAGCTGCCCTCGCTGCCTGGCTAGTGGACAAAGAAGTGAGGTGGAGAGGTGGCTTGACAAGGGAGATGGGAGGCAAGCTTAGAGACAAGGAGATGCTTTCACCTCCCCGTCTCACTCCCTCAGTACTGCCTCCCAGTCCCTCAGAGGAGAAGGGAATTGCAAACCATCCTGGTGGACCCTGGGAAGGAAAGCCCAGAGGTTCCCCACTCTGGCCGTAGCGTCCTGCCATAGAGATCTCAACTCCTTTGAGCCCCCTGAGCTGCCGCCTGGCCCCATATCGGTGTTTCTCAGGCACTTGTAATCGACCAAATGGAGCCCACATGGAGGGAGAGACCTACTCCTGTGGACATCCTCACCCCACCCTATGCCATCAGGTGCTCCCTTCCCCTGTCTGTGTGCTTAGGACAGGATGCAGATATGCAGGGCAGGCGCAGACATCATATCATGCACCTGCCACCCAGCAGGAACCCTGTTCCTGCAGCACATAAAACAGCTTAACTCAGTGGTGGAGCTTTGGTTTACACCCTTCTCCTGCTCTACATTTTGGCAAAGTCCTCTTAGCCAGGACTGAAGTTTTGTCAGCAGTGGCAAACAAAACCATCACAGGCTGGTCCTATCCCACAGCAGCCACTGGCACACCCTTCATCTGTCCCCTCCTTGATGTGGCTCTCCAAAGGGGCCGTGGAGCCCAGAGCCAGGCTCTGCCTTCAGTCCCTGGTGGCACAGGGCACAGCAGGCAGTGGAGGGAGGGAGGCTGTGACACCAGAGGCAGGAGGTAAGAAGGCCACTGAGGCTCCCTTTCCAGTGTCTACTGCTGCCACTAGACCTTCCTGGCCTCTGGTGGACCTGGCTGGAGCTCTGAGAGTCTGGGGGCTCTCCTCTCTCCAGCCAGAGAGGCTAAGCAGTGGGGAAAGGGGGAGAATACTTCTCAAGAGACATCTCGGAAAAGAGACAATCCTCTAATGGCATGGGAAGGGGACAGGGCTCCTTTTCCTAGGGAGAACAGTTTAGCCATGCCACATGTGTCAGCAGCCCTTGAGAAAGGAGGAGAGACAGAGGAAGGAGTTTTGGCACAAAGGTGGTGAGGAGAGGGTCACTGACTTTGGCTCAACTGTTCAGCTGGCAGGTACAGGCTTCCCTTAACTCTATGGTATGTAGCTGTCTGCGATGGGCCTCCCCAGGCTGCTTCCCACCAACTCCTCTGCCAGTGAGAGACCGGAACAATCTAAAGCGGCAGATGGGGTAAAGGGGCTGGAGAGAAAGAACGGAAAAGAAAATGACAGGAGGGAAATGGGTGGCCTTGCATTATAAAGGCAGAGTGCTAGATCTTAAATATATCACGTAAAATACAGCGTGGGAGGGGATTTAAAACTCATTGTTATCTTAAGCAAACTGGTAGCATTATTCAGTAGTTAGTAAACAGAACATTAAACTTTTGTCTAGCGTGTTTGGAGGGGTCAGGAAGGTAGGAAAGGAGAAAAAGGAAAAAGGAGAGGTGTGGATGTGTGTGTGAACTGGAACAGAAACTCAGCCACTCTTGTGACTGCCATCTCCAGTCCGCATTTTCCGAGCTAGGATGACCTCTTTGGAGACCGTCTTGCGATCGCTGGCCAGCCCCAGGAGACACATAAGGTCAATGAAGGCTGTGGTTAAATTGAAGTGCCAGCCAAACTCACTGGTGGAGTAGTCGTAGGGGAAGGTGTGGTGGTAGTTGTGGAAGCCTTCTCCTGCAAAACATGACCAGGGAGAGGATGTTGCAGAGCTCTAAGTGATAGCCCCTTTCTCTTGGCCCAAACCTTCCAGTATTGGTTGAGCTACCAGCTAGACCTGCAGTGAGTCCCTGACAATCCAGGTCAATCAATACTCTTACAACTCTGGCAATCCTAATGCCAAAATCCAAAGCAAATTTCCAGATGGGAATAACAAAGGCTTCTACTGATCAGTATACCCCAGGAGGCCACCCTTTGGACACTATCAATACTGGCTCCAGTAGTCACCCCTTCAATGACAACAGCTGGGCTCCTGCTCCTGCCCCCTGAGTCTCTGCAGTTCAAATCCCTCCCTACTGAAAATCCAGGAGCAGATCCTTCAGTGGTGGAAATCTGTAAAGCCCCAGTAACATAAAGTGATGCAAACCAGCTGAGGATTTGGGCTTGGAGAACACATCGGTGCAAATGCTGATCCTGGGATATACCTTTCTAGGTACCCAAAATTTCAGGAAAATGCAAGATGATCTGAGTTGTCTCATCCTCAAATACCCCCAAAATCACCAGCTGCCCTGAGAACATATCCAAACGTGCATCTGCTGGTTTTCAAGTTGAAAAAATGAAGACAGATAAGCATAAACTGCAGCACAAATTTTTCAGTTTGGTGAATGGGGCATAGAGACCTTTGAGCAGGGTAGATAAAATATTGCTATTGAGATAAGGAGGTGCTAAGTGTAGCAAGAGTCTTTTCCAGCCTGGAGAGAGGCTGCTCGGAGCTGATAACCCCACTGCCCTTATGTACTCACTGGCCAGCCTGGGAAACACCTCCAGACACAAAGGCTGGAAGGGAAGGGGACATCTGGATTCACAGAAATTCCTAGAAGCAGCTGCAACCCCAAGGGCCAGTCCCTGCACTACAGTCTACCTGCAACAACGAACACAGATACTGAACATACCTAGAGCCCCCAGGCTGACCAGGGGGTTCTCCCGTGGGTTGATGTGCCGATCATATGGCCGGTTGCCAAACATGTGAGCAGCACTGTTCACTAGCCAAGCCGCATTGAGCCCTAGGGCATAGCGCAGGATAGCCGGAATGAAGAAGCTGATGACGATGGATTCATCCCAGAAGTACCAGGGCACTAGAGTGGGCAGTGTGAAGCACAGCAACACCACCGATGGCTTGTAGTATCTGGAAAGCAAAGGACCAGGAGGAAAATGCTCAGTGGCTGAGGCAGGACAAGAAGGGATGGTTCAGTCCTCCCTTTGGAGGATTCATGCTCAGCTACACAGGTAAAATCAAATGCAGAAATACCTCACCCTTGAGCCTTGTATTGTTTGCCCTCGATGTACAAAAGCCATTCCTGGAGACTTATCTCCAGGATCTCGTCACTGGTTAGGAGACTTGGGGCTAAACTCCTGCCCTCCCTGTCTCAATCTCACACATTCCCATCATCACGGTCTCTTCTCCAGCTCTGGCCCAGTGCTGCAACTCCTCCTTGCAGACTTGGCCCTGCCTACCAATACCCCTCACCAACAAGTGCACACAAGGGACACTTAGGCCATCAAACAGATAAGTGCATGGGGTTTCTCACACTAGAGACATGGGAGTAGAGGAAGCTTAGCCACTCTGACAATCCACAAGAAAAATCCCAGGAACAAAAAGGAGGGAAGCTATAAACTTTGCTCGGTTTGTCTAGAACTGAACTAGGGACTTCCCAAACGAGGGTGGTTACTATGTGAGTTTAGTCTTCAATCCCTGCACCTACGGTGACAGGCTTGCCTCCTCTAGGGATCAGTCCTAGTACAGCCCCAGGGAGCTGAGAGATGCCCTATCCAAGAGGCACCAGTAGATCAAGACTATCCTTCCTAGTGACTACCTCTCTTATGCCCCCATTTTCAACTCTTCTTTCACCACAGTTTCCAGAAGACTCACAGGAGAGAGGCAGAGGCATGGCCTGGAAATCGTACCACAACATCTCCGCATGGGTGGGCTCTGGGCTAACCAAAGCAGCAGCTGGGCTGTGGGCAGGCAAGCATGGAGATGCTTTGTGATGGGAAGCTCAATCTGCCACTGGCAAAATGCTACAGGGTAGGCAAGAAAGGAGGAGTGTGGGAGGGCTGAAGAAAGCACTAGCTTGTAAATACTTCTTATAGGAGAGGTATGACTCGTTTCTCACAGTTCATTCCACAACAAAGTCTCCACTAAAGACATACACTTCTCACACGATGCCCTAAATGCCCTGTTGCTCCATCAAAGGCACTTCGGGTCCCCAGTGCATTTGCAGAATTCCTGCTCTATCCCACACAGTTCTGGGCTAAGGCTGACCCCACCACTCACCTCCGCTGGAACATCACTATTTTGTCAGCCTTTATGTCACTCAGGTCCAGCTTCTGGCCCTTCTCTATGACATCTGGATGCTTGCGCACCAGCAGCCAGCCGATATGGGAGAAGAAGAAACCCCGCTTGGCATTGTGAGGATCCGCATTTGTCTCGGAGAACTTGTGATGGACGCGGTGGTCCCGGACCCACTCGTAAATGTCATTCTGCAAGGTAACAGGAGTGGAGACTTAGGGCCAGGGCTGGAGATGTTCCCTTCAAATTAACAAAAGAGCCTAAAGCATTTGGACAGCTAAATCTCATTAACCTGATCTCATATTAATAATTTTATCTTGCTTTAAAGTTTGAGGATTTGGGCTTTTGAAACAGACTGGTTTTTCTTTGCTCAACCACTTCAATTTTCTTTGAAATCCGCTTCTTTGGTGGGCTGCCAATTCTTTTTTTGTAATTGGAGGCTTTCATTCTCACATCCTCTACAGCATCACAGGCTCTGATTGGTCAGTCTGTTCCCCCACCCCTGTAATAGCCAGCCCTTATTGGCCAGCTGGTGCCTCCTCCCTCACACACTCAGCTCTTGTTGGCTACTTGTTCATGTCCCTAAACGGTGCCAGCTGGAATTGATCAACTTGCCCATTCCCTTTGTCCTGACATTTTCCATGGGTCAACCTGCCTTGCTTTTCCTGGGATTACTAAATCAGACAGACCTGTTTAACTTGGGGCTGAGGGTTTTTTCAACTTCTTTCCTTGGAAATCAGTATTAAAACAAAGGTCCCTCTTTAGAAACAGAATAAATACACCATTTCAATGACAATTACCAAAAATACCTCCCTCCAGCCCTATAACCATTCAATTTAAGCTTCAAAATCAATAGTTTAGATAATGTCAAAGCTTTCATCATTTGTACTAAGAAATGATTGTTCTGAACAGCTGTAACTAAGCCTGTGCTCATGCCTTTATGCTAAGATAGCAAATGTGCTTAAAGCCATGTATTACACCATCCTAGAAAAGATGAAACAGAGATCCAAGCATGCTCATATCGCCTGTATTACACAAAAGTCTCCTTCCACAAAACACTCTGAAGGTAGGGAAGCAGCATAATCATCCCAGTTTCTTGCCTGGAAAGACAAACTGACTTGTCCACAAAGGGAGCCTGTAGCAGAGAGGGACTTGGGGAGTTGTGTCTCATGTGCTGTAGCCACTCCTCCTTCAACTGACATAAAATGATTTACCCGCAGGCCATGCAATAATGCAATGATAGGCATCATCTAGGACTCATCCCTCACTTGTTTCCAAATACTGATAATGCTGCCTTCGTTCCAGTCAAATCCTTAGCACCTCCAAGTATCACCAGCCCTCACTGATGTTAGCCAGAGCTTGGCCACTCAGCATTCCCCCAGAAGAGGGTGGCCCAGCAGCCTTCCCCGTCAAGTAAGCAGAGAAATACAACCAGTACTCATGCTGGGAATGCTTCACCTGTGACCAAAAGTCTCTTTCACAATCCAGACCCTACACAGCATCACATAACATAAGGAAGCCCAGCCTAAAAAGTGACAGGCAATTTGAATCTGCACACCTTGAGAGAATTTCCCTGTCTCCTGGAAATCCTTCTGCTGGAGGCAGAGGTCATAAATTTGGAAAGGGACCACGTACCACAAGGGGCGTGATGCCGCCTCATCCACAACACCCTGTGCACAAAAACAAATCAGGAGTCTCAAAGCTGAAAAGTCAGTCTATCCTCACCCAAACCTCAGCACATTATCTTTCCTACAGATTGTATTTTGGGACCACCTCTAACTGAAATCTTGTCTGAAAATCATGGCTTTCTGAGACCAGCAAGCAAAGCCTAGGAGAATGCCTCCTTCCTCAGGAGTTTCCAGCCACAGACTATAATCAGGAGAGCTTCTGCTGTGCTGCAGCTGCCTGGTCTTGCAGGTGGAGGAGCTGAATAGAGGCAGAATTTCCAAATTCTCTCAAATCACAGCCCACGGGTCTTAGAACAGCCAATAGGCATTTTCTGGAGGACCTCAGATAAGATAATCTATAGACTTCTATGGTCTTATAAGATACTGGTCTTGTCTTAGAGCTGCCGCCGCTAACAGGAATAAAAGAAATTGAAAATAAGTTGTCTCTTGATCTCATTGAAAGTAACTATTAAAAAAACATCCATGGGGACTGGTACTGAATTTTCAGTAAAACTTTGGATTAGTTCCTATTGAAACCGAAACATCTGTCTATCTCTCATCTTTGTCTATTCGTATCCCTACAGCAATAGCTCAGCAAATTCTCTCCCCCTCTGCCCTATAACCCTGTGAAAGATGGTCTTTGTATGGGACTAGCCTATACACAGCAACCCACCCCATTGCCTTGTGAGTGCTGGACCAGTAGTTGTAATAAGCAGCTTGGTCCTTCCTCTTCCTCATGAAAGACTATGGTTTGGTACTAACAGAGAATAGGAAAGTGAATGGTGTGTTAGAAAGTTTTTCAAGGCTGAAAAAAGCCATCCCCACCCTGTTCCGAATACATGTCAATGAAGTGATGTCCAGCTATACAGAAGGGGAAAGGAAGAAGTCTCTAAAATACTTGGTCCACTTGGGCTTTATCCTCCTGCCATTTCTCAGCTGGACAATTACACAGGGATGCAGCATTGATACTCCTGTTCACCTTCTTCTAGCAGTAAATGCTGCCACCCTCCCAAGTATTTCCTACACACAAGCAAGCCTGTAATAATTAAATCCCTTCAAGTACAGCTGGAGGACAGAGTGCCATCAGAGCTGCCTCCACAGCAGCAAACCCAAGAGACCAGCAGGATTTTTCTGTGCCATGCCAGTCTGGGTTCTCACTCTGGCTCCTTCTAAAAGGCCATCTCTGCTACTTTCTACAGTCCCTAAGGACTTCCCAGTTTGTTTGCTTTGTGGACTGTGAAGTGCCCTCATAAGTGGTTAGGCGATATCCTGAGGTGCCAAACCCTCCTCTCCTTGAAAGGTCACTGACCTGGGATGACTCTCTGGAAGCCAGACTTATAACAGGGTTATTCCAGGTTATATCACTCTTCCAAAACAGAGAAGAATCACCCTAACTCCATAACCTCAACAAGTTCTTGGTCTTCCTGCAGCAGCAAATTCCACAGCCTGGCTTCTTGGACTGTGCAGATATCTCCCCGTTATCAGCCGCACAGCAAGAGAAGTGTGAGGCAACCAGAACATCAGGAGAACACTTAGCAGTTCCACACCTTTTTCACAGGACCCGAAGCAAGCAGAGAGAGACCACACCTTGAGGGGAGGGTACATTCCTGCTTTGGAGAACTCTCCTACCCCTGCTCTTGGCCAAGAGCCCTCTCCCCACCCAGTTCACCTCAGAGGCACCCCCTGATGGGACAAAGTGAAGACAATGAGACAGACTCCAGCACAGCAGTGTTAGACGGCAAGGGCAGGTTGTTCCCTAGCAAGAGGTAGTAAGAGAGAGCAACCTCTCCGCCAGCTTATGCCCCATTCCTCAGACAACGATTCAGGGGAGCAATTCATTCTGAGCAACAGAGGCACATTGAAGAAGTGCTTACCTGGAAGGCCACAGAGTTTCCAATAGTCAAAAAGATCCGTAGGGGCAGCGTGGCTTTGTAAGACCGATGGCTCCAGAGGCGGTGAGATCCAGCTGTTATGCCTAGAGCACTCACGATGAAACACAGCACAGCTGGAGAGGAAAAGAAAGTGTTGGATAAGTTAGAGCAAGTCAGCGTGCAGCAAAGTTCCAGCATCTGGTCCTAGAACTAAAATGGAGAAAAGACCCCCAGCAGGGTCATAGTAGCATTACACTAGGAAGCCGGCAATAAGAAAAATAGCTCTTTCATTAGGAAGGACAGGTCAGGAAGTTTGGCAGAAAGACAGAGGGCATTCAACAGTTGGTTTGTTCTGCAGGCTCAGACACAGAGAGGGAAGGGTGCACATCTGTGCATAGGTCAACTGATCCACCTTCAGTGCCCTTCCTGAGGGAACAAACACCTCTTTTGCAGATCCCAGGGGAAGCTCTCTTCTTGGTATAAAATTGCAGATTTCAACCGATTGGATCCATCATGAAAACAGCTCCTTATTCTTACATGTTAAACCCATGGACAGGAATTGCTGGTATGCTTGACAACACCATTCAGTCCAGCCAAATGTCTCTAATCAAGCTTGTCTTGGACCCACCAAATAGATAACTCTGCCAGAATCTTGTTTGGAATCAGATGTGAGATATGCGCAAGGCACCGTCACCCTGTTCTTTCATTCAAAACAATCCAGGTTTTATTATCCTACCATTTCCTACCCCCTCTTCCTTCTGTCACCTCCTTTGTTTTTCTACATTCTAAACCTAATCTCTTATCTGCTAAAAGCCGGTCTTGGCTGTTTAAACATCCTCTTCTAGCCCCTTAAACTCACATGGTCCCTCCTCACTCCCATTCTGCTGTAGAACAGTGACCCTCCCTGTCTGCTCATTTGACCGTGGCTTCCCCACCTGCCGCCAAATGCAGTGCAGGCCTCAGACTGGCACATCTCTGCCTTGTGTCTCCCAGCACCTCTGTGGTCTCTTGGAGGAGCCAAGCAGTCACTGGTCATAGCTGATTTACAGGGCATGAAGAAGGACGAAAATGCATGCAAACACAGCAGGATCCAGCCTTTGCAAGGGACACTGGAGCTGAGCAAAGCACAAAGCTGGCCAAGCCTGGAAAGGGAAAAGGGAGGGATGCTGGAGAGGGTGCTTAGTTCAGGTCTCCCTTTGAACTTATGCTGGACACCTTGAAGGTCTCAGCCAGCCCCATGATGCTCACTTGAAGTTTATGAAGCAGCTCATGATCAATTCCCCATTGGTTTTAGATTTTAAGACTAATTTTAAATCATACACTACCCTCACAGCATGATAAAGAAGAGCAAACCTTGAAAAACCACCTAATGTATGACTCTATTTTGCAGGACCTATTTGGCCTCAGACACAGTGATAACAATGAAACCCACTCCTGGATGTTTTAGACACTTCCTACCAGCAGCAGAAATGTGACTTACCACCATTCTCCCTTCAATAGAAGCTGTTATACCCTGCAATCTGCATGTCATAAAACCTCTAGGCAACTCCATACCTACAGTGCACACTTTAGTAGCTGAGGTAGATTTCCAAGGGTGACAAGTAGTACATGGCAGAGCTGAAAACAGCATCTAGAAGTCTGAATTCAACCTCCAACCTATACAGACTCTACACCAGATGGGGAGTCTGTGGAAAACATGTTGGATCAGGGATGTCGGGGCAACTTGCTGGGGAAAGAGCCCAGCTCTCCACTGTGGGGCAAGCAGGCATGAGTTAATGGTGCACTGGGGACAGAAATGAACTATGCAATCTTTCATGACCTTCAGTGTCACTAGAAAGTAAATGCCAGGTTAGACGAGTACAGGACCTGAGTTCAGGCTTCCCTTTCTAGTGAATCCTCACATGCTGACTGGGAGTTTTTTGGTAAAAAGAGGCCTTCAAGATGACTCTGGCTGAGGATTGCGGTATTTAAGCTTTGCAAGAAGGAAGCTCATCTGTATCTCTTTTACACAAACAATTCTGAGAATGTGCCTGTGGATAACCCCCTCAGGGAAAGATGACAAGCAATGAAGACTTATCAGCAAGCACAAGGAATCACAAAAGAGACATGGTGAGGGCATTGACAGATCCAGAAAACAGACAAGCAGTATTTGCTTTTGGTAGCCTTGACTGAAAGCTTTTGTTAAAAATTTGGAAGAGTATCCACTGCTTTTGGGTGCCCTTGCATAGAACAGTCATGGCCCTCGTCCAAAGCCCATGAACCTTGTAGCTCGCGTTGACTTGTCTCGGAGCTGCATCCCAGGTCACTACAATGGACACTACTCTCTAACTATTATCCTGTGCTGCCTTGCCTCTTGCCCACGTACAGCAGCTGTAGTTTATCTAAGGAAAAGACAATATCTGTGAGGAAAGAGCTGATTCTCAGTCTATGCATGTATGGCACCCAGCCCCACAGAAACCCAAACCCTAGCTGGGGGCTATTAGCTCCATTAGACATAGGTAACAGTTGTAATGACAGTGACAGGATATGCACAATAAGATTAAAAAGCCTAGTGGAAAACAAAAAAAAAAATCCAGAATACTAATGATTCAAAGGGTTCACCCCCACAAAGAGGTACAATGATGATCATTGCATAGCCAAGGAACGAGCATCTCACAGGCAAGGAAGAAGTAAAGATCCTTCAACATCATCCACTCAGAATGAAATTGGAAAGAGAACAGAAAAGGCAAAGTAAAGTAGCACAGATTTTCAAAGATGCTTTGTGAAGCTGCCCCAAACTGAAGGGTTTAGGAACTCTTATCAGCTGAGGTTTCACATAACCTTCCACACCACAACTTGAAGTACCCAAGATCGAAAAGATTGTCAGCTCACAGGTGATGTTCCCAATGACCCATTCAACTGGAATACAAAAAATTACAGCCACTGGCCGTAATACGCACTCAGTGCTCCAAAAATGAAACCCAAAACATTCCATGTTCAGTCATGTCTATATGAGTCACTAGGCTTTACCTCTTCAGGTCCTGCATTCAGACCTCAAGCTAAGATGTGAAGCCAGGAATGTGCTAAAGGCATCGTCACCTGCAGGCAACACCAAGAATGTTTATATGACGAGATGTCCCTGCTCCAGCAGGTGTCCTTGGGCTTCTGCTCGGTGGAAAGGAAAACTGCAGTTTTAGACTGTTCCCTCCTTGCCTCCGAGACCCTGCTAGCCAGGTATGTCTCTCTGGAGAAAGATTCCAAGAGCAAGAAATCTGTCCATGCTGCATAAGGGGAACAGTGTTCAGGAGAAGCAATAGGAGCTACTGTTGCTAAAATTTAAATTTTCTATCTGGCAGAATCATAACTTACACTCCTGCTTGGAGGAAAAGCATGTCATCTGCTAGTTAAACCTGGAGAGGACACTGAGTGGGGAGGTGTTGCCAGCAGCAGTCTTGATGGAAAAGTAACAAAAAACTTCTGTAGACATTTCGCTGGACACATCCCTGGGGGTAACACTGGCTGAGATTTTCAGGCTGTCACAGTTGCCTAAATTATCCAGCAAGATTCTCCTTGGTCCAAAGCAGCAGCAACAAAAAAAAAAAAAAAAAAAAAAAAAGGTATCAGCCCATGTTGCTGCCCCTACTGGCACTGCAGGGAGCTGGAGTACTCTCAGAAGACCAAATCACTGGTTTATAAACGTTGCTGGCCAGGCCAACATGGGTTAACACAAATATTGTTGGTCTGCTGCACCTGAAAGCCAGTAAGACAACCTGCAAATCATGTTTCCAGGGAGGCTCAGAGCAGCGAGAGACGAAACTGTCAATCATCTTTGCATCCTGCCCTTCCAGCCTCAACCTCTATACCTTTTGGCAAATGACGTGAAATCTGCCTGTGATCTCTGAAAAGACTGTGCAAGACTTTGTCAAGTACAGCGGAAAAGACTAAATAAAAGGGGAGCTGGTTAGAAAGCCACAGTGCTGGAAGGGCTCAGAGAGCTCTCGTTATGGTGAGCTCTCACCTGACCAACAACCCTGGCTCATTCTGGGAAGCTCTGTACCAGAAAGAGATCAGGGGATACAATGCACACAGCAACGCAGAACAGCAAACAATGATGAAGGCAGAGCTGGAGAGCTTGAGAGACAAAGAAGAATTAACACACAGAGAAATGAAAACAAAAGAGGACACAGTCACCAATATAACTGGTTTCAGAGGGACAGGAATATCAAGGAGATGATGGCCTGGATGAAGAGGGTATTAGCAGGGGATTTCTCCTTAATATAAAATATAGAAGGTAGATCAGCTACCAGGCATCACAGCTGCCTGTAGCATCACAGCAGAGAACATCTGGGGCCATGTTAATTTTATATTCCGTGTACACAGCCTACAGAAGGAAAGATCTGAAAAACAAAGAAATAAGCAAAAAAACCTATGCTCCAGAACTACCACTGAGAGCTGCTCTGCCATGAGCCCATGGTGAATTGCTGGGAGCAATGTAAGTTCCTGCTGCTCTGTCCTGGTGTATAAAATGGGAACCTAGTCTTCTTGTTAGCAGAGGCTGCTGGGAAAATAACAGCATATCACCAACATCATAGCCACAGATGCCTTGTATATGCTTAGAAATGGGCAATGCAAGAAGGAGCAAGAGCCTTGCTGAGAAGCCAGACCTGTGGAGGATCATGGTACCCCAGCTCTGGTAGCACTGGAGAAGAATTGTCTATAAGGGGAAACTCCGCCTTGCCTGCAGGGTGCAGACGGTCCTTTCAACAAATGCCAGGGATGCAGGACAGGGAGCTCTGTGGAACTACTCCGGCTTCAGTAAGGCAGGATAAATCTTCAGACAGTTCAAAACAGTGCAATTCCCCCAAACTCTGTTTTTTCTCCCATTCCCAGGGCATCTGTCACTCCAGAAGACACGAAGGAATCTTGCAGTGCCTCAAAATGGCAGGAGAGCAACTGGCACACCAAATCAGAGTTGACTAAGGGAGGGGAGCAGGAGAGACTGGCATCAGGAAAAAAGCAAGGCAAATTCCCATGAAATGTCAGGAATGCCACGCAGACACCCTGAACAGGTATGTGGTTGCAAAGGCACTGGCTCGTAGACAGACATTTTGGGGCAAGATGGGGCTTAGCAGAATGCAAAGAAGCATCAACCTTTGGTATCAAGATGCTCAAGCCCACTTACGTATCTCAGAGAAACTCAAGGGAGAAGGGTTCAATGAATTTAGACATTACAGTTCATCTCAGCGGCTTGAAATGAACCCAGTAAACCTAAGTCACCTTTTCCCTCCTCTGTGCCCCAGTGTGCTGAGGGTATTTGGTTTGGAGGATACAGGCTCTCAACTCAGTGAGAGAGAGGAGCCAGCAGCCCCTGCCCAGCTTCCAGCTGAGAGCCAGGGATGTGACACACAGAGCAGGACTGAAAGCCCTGAAACTCTCCTCCAAGGTCATGCTGAGGCTGCGTGTTCTGCTCAGCCCCGCCACCCCAGCAAAAAACACAGCTTGTCAGGTTTTCACAAGAGGAAAGCCCAGTAAAGTCTTTCTTAGCAGTCCCCCAACAGGCCATGCTGACTACACAGGGAACGCATCACTGCCTCTGTTTTTGCACATGCTGTAGCCAACCTCTGACCAAGCCCTGTGGCCTCCACTGATGCTCATCCCCGAGGCCTCTAAGCTGATCCAGGAAGGAAGGAATCAGTCTGGCTGGCCCTCCAGGGAGCCATCTCTTTCCCAGTCCAACTCACAGCCATAAGGAGGACAGACTTTGAGAGTGTGACAGTACAGGGCCTGTCCACAGCTGGGCTGGCCAGGATCCTGCTCCCAGGCAAGCACTTTGCAGGAGCACCGCTGAAACCAAAAGCCATGCCAGCAGGTCTCAAATTAAGACTGTCAGGTTTTGTTTCAGGATGCTCTATTTCACCAGAAGGCAGCGGCTGGATTCAATCTCTTGACCTCCTCACTGGGAGCCGTTTGGCTTCTTGATTCCTCCAGGAGTCCATACAAAGGCTTGTGGAGAGGGAGGCTCCCCTGCAGCTTGGGTCCTGGGCCCAGCTGCCTTTCAAGCAGTCAAAGGAGAAGTTTTGATTCCTATCCAGGGCAAGGTCTCTGAGAAAGAGGAGCTTCGCCTAGCTACATTCTGCTGGGTTGTGCTTTCCATTGGAATTTGGTGCCTGGAGAGATGCTTATTTATTTTTTGAAAGTTGTCAGGCTTAGTCCCGGGATGATGGGGGCTAATCTGTCCTTTTGTGAGACTGATAAAAGACCTGATGTTCAGACTTGACTTTTATCTTATAGCACAACTATATTTTGTCTCTTTCCCCTCACACACATTTGGAAGCTGTGCAGGATTTATCTTCCCTTGGGAAGTACAGGAATGGTTCTTGTCTTTGAGCAGCAGCCTCATGCCAAATAATGCCCTGCACCTTGCCTCCCCAGCCAACCATTAAAGTGCTCCTGCTAGCACCCTTCTTTCTAACTTTCTGGGACTGTCGCAGCACTCCATGAAACGTTTTCTGTCTTTCACCCCACAACTGACTGCATGTTCAGTTGTGGGTTACTTCCAAGCCTAACACCTGTGAACCAAGTTTGCTCTTTAAGCAGCCAAGCAGTCCCCTGATAAATCCTTCCCTCAAGCATGACCTTACAGGGGACACTAGCAAGCCCTCCCATAGCTTGCTACAAAATTGGCTGGGTAGCTTCTTCTAACAGAAGATCTCCACTTCTTTCCCCTCCCTAAGTGGACCTGGAGGAAAAAAAAAAACCTCCCAATGGATCTGAGGTTTGCAAATGCTAAGAAATAAATGGAGGAATGTGCTTACCCCATGCCAGCGTCTGGATCTTTGCAGAAGGTATCAGCGTCAACCCAAATATGGCCCCTATATGCAGTAGGCTCATGAGGATGATATTCCTCCAGACATATCGCACAGGGGGCCTGGGGCCCTCTTTCTCCTGGTAGGTGTCATCAAAGATATCATCTACCATGCCTCGGTCTCCTGCGAAGTCCTCATGATTGATGAAGTCCTTCTCCATGACGGCATCTCCATTCCTGGTCACCCGGGAGGTGACAGTGCTGACAGTGGTGGTGCTGGAAGCGGAGGGGAACTCCTTGGAGAGGCAGCAATGGACATTTTCAAGAGAGGAAAAAGGGAAAACAAAACAAGAAGTTGGTGGTTATCAATGCAGGGAATAGAAACATGAACAGCTAGGCTGGCAGTACCAAGACTTGCAGCCTGCAGGTTACCCTGCCAGGCTCCACTCCCTTGGCACCCTTTGCTGAGCCCTTGGCACCAAGAAGAGCCCACTCTGGCCCCATGGAGTCATAGCCTGAGAGGGAGGGGGCCTGATCTTTCTGGAGAGAGGAGGTGAATGGTAGACACGGTGCAGAAAGTAAACAAAAAAACTTGAAAGTGAGACTTGTTTCTTCCAGAGGCTTTGGTGAGATCATCTGCAGGCTACAAGGATTTTTATTTTCCTTCAGTTTCATTAGTGGGCGTTTTTAGGAGGGCTTGTGTTCTGAGCCTGTGCAGAAACAGACAACAATAGAGGAAATCTTGAAAACGAACAAAGAGATGGGAGAGAAATACGGTCGGAAAACACATTTTTATGATAAATCCCTGGGCTGCTCCTGATACCTCTTTGTGTCACCCTACCAGGGATCACTGGGGGAATATCAGGAATATCCACAGGAGGATTCCTCTAGGGTGCCTTCTCATCCCCAACAACGGGTCACGACAAGACCGACATGTTTAGTGATAAGTGGATGGAAGCAGTCAAGCAGTGTGCCTCCAGTCAGACATCCATGGCTGCTGCTAAGCCTCTTATCCCTCTCCACCCACAGGCAAACTGAGGCACGGGAAAACAATCTTCTCAGCCAAGGCCACCAGCAGGCACAGAGGAAGTTTTAAGCAGCAAGTTGGCTCAGCCTGGCTTGAGGCTCCCGGCTCCCTCCTGTAACTGTGACATAACATTCCCTCTGCACACACTTGTTTGCCCTGGCTGAGTGACAGCCTCTGCGATCAGGCATGCATGAGGAAAGGAGCAGGCAGGGCTGACCCTAATGAGACAGGTCACTGAACCCTGAATCACCGATTTCCATCTCCATCACAACAGCCGTGTGCTTGCTGGTGCTCGCAGTCCTTTGTCTGGCCAAAGCCCAACTGCCTGACGGGGCCTGACCCCAGGGGTGTCAAGCACATGGGGTGCAAGCAGTGGGAGGGCATTCTGCCCCCATCCCCTCACTTCCCAGGAACCTGCCTGAAGGACACTGCCCTGCACTTCCCACACTGCTGCTTCCACATGGCGGGGAGGTCAAACCTCAGGAACAGGAAGGCCAGGACTGCTGGAAGGACCATAGCCTAGGCAGAAAAGCTTCTTTTCCAATAGAAATCTCTCCTGAATTAACAACAGATTCCCACCTAGATGCCCCCTCCCTGGAGGTGGTCAAGACCAGGTTGGATGGGGCCTGGGGCAGCCTGATCTAGTGGGACATGTCTCTGCCCAAGGGGGTTGGAACTGGATGATCTTTAAGGTCCCTTCCAACCCAAACTGTTCTATGATTCTATGGTAAAAGACCACCATCCTGCCATAGTCTAGCTTCCTGAAGGAGGCATTAAAACCAGGCCAGGCAGCTTGCGTGGCCATTCCAACTCCTCCCTTTCCCCAGGGTAGGAACTAAAGAGGAATAGACATACCTTCCTATGGGGAGGAGCTGGCAAAGCTGAAAGATTTGAGAAGTAAAATGATCTCTATAGAGGGAGCCTTCTGAGTTTTTCCTTCTGGAATCAAAGGTTAGAAAGGAAAAAACCTGGACATGAAGTATCCTGCTGCTTTCTCTGAACCCGGGCAGCTGTTGAGCTTGGGACCACCTTCTCTGCATCCTGCTTACAGGCTGTCTCTGCCTCCTTTCCAAATTAATATTTTGAGGATAGGATACTCTGAGCTGCTGGACGATTTATAGGCAGTCTTCCCACAAAAAGAGCCATCAGAAATGGCTTCTAATCTAGAGATTAAGCAAGGAAAATTTCTCCCCATTCCTGAGTGTCAGATAGTCTCATCTGGCATTTTGGCATGAATGCACAATTTTTTTCCTTGGCTGGAAGACAATCTACCAAAAAGACCTAAGACTTGTCTTTGCAGGAAAAATTCCAACAGACATCTAGTGGTATAATTAGACAGGTAACCCTGCCCATACAGACATGCCACTTCCAGAGTAAGAATGGGGGGTTGGAGTTGCATTTTTCTCCTATGCAATAGCTTATGTCACTGTCAAAGTTACACAGGGGCAGAGGAGGAGGAGGGAGAACACAAAGAAGAGGTAAAAAACCTCTTCTTCTATCGTTGTATTAGCTACATAAGGAATTTTACCAGCGTACCTATACTGCTGGAATTACACTGATGCAATCAAACTGATCATTTCTCACACGTAAACTAATCTTAAATCAAAAGGTCTGTAAATCAGCTGTGAAGAACAGCTCCACCATTACAGACTTGGTGAAGGGAGCATGGGGGAAAGAGGGAGGGAGAGCTGGCAGCTATGTAGCTAGAGACAGGGGACATGAGGAGGAAAGAAGGACTTTTACCCCCTTATGGCCATAGCAGCTCCTGTGGCTACTACGGAGAAAAACGGGATGTGGATTGATCTGGGGTCTAGAGCTGAGAGGGGGAGGAGGCCAGCTAAGTATTTTTCATGAGCCCTCCCTCATTTCTGAATGACTTCACTGCTCTCATCTGCAGAGCAGATGCATTCCCCTATCTCCATGTCCCCCTCTATACCCTACCAGCACTGAACTTGCCATAGGCGATCCTGGCACGAGCCAGCTCATACAGCCAGCTGCGGCTCCAAGGCTCCCGCACTGGTTCAGCCCAAGGGCCGCAGGGCACTCAGTCTCAGGTCCAGTCTATTTGAATATGCCCAACGTGACCCACGGACAGGATTTTTTTCCAGCCTCCAGGATATGCCCTGAGATAACGGGCGAGACCGCAAAATGTGGTCAGAGCACACTGCCCTTGGCATTCACGCCAGGCGGGGAGAGGAGTAAATTTAGGTCACGGCATTTGCACAAAAGGACCAAGGGAGACCCTGCATGCTGGCAACGGGCAAGAGAGCAGGGCTGTGATTTACCTCTGCTCCTCAGCATAGGCAGAAAGGGGAAGGATGAGAAGGCAAGGGCAGGAACATCAGAATGAAGCTCCTGCCTCCCCTTGGGCAACGGGGGTGGGGGCAAAAATAAAAATAAAAATTTCTAAAGATCCTACAGCTCTAGCTATTTTCCTGGTGCCAGGTTGTTATTCAGATCTTCTTAGGCCAAAAATGGGCAGTCTCCCCCTTGTACGTTTGCAATGCAGACAGTCATTGCTTTCATCTGGGCAGCTGGCTGCTTTCACCTTGCGTGCGTCCGAGGGACACTCCCTACTGCAACATTTCATCAAAAACGCTGCAAGAGAAAACCCTTTTGTACTGAAGCAAAAAAGAACGAGCGTTACCAAAATCACCACGTTACCAAAACCACCACGAGCTCTTGGCACAAAGAACCTTCCCGAACAGCCCTCACCGAGGCGATGCTTTTAAGATAAGGCTGTACTTTACGCTCAGCCTAGGCGAGGGCGCAGGCTCCGGCCAGGGCACCCCCGCGGCGGCACCCCCGCTCCAGGCGCCCCCTCCCCGATGGCGGTGCCTCCAGCCGGCCCCGGCGCGCACCTGCACGGCCACACGCGGGCGATGGACGAGGGGAGGACAAAGCACCCGCAGTCCCGCTCACCTCCTCCTGCAGCAAGTGCGCAGGCATGGGGCAGACCTGTCCCTGCTCCTCGGTGGCGGAACGCGAGCCAAGCGGCGGGAGGAGGCCGGTTCTGGGCAGCCCCGGGCCCGGCGAGCGCAGTGGCTCGGGGAGGCGTCAGCGGCGGTTTTTAAGCGGGGCGCGGTCCCCCCGGTCCGCGGCTGCGGTGCGCCCGGGAGGGGAGCGGAGGCGGGGCGGGGGGCGGGAGGAAGGATGCTGAAGAAGAGGAGGATGGCGGCGGCTCTCGCGTGCTGAGCGGCTGCTTTTTTTTTTTTTTCCTTTTTTTTTTTTTTTTTTTTCCCCTCGCGAGGCCATTGGCTGCGGGAAATTTGGTGCCACCGCGGGCTGCCCTCGCCATTGGCTGCCCGCGATCTGCTGTTCGCTCCCCGCGGCGCACCCCCCGCGCTGCCCCGGGGAGGAGAGGGACCTCCCGAGCCCGACAGAGGGGTTTGGGGGGGAGACGGCCGCTCCGAGCGGGGCTCTGTCTGGGAGCGTTATTTGCGAGTGTATGTGTAAAGAATCATGGAATGGTTTGGGTGGGAAGGGGCCTTAAAGCCCATCCAGTCCCAACCCCCTGCCGCGGGCAGGGACATGCCACTGCATCAGGTTGATCAAAGCCTCATCCTGCCCGGCCTTGAACACCTCCAGGGATGGGGCTTCCATGACTTCTCTGGGCAATATGTGTGTGTCTGTATATATATACCTGTGTATATACGTCTAAACGTATATATAATTACGGTTGGACTTGATGATGTCAAAGGTCTTCTCCAACCAAATGATGCTATGATTCTGTGATATATAAATCATACATCTCTGCAAAGAAAATGCACCCACAACTGTGTATCCGGATAAGCGCGTGTGTATGGGTGTCTATCTTGATAGGAAAAACGGTCTGCAAAATCTTGGCTGTAACAGTTCAAAATTAATCCCATCCTTTTCCACCAGAAAACAGCCCCTTATATTGGAGGGTGGTAGGAAAAAGAAGCAACTCAGTTTGCCATCAACTGTTTTCCGGAACAGCCGTCTCATCGGTCAGTAGCACCAGCAACAGGAAGATCCAAGCTCTATCGCAGGGAGACCTTCACCATTAAAAGTGAAAAAAAAAAAAAAAGAGGGCCCCTACAAATAAAACCTTGCGGTGGCAGAGGCAGCAGAGCACAGAAGCAGCTCTCCTAACCCCACCATGTGGTGACCATGCAAAGCACCCTCAGCAGCTTAGCAGCAGGGCTTGGCGTGCCTTAGTGCCCTCACCCCAACCAGGACCTATTTCAGCTCCTTCCCCCACTCGCGCTGTGTCCCGTGTTCAGCCTCTGTCCCCTGCTGACATATGAGGAGAGTAGGAATGTCAAAAGCCCATTTGAAGTGAGCCCATATCCCCTCATGCATATCCTGTCCAGGCAACTGTCCTGGAGCAATGGAGCCAACCACACAAGGTGCAGACAGAGAACCAAGATCTTGCAGAGTCCGTCCCTTGGCTGATCCTGCTCCGACAGGATTCAGTGGCAGCTATCAAAAGTGAGCTGCATTGTTATCACTGGGAGGGAAAAGGGACGATGAAAAATAATGATAGCCCAGTTGTTCTCTGGGTTCAGAGGTATCCAGCAAAGGCAGAAAAATATGTCTCATGTATTTCATTTCACTGTGATGGATGAAGAGGTCTGAGAGGAGTCTGTGTTTTCGTTTTGCATTAGCTACTCAAGCCTTGCCTACTTTCTGAGACATGGTATTAAAATAGAGAGCTCATGTTAGAAGATGTTCCTAGATGGTGAAAGCTGACATGAGTCAGTGGGGGGCTTTTTAGCTGTCCCTTTTAAGATTCTCTGTTAAATGTTCGGTTAACAACACTGAGGGTTACTGAATACTGGGGAGAAATGATGTTTTAATTAAAGATTCTACTTACTTTCTATGCGAGTGCTGGAAGAACCATAAACAGTGCTAAAAACTACCCTAAGGAAATCTGACTCCTGTTATTTCCAAAAGAAAAACAGAAAGGAAATAAATAAAAAAGAAGGTAGTACTTGTTGATTTTAAAAAATAATCTGCAGCTCGTGTCACATGGGGAAAATAACCTCAATAAAATGAACTAGGAGGACAACTAGCGATGCTACAAGTAAGTGACAGTGAGGCTTCTGGGGATTTGAGTTTCCCAGTTCTGCAAATACTCAGACCCACAAGAGCCCTTTCCCATGGTTTCCCCCTCAGACATGGAGTGCAGCTAAGAGGAAACAAACAGGGCATCTAGACTTAATCATCCTTTAAAATTAAAATGATATCTGGCTGCTCCCGCATGCCAGGAGTAAGTTTTCTGAATGTTGCCCTGCCAAATAACCCTGGGAGGTGACCATCACATTTTTTTTCTTGCACAGAGGGAGAGATGGATCTTGACCATCATCGGGGCTGTGCTCACCCAGCAGGTTTCAAGACTTTGCATGAAGGACAGCCCTGAGGAAGGCCCTTCACAGCATGGCCAGCTTCTCCAGCTGGCATTTTGATCACTTTTGAAACAGGTTAATGCTCTTGAATGTGGCCATGAGGTTCAGGCATTGACATCTTGGTGAGGTGCACAGGGTAGCTTGCTTTCTCAATGTTTAGATGGCAGCAGCTCCAGCCTTGCCTGTCAAAAGGCTTTTTGGCCCTTTGCAGGCTGGAAACTTGGCTGTGCTGTGCCCCAGCTCTGCTTCTCAAGACTTGAAATAGAAGGAGAGATCTCTGGGCAGCCTGGGTGGGAAAATGAAAAATGTCTAGTATAGACAAAGCAATACAGCTTAAACTGGGCTTTTTGTACTCTAGTTTGTATCTCTCCAGGCTTTTCCCTCCAAGGAAGAGCTGCCCAGCTGAGTCTTCAGCAGAAGAACATTACTGGTGGAGTTTGCCAACACTGCTTAGCAAAGATTCGACTTCAGTCATCAACACCAGGAAACTGATTCAACTCTTCTGCATATGGTGATTGCTGCCTGAGGTCGTGGTCTTTCATAAATGAGCTGATGCAATGCCTGGGCCATGGCACAACACAGTGATGAGAATGGCCCTGATATGGGCAGCCCAGGCCGTGAACTTCAGCACAGGGTTTCTTTTGAAATGCATGGTCTAAGGTAAGACTGTTACCACCTTCCTGAGAAGTCCTCCCCACAGATTCATGACCCAGCTAAAGCACCGTGCTAATGAAAAGCTCTTACAAAGTACTTTTTGTCAGAGTCTCACAATTTTTTGTCCAGGTTGAGGAGCAGAGAGGCACAAAATAGCAGTGGGGTTTGTCACAACGTACTATCTATCTGTGAGCAGAGCCCATATGAGAAAGAACAGTTGCATCCCTCTCCTGGGATGCAGTAACCTCCCTGATTTTGCTACCACAGTGCCAGGATGCAGAAAAAGACCATAAAGGCTAAGCTAAGGATGTTTAGCCAAAGTGCTTTCCTTCCTACTCTCCCTTAAAAAAAAAAAAAAAAAAAAAACAAAAAAAAAAACCCCCAAAACCAGCAAAGCACCCCAGAAAAAAATATTGCTTTACCATTTAGCAGTACATTTTGCAAGGAGATTCCATCTGGTGTCAACATCTTGGAAATTTTAGTGAGTGTCCTCAGTTACCCCCACAAAAAGTGTTGAAAAAGCCACACACACAAAAGCTTGCTACAAGGGCTTTGCAAGGTTTGTTTCATTATGTTTGTTTATCTTCTTTAACAGCATTCCCAGCCTCCTACTTTTTCTTCACTTTCACAACTGGAAGTTAAAAAAGAAAAGAGGAAACTCAAATAAAGAGGGAATAAGCTGAAAGCTGGGGGAAAAGTTGACCCCTACCCATTCTCCTCTGCTAAAAACAGTTTTACAAAAATTCTCCTAGGATTATTTTCTGCATCTCTTGCATTGTTCATTGTACACTGAAGAAGTATGAAGCAATTCCAGCTTTAGAGCTTTTTCTAGGGATAGGAGATTTGTGCCATGGGCCTTTCATCAAAACAGAAGTACAGAGGTGGTTTTCTGTCATTTCACCCATCCTCCTTTCTTTCCCGTCCTTCGTTTCTGCTTTTCAAAGGCATTGAGCCCTCTCTGCAGAGCAGGTGAACACCAGCATGGTTCACCACTGCTGCCAGTGGTTTTGGGGATTAATGTCCCCCCCTGTTTTGACAGGTTGACATGTGGGCACAGCCATGTGTTGCAGAGAAAAGAAGTGGGCGCCCATGGCTGCAGAATGACTTGGGGCAAGATCTGGCTCAGAGTACAGGAGTTCAGAGTTAATGCCTGCTTGAAAGGTGATGGCAGCTGTATGGCTTTCAGAATTGTCAGACACTGGAGTTCGGATGCCAGGGGATCATATGCCAGCTTGTAGGGTCACCACTCTTGTTAAATGTTGCTTTCTCCCTCATGTTTTCTTATGGAATCTGGTGACCCTGTGTTATATTTACCTGTGCTCTTCAGCTAACAGCTGCTGTTGAGACCTCTGAGAAGAGCACCAGCGGCCAACCCTCCCCACCCCACTCCCCCGCTGCCTTCGCACAGCTACCTGCCAAAGAAAATATGCTTGAAAGAAAAAGCTGGTGCTCACTTTCACCCCACTGCTGCTGAGTGGGGAATGTGGGGTTAGAGGGAGGCAATAAGGTATTAGAAATCACTGATATCTCATTGCCAGGGTCAGAAGGGAAAGCAGATGTAACCAGGATGGCTAAATTCTCTGCCATTGGTGTAGTAATCTTATCAGCACTGAGAATTAGGCTGATAACAGGCTGTTGACTGGGATAAGGTGCTTATCTCTGCACTTTGCCCCACCCCTTGCTGCCTGACTCCATGCCAGACCTCCTGCCCATCCTCCTCCCCTCCTGTTACCCAAAACAGGCTTTGCTCCCAGTCCTTGGGCTGCCAGCAGCAAGAACCCAGCTGGTATTGTCTAAACAGGGCCATACAATGGGCAGCATTGTTGACACTAGATTTTTGCCCTCATTAAAGATGACCTCACAGCCCACCCCTTGGCCACTTCAGCCATCCCCTCGGGACTGTGAGGCTGTCTTTTGAACTCGGGTAAATAAATTGGGAGACGAGGGGGAGAAAGGGGTGGGGAGAAGAGGAACACAGCAGTCTTTGTGTTGCCACCCTTTCTTCAGCACTGGTGCTTTCTGGTGTCTTTCCACCCACATCAGACATGGCAGTCTAGGTGCCAGGCAGCCAGCATGCTGAGCGCCCTTCTCCACCCTCCCCAGCCTGTGTCCTCTGGGCAGTGATGTTGGTAAAAGCCCATAATATTTTTAATATCTTAAAAAATGTTCTAGGATCATTGAACAGGCGGGAGATTTACACAAGATGGGTCCCAATTAATGATTATCTTTTGTAATTTTTGTGGTATGACACTGAAGTTTGTTTAGCTGTATGGTTAAATCGTAGTGCAACTTATTAGCATGAATTTTGAATGGGGAGCTAGGAACTTAATTAAATTAAGAAGTTCCAAGCTGGTTTAAGAGACACTGCCAATAACTGGCAGGAGATTGGGAGAGAATTGGGAGGAATTGACCAATGAGTAAACTTGTTAGGTCATTTCTGAGGTGATGATCACCAGGGACTCCTAAAGACTCCCAGAGCATGTGCAGAAGATGCAAGAAATGAGTTATTGTAATCACCTGTAAATATGTGATTATACGCATTATAAATAATGTATGGCTTTGTGTAACCTTGTGTATAAATTAAGGCAACAAATCCCTTGAGGTGTGCTTTGCTTTGAGGAAAACCTCCAAGCATTCAGAATTTGCGCAAACCTGAATAAAACAACGTCCCTTGGTGATGTAGTTATTGGCTTATTGTACACCAGGTAACAGAGCCACAGTTTGGACAAGAGCGACACTCTCTGTGGTTCTGCAGGCTTTCTTCTTCGGGATGCAGTTTGTTCCGGTCATCCTTTCTCCTCCAGGCCTTGTGTGCCTTCCTTTGAACACCTGCAGCCCACATCTCCTGCCCCTTCTTTTCCGGCTGAGAGCATCCTCTCAAGCATTCCTTGCCGCCAGCAAGTGCCGAGGAGGGACCTGAGGAAAGGCCACCTCCTAGTGGCAGATGTTCTGACCCAGCTTAGGCGGCGTGGGCAGTGCTATGCTGTCTCCTGCTCCATGGTGTCAGCCAGGTTTAGATGCAGTTAACACAGCTATGATGCCAGCTGTACCTAAGGTTGGAACTCTGTCTGTGTGGGGAAAGAGGTGATGTTGCGGAATTATAAGCATCAGACCTGAGGATGGATTGCCACATAGTCAGCACAGGGGCAATTTGCAGCACCAGGAAAGGATGAGGGCACATCCAAGGTCAGTTTGCTGCTGCTCCTGTTGCGCAGAGTGCAATGTCCCCATGTCCCTGTGTATCCCTTCTGTGCCTGTGCTCTGCATCATTGCGTTCTACCCTGTCTCCCTGCTGCAACTGCAGCTTAGGCATTTGGGGGCTGTCCAACGCTTAAGAGAACAAAAATGTTTTCCCAAAGTTAAAAATAACCTCGGGTCCAGAGATCAGATAGACGTGTCCCTTCTGAGCTGCCAGCTGAATCCCAGATATTTCTTCTCGTTCTGGAGAGTTTTTGATAGACTCCTGTTTGGGGAAGCAGGGTTTTTACTGGTGGGGCTGCCTTGAGAATGCATACATGCTGCTGGTATGAGAAGCAGGAAGGACAACGGGGAAACTTGCCGAACCTTTGTCCCCACCTTTCTGACTCTAGACGTAGCGACGTAGCAATAGTACACAAAGGAAAGTACACAAAGATGGGCCCTCAACTTTGCCTACATCCATACCTCAGTCTCCTCTACAGTGAGTGCTTTCTTTCCTCTTGGGCAATGGGACTGGAGCAGAGAGCTGTCTGTATTTCTTTAGAAGCCAGCCTTGGTTTTTCTCCATTCCCTCTTCGCTTACCACAGTGAATAGCTATACCTTGTGACCAGCACTTGGTTTTCCTATAAAATGGAGCTGCTACTTGTGTCCTTTGTCCAGGTCAATTCACAACTGAAAATCCTTCAGGATTCCCACCTGAGAAGAGTGCCTTCCCACAATGACATGTGGTGAGCTGTGGCAGTGTGCATGGCTGGACAAGGAGAGGACAATCAGAGTCCTGGAGGAGAAAGGTGCTACAAGATGATACGTTTCTGGCCAGGAACACTTTTAGGTCTGCTTGCTGGGAATGAAGCCTTTACCTGCCTGCCTGGTTCTGCTGCCCTTCCAGGTCTTAAAGAACTTGTCTACCCTGTCTCCTTTAATGAATGGAGCTGGAAAGACACTCTTCCTTTCTACATCTACTTCCTCACTTAAAGAAAAGAGCTGCAGACCTCTGGGTTCAAGTTAGTTTTGATGGGTAAAATGCCTGGTGTTTGTGTTTGGAGTGTTAATAGGGAGAGTGATGTGTTGCAAGTGTAAAAGAAATCCTGGGCAGGTAACACTGGAGCGATTCATCAGCCCAATATCTACTCTTCACTATTGATTACCTTTTTAAAGTGTCCTCGCTTGATTTCTTAAGTTTTGTGATACTGCTAATATAGAGGTCTCATTCAAAAAATAAATCTGCAAAGGCCTCTTACAAAGTCTGGTCCTCATGGCACTGGAGAGCTGCAGCAGATGACTGCCACCATGTACATTCACACTACAGACATTTTGTGTGTTCTGGGAGGTGTGCATTTTGCTTCATCTGAGCTGTGTTTGAGGTGGGAGTGTTTGCAGAGAATTCAGATATGAATTTCAAGAAGAACCCACATGAGCACAGAAATTACTTCCATCTTATCTAGTTGATAGTGCCAGGTGATTTTATCTCTGAGTCTTTGAAGAAAGTAAGTAAGGTAAGTGCAAAGTAGCGGAATTGTATTTGTTATAGAGTTACATGACATTGTCACAACTGTTCTTGCCCTCCTAATTTTACCTAGATGAGAATAGTTGTGGAGGTTTTGGGAAACTGAGCTAAGCGGACCCACTCTCAGTCTGAGGGTTGCTTGAACAGTGCTGGGATCTATCTCTGCAGTCCAGCTACTCTGTTGAGATATGTGATGGAAGATAGATCAACCATTCTACTTCTGCAGACAGTACTAGACTAGGGAGAGTGGAAAATGTGTTGGAGGTCACCTTGCTTAGATTTCCAATAAGATCTTGGCAAATGGGGTACATTAACTGAAATAAATAGTATGCAATTTACTGCACAAGTACAAAGTTCTAGCTTGAGGGGAAGAGTCAACTGTCAAAACCTACACTGGGAGAGTAACTTGATGAGATAGCAGGTCTGCAGATAAGGGTCTGGGGGCAACAGTGGAGCATGTGCTCACTGTCATGCTACTGTCAACAGAGCAAACAGTAGATGAAGAAATAGTGGCATATGAAAGACAGATGGAGTAACTGGTTCTGCTTGGCACTGGGAGCACCTTAACTCTGAGGTTTTGCTTTGTTTGTCAATTCTGCTTTTTAAATAGTCTGCTGTCTCTGTGCTGTGCCTTGGGAATAACAATTCTGCAAAAGGAATTAAGTATAAAGATTAGCAACCCTAAAATTTGAAGAGGCTCCCTGAACAGAAAAAATCACACACAGGGAGAATCCAGGCAATTTTACCCTGTCCTGCACCAGCAAAGTTTCGATAGCATGTAGGACACTGGGCTGTGCAGCTCTAGGGGACTGATGCTTGTCAGGATGGTGCCACTGAAACTATTAGCAAGGGACTGCAAGGTTGTCCCCCTGAGGGTGTCCCCACCTGATCACATATTCCATAATATACTAAGAACACCCCAGAGGGACCCCAGGATCCCACCTAACATGCCTGAATGCTGGGATAGGATGAGTCTGGAAAGTGCTAGAACATAGGTAACAGCTAGCTGGTGTGCAAACATGCGATGTTGCCACTGACTGGGAGGGCCCCAACTCCTCCTTCACCTCCTCTTTCTCAATCACTCAAGATAATCCTTCAAGAGCTGGCTCAACCAGGTGATTGGCACATCCCTGAATATCGAGCACAAGTAGCATCTAATCCTCAAACTGTTGCCATCCTCTGTTTTTCAAATGGCTGCCTGATCCTTTATTATCTTGTTTTCCTAACTATAAAATCGGATCTTCATGGTTTATTTGGAATTACACGGTTTCCTCAGTAGAGGAAAACATGTACTGTGTAATGTAGGACTGTGTAGGTTGGGTTGATATAATTGCACTGTGGACAAACTGTCTTCATCTAAACAACAGTCTTCGTCTAAACAATGGTTTGATTAGAGAAAACTGGTGGACAAAGGTAGAAGGGTGGTGCATCATTCACAGCTCCTGAGGAATCTGCCCTTCTACTCCCTAGCCAGGCCGTGGCCAGCACCATCTCCCTGAAAATTAGTGGAATGAGCTCAGGACATGTTGGGGTACAAGTAAGGCAGCTCTTTGTGCCCAGAATGTCCCTGCCTTGGTTTCCATACATGTCAGGACTCCTTGGTCTGCATTTCCTTCCATGGGCTCACAGATGGATCTTAGGAGCTACCAGGCCCTCGGGTGCAGGGACCCAGGTCTTCCCCTGGTCCTGCTGGATCTATCACAGACATTTCTTTCACCCTTAGGAACAGAGACTCATCTCTTCAGCATGTGGTGCTAACATGAGTCTCAGCCAGGGACTAAGAAAAAACACCAAAATGTCAGCACTTAACACCTGAGGGAGAGGGATACTCCTGCAGCAAGTGTTGGAGATGCTTGAGGTTTTGGCTCTGGGGGCCCCTGATCTCACCCTGTCTTATCTCTAAAGTTTGGTCCAGGCATGACTTAAACAGGCAAGGTCAGTTCCTCTGTCCAGGTATGAGTTACATGACAGTTAACCAGTGTTAAGGATGTAAGTTAGAACAGCAAATCCAATTTTATCCCCCCAGGCCCACCCCTGAACTTTTCATAAATTATCTACACAAGATATCTGCATTGTCTGTCAGAAGGCCCTGAGAGGTGGGAGGTTTCCCAGGGTCTCTTGCCCAGACTTTCTCAACATGCAATGATTTAACCACAAAGAGCCTGGTAACTTTCAACGGGTGCCTGCTAGTGGGGATTGTGATATGTCCTCCATAGCATCTGTCTGTCCTTCATGCTACAGCATGTACATGATAGGAAGGGAGCAGCAACCTGCCAGAAAAAGCTTTCCCAGGTGGAATAAATTGCATTCCCTTCATCCCAAACACCTGCATTGGTCCTCAGGCAGGATTGATAGCCGAGTGCTCTGCTGAACTCTTGGAGAAGCCTGGCTGCCTCTTATCTCATTGACAGATGTTTTTGTAGCTCAGCCCTGGCAGTGACAGGACGGATCTTGTTTGGGCTGTGCTGCCTTTGCCCGTATTATCTTTATTAACCACGGTAACAGAGTAGGTGGTAATTGACTGAGTTTAGCAGAGGACAATGTCAATCTGGTGTGGGAGGTGAGTGTTGGTGGGACAGAGACTCCCAGTGCTTGTGGCTGCCTGTGGTCCCAGGCAGTAGGAACCAACTGAGGAGGGGGCCATGGAGGTAGGATGAGCTGCACGAAGGGGAGAAGGCAGGGATTGTCCATGCAGTCATCCTGTGCTGCCTGCCCCAGAAGGTCTTGTGGAGTTGCAGATGAACCCAAGTCAGCAGTGCCAGAGAGTTGCTAAATAAGCTAACAAAGTTTGGGCTGTGGCAGCAGGAGCAGCAGAGGTCACTACGTGAAGTCATCCTGACATGGAGAAGGCACCAGCTGGTGAAATGTGCCCAGCAGTGGGCACCAGGCCCTTGGAGAGGGAGCAAATTTTTGGACAAATCAGAAGGGAATGAGGAAAATAGGAAGGAATGTAAGATGCGTGCTCTGCCTGAAAGAGCTGGCTGGTGGTGGTGCTAGGAGAAAAGAAGTGAGGCAAGGGCAAGGTTGGAAGGAGACAAACACCTGTTTTTTTTCCTCTGCACTGAAAAAGAGGGAAGGGGGTTATATCATGGTAAATGAGATTTATACTCGGCCTAAGTCCTCTGGCACACGAATTGTGCTCAGCTTGCTGCGGCAGTGGTCAAGCCTATGCCTCCCCCCAGCTGTCCCTTGGCCCGATGTAGGCAGGAAAATGGAGAGGTCAGCAGGTGAGATGGTTTCTTGTCACCCACAGACACCATCTTCCCTTCCACCCATAACCTATCCAGGACCAGGGACACCCTTGTGGGAAAGGCAGCAGCCCCAAGCCGTGTTACTGAAGGGGGGTGGGGTGGGGTGGTGTATGCTGGGACAGCAGTAGAATCATAGAATGGTTTGGATTGGAAAGGACCATGAAAGTCATCTAGTCCAACCCCCATGCAGTTAGCAGGGGCATCTTCAGCTAGATCAGGTTGCTCAGAGCCCCGTCCAACTCAATCTTGAATGTTTCCAGGGACGGGGCATCTACCACCTCTCTGAGAAGCCTGTTCCAGTGTTTCACCACCCTTGGCATGAAAAAATTCTTGTTAATACCTAATCTAAACTTCTCTTTCAGTTTAAAACCATTTTCTGTTGTCCTATTGCTACAAGCCCTGCTAAAACGTTTTGTTTGCTTTTGTCCTGAAGTAGCATTCTATAAAGACCGGATCCCCGTTCTTGCCCAGGTTACCACTTGCAAGTCGAGTAAGACACTCGCTCATAGAATCATAGAGGTGTGTCCTCACACGTGGGCTTTGCTGCTCGTGCCCCAGAGACCTGACGGAAGGACCACCCGCACAGAGATACTCGTGGGTCGCCGGCGGCCCCGCGTGCGGGCAGGGGGCGCTGCGGGGCGGAGCGATGCTGCCACCCGGTGGCCGCGGCCGGGAGCACCGGGAGCGGGGAGCCCCCGGGAGAGGGAGATGCCCCGGGAAGGGGGGATGCCCCGGGAAGGGGGGATGCCCCGGGAGAGAGGGAGCCCCGGGGGGGGGGGGGGGGGGGGCGGGAGGGGGTGATGCCCCGGGAGAGGGAGAGCCCCGGGAGAGGGGGAGCCCCCAGAGAGGGGGAGCCCCGGGGAGGGGGGGAGGGGAGAGCGCCGGGAGAGGGAGAGCCCCGGGAGAGAGGGAGCCCCACCAAAAGGAGATGTAAAATATTATTAGTTCTGTGGCTGAAAATGCTAGGACAATGAATGGTTGAATTAAGATTAGGATGGTGATAAAGATTCGTTTTTGTGTTGTGGATTCAGTGTGTAGATGATTTTGACTTGCTATGATTATTAGGAAGGTGGGAGCTCGAGGAGAGCGCGGGGTCCCGCTGCCGTCCCACCTCGCTCTGCTCTGCCCTTCCCGTCGTGCTGCTACCGCCCCGCTCCATGCAGCTCTGTGGTGCCACACGGCCTCACGGCTCACATCTTCACAGAGAATTTTACATTTTGGCTGTTTGTGGAGTGGAAGAGGAGAAACCGAGAGATGTATCCGGTCCATTGACTCCTGTGGGGTGGCCAAAGTCCAGCAAAAACTGGAAGCATAGGAGTGCAGCACTCAGAGCATCCTGCAGAGATCTTGGGTGCAGGACTGTACCGCAGTCAGGAGAGCAAGAGTCTAAGGCAGGCTGGACCCGGATTGTGGAGGGATTTGATCACCATCTGCATGGGATGCAGAAAGGGTCAGTAGTGCTCATACAGTGAGCTTTCTGAAATAGGGGATTGCTGGTTTGTAGACAAGAGCTGCATGCTATGAAATTCTGGGACCTGCCCAGCAAACGTAGGTGGTAACAATATGGAGTTTAAGAGATTTACTAAACTCATAAGCCTGTAATTGATGATTAGATGAAAGGCAGTGAATCACAAACAATAGCTAGTGAAACCACACAATATTTCAATGAGATTTACTGTGAATAAATTGAACAGAGCCTTGCCCACACTTCAGGGACTAGATGCTTAAAAAAAGTGTTGGTGCATCTAACGGTGGGAACACCAGCAGGAACACAAGTTCAGGAGAAGAGGAACAATGTCACAACAGAGACCTTCTTTTACTAGTCTGCCATTATGTGATTCATAGTATTCGCTCAAGAAGCAGAATATAATGATGCTGTTTACTGTCACGCTTGCTTCTGTTAACAAAGCTGGTGAAAGGTCCCATCTCATCTCTCAGTTCTGATGCTTCCTGTTATTTTCTTCCTATGCATTAGCCTGTGCGTTAGCACAACTTCTACCAGTTGAGGACTGTACTGTTTTACAAGCTTTTCCTCTTCAACTAGCTCTTACTGCTTCTATAGATTTTAAATGGTTTTAAATTTTATATACTACCTTGTCATAGAAGCCTATTGAGTGCTAGTAGGGAAGGCCTCTTTGGGACTAAACAGACAAGATTTTGAACCTCTTTCTGCTGGAACTGAGCTATAGAAAGACAGGCTGCATCTGCCAGGAATCTGGTGGGATGAGAGTCTGGAGGTTTTCCTTGCTTGGGTCTGTTTGCCTGCCATAGAAGATCCATCCAGTTTCTTCATCTCTGTGCCTGCTTTTATTTTCTTTCCTACTCATGTAATCTGTAAGTCCTCTGAGGGAATGGACTATACAGAGGCAAAGGACTCCTGGTTAATAGAAAGGCCTTTGTGGTATAATGGCTTTTTCTTTTTGTGTTACATGCCATTTACTGGCTGGTTCTTCACTTTGTGTGCAGAGACATTGAGGCAAAGCAGCGAGCAGTTTGTCTGAAGAAGCGGCTAGTGTCAAGGGTTCAGAGGAACAGGCCTTCCAAACAGGTGTTTGAAACCCAGGAGCGAACCAAGGAAGACTGATCAGCACCCCTTCCTCTCATCACGCTTATTCAACACAAGCTTATAAACTGCTGTATTCTCAGGGGCACTATGCAGGGACTCATCTGCCTCTGGCAGATAGCTGGGTTGGTGAAGATATTAATATCTCTGATTTCTGAGTCCTGCTTTGTCTTTGCAGGGACACTGGCAGGTGTTTGCTGCTGATATGCCATGGGACACAGGCTGCGTGTGTGTCGTCTTTGCTGGCTGTGCTCAGTCTGGGTCAAAGGAGCAGCCTGTAACCAAACGCCTTGCCACTCGCACCACCAGCAGCCTAGACAACGGGAAACTGCTCTTTGAGCACCTTGTAGAAAGCTGCTTGATATTCTAAGCATGGGATGCCTCCCAGAGTGAACTTCTGGTTGGTTACCACCACAGAACCAGTTGCATTGCACAAGAGGAAGCACCTTTTGCTATATATATTATTAGTAATGAATTATTATAAATTAAAAAAAAATCATTACTAATAATACACCACGCTGGGAAAATTTTCAAAATGCAGCACTAACAGCTTACTCAGCACTAAGGTACTCTGCCCAGAAGTCTATTTTTTTTTTTTTTTTTTCAGATATTTAACTGTTGGTTAGTGCTGCCACCACCACTTTCCCATCCCCTCTCCCTGATGCAGTCCCTGGGGATAACCATCAGCTCCAGTTCAGCTCATGCTTTCTGGAAGCCTGAACAAAATGCTTGTGTATGAGCTGCATGTGAACCTACTGAAAATGAATCATCACTAAGAGAATGAACATTGCAGCAAAAATAAGAAAGTGGGAACGTGGGTATAGAATTATTTATCCATGGCTGTGCCTTTTTTTGTTTTAGTTGCAGTGAAGACTGACTATAGTACATCACACAGTGCTATAACTTTGCTGTATATGGTTTCTCAAGAATGAGATATCTGGGAATCTTTAAACCTCTCTGATGATTATTAAGCTTCTGGAAGAAAACTAAAAGAACTGTTCAAAATTCAGATAGAGGCTGGTTATGTTACAGAGCTGAACACTTCAGTCCTCATCCTCCAGCAAGGGGGTAGAAGAAAGGATGGCAAAGTGAAGACCTTCAAAGCTGAGCTTCCAGTCCTGCTCAGCTCAGACTGTTAGTCTGTAACTGGTGTCCTAGCATTGTCTCTAACTGGAAAAAGAAGATCCCCTCAGGGGTGCTCCAGCAATAGCTGGTGAGCTCCTGGAGAGTCTGTCCTCATGGGTCTGGCAAGAAGATTTATCTTCAGTGTCTCAAACGTCTGTTGAACTTTTTTTTCAAACTGTGAAATCTAAATGCTTTGTAGTTCTAATTCAGTGTTTGATACTGCTGTTTTGGGGAATTTATGAGCTCTTTGGTGCCCTCTTCTCCTTACATTGTGGATTTAAGAACATTGTCTAAAGGTATGTGTGCCTGGCACAGCAACCAGTAAGTGTGGGGTTTTTTCCACAATTTGTTGTGTGTTTCATGTCACATCTTCCCTATCATAATTATCTCATCATCTCTAACCATCTTGTCCTTTAGATTACCTTAACCAGGAGCATGGAAGTGAGCACTTTGTACGCATGAATCATGTGTGTTCCTGCTGCTTTGTTCACCTGATGTCTGGATACGGGATACTGGGAGTGCTGAAGGTCAGGGGGTGGAGAAAAGGGATGTTGAGCTCCATATGTGAGATTGGGGACGCCTTAAGCACCCCCAGGCAGGCAGAACGTTCAGGTAAGGAGGAAGATGGACTGATCCACATATGTAATCCTAACTCTGCACCAGTATTTTGCCTGTGGAGAGGTCACTGAGTCTCTGTTAGTAGTTCGGGTAGGGTGGACAGAGGAGAGCGCGAGAGTCTTCGTGCAGGTGTTCAGTGATATTGGAGACTGATTGCAGGAAGAGAAGCTTACTCTGTGTAGGCTTGTCTATGAGATTTAATACAGAGAATAAGAGAGCAAACCTGTGAAAAGACAGGACTATACCAGGCAAAACTGGAAATAGCAACAGCTGGAGCTGCCTGCTCCCTCCCCACCCCCAGGCGGCAGCAAGGAGTATTCCCTGGCCCCACAGGTGCCGCGGCTGTTCCCCCGGGGAGGATCAGGTGATGGCTGAAGCCTTGGGACGGCATCTGCTTTGGTGGAGTGATAAATTCACGTATAGCTCGAACCTAGTCCTTCCTCAGGTCGGAATATATAATTTGGAAAAGGTGCTTTTCCACGGATACAAAAGGCCAGCAGGCGCCGCAGGGCTGATGTAAGTTCTGCAAAAGCAGAAGAGTTCCAGAGTTTCCAAATTGAACACTGTAAGTTTATTCCCATTTTTTTTTACTCCTGCTTTTCACAATAAGGTAGCAGAGAGGATGCTGCGGAGACGCTGACCGGGATGACGTTTCGGGACGAACCGAGCGCCTTCCTGACGCGTCCGCAGCGCTGGGCACGCGAAGGGCTCTGCTCCGAGCCGAGGCGGCGGCCCCGCCTGCACGCTCGGGACCTCCCGAGCCCGGGGCTGAGCCTTCCCCGCGCATCCCAGCGCTCCGCCGCGGCTCCAGCGCTCGCTGCGCCCCGCTCTGCGCCGTTCCCCGCCATCCCGGGGCCGCCTCCTAGCAGCCTCCTATTCCCACGACGGTATCCGGATCTGTTCGCTCTCCTAGAAAGCTCGTCGGTGCTCCTAGGACAGCTGGGATACCGGGGCTGATGGGGGTTCCTGGCGCCGGCTGGTGCCACCCCTCGGGTAGGTGTCACCAGCTGAGCCGCTATAAAAGCGAGGGGGGACGTGTGCTGCCTCTGGGAAAGTGGCGGTGTGTGTTCTCTGGGCTGCTGGGGCCGACAAGGCTCTTTGGTGTTGACTATTTCTCTCTTTGCTATCTACAACTCCAGCCTGAGCAGGCAGTCTTCACAATTCCAGTTAAAAAGTGTTTCTGCTAGCAGTGACTAGCAATGAGCTCATCTCACCTAAACAAAGGAGCTGAGAGCCAGTTTCGAGCCTCAGAGGAGCATGAGCTGGAGGCAGTGGGGAAAAAAGCTTGGGATAATCCTGTTTACAATGGCTCTCCCTCTACCTCTTTGAAGATTAAAGCCATCTACAACCCCAAGTCCATCCTGGAGAATCCCTATGAGAACTTTGAAGAGGCAGGGGATGCACTGACGTACCAGGAAAAGCAGAGCAAAGCTGTGGATGGGAAGACAAGTCGTTTCCTCAAGTGCTGCTCCTATATCTTCAGAGGCATCCGAGGTAAAGCTCTGGTATCTCACTAGGAAGGGTTTACTAGCCCTTGGGAAGGACAGTGGTATGGGGTGGGGGGGGTAAGAGGTGTGGGGATGCAGAAGGTAGAAACCCCATAGTATCTTTGTGGCCCAGGAACCTGCCCAAAACAGACTAGCATTACCCCAGAGGTTGTCTTTGGCTGACTTGGAGGGAGCATCCTTGTTCTGTGAGCTCCAGAGTCCATCCCGTTACATTTTCTACAAGGCAGCATGTACAGATGGACTTAGCAGTGTGCTCATGGTCATGCAATGAATCTCTTGGCAGAACTTGGGACAGAGCTTAGGTGTCCTGGATCCATAGGAGCCATTGCTCTGGTGATGAGACTATTCTGATGAACTGCTAGTTTCCAGTTTAAAAGACAAAGAGGGATGAAATATTACGTAGAAGAAATCAGAAAGCTGGGAACAAGTTAGGTGTCCTGTAAGGATACAGCCCTGGGCATGGGCATTTGTTGAACAATTTCTTACGGAAGGCATACAGTCCTAATGCTGTAAAGCAGGGAAGCAAAAGCAATAAACTATTTCTTGGGGAAACTACTGTTTTCTTGCCAATGTATCTGCCTTCCTGATTTAACGAAGCTTCTGGTGTTGCTTTTCTTCTTCCTGGTCTTGCAAGAACCTTTCACAGAGCTGTACCCTCTAACAGTACATGTGAGTAAGTAACAGTATAGTCCGGTCCTAAATTACACAGCAATTGTCATTGCAGTTACAGTCTAACACTATTATTTCACAGGGAAGCCAGAGCTGAGGCTTTAGAGGTTTCTCCTGGTCAAGGAGCAGTGCTGAGTGGGCTCTGTGGGTGATTACAGATTGCTCGGAGACAATGTATAATTTACCTGGTTTGTTCTGATATCCTTTCTTCGAAGCATTGTTTGAGACTTAAAAGGAAAAACAAATCCATACTTTCATATCAAAATTCCATTTGTGAGATACCAGCCTTGAATTTGGAGCATGGAAATGAAAATGTGTCAGGACACTACAGCATTCCGGTCTTCTGTGATTGTTGCAGCAATGTGTACTGCAAGCAAGTGTTGTAGAATAGTGTTGTAGAACAGACTAGAGCTGGGAGGATGAGGTCCAAAGGCCAGTGCAGCCAGAAGAAGGGCCTGTATCAGCCTCACAGAGGTGAGGACTTCTTCCTTGAAGATTTTGAATCCTTCCTTTGCATCATTACTAGCTGCTAATTATTTTTCATTACCTCTTCAAAGGCATTGCTGGTCTCCCCCTGCTCTTTTCTGTTTAATCTTGTTAGTGCCTCACTAACATTCGAAAATGGAAGTAGTAAAGATAAATTGCTTAGCCAAGAACAATTTGTGGGGTTTCTTTTTGTTTTAGAAACGTTCTTGTGGATTATGTATCCGTATCTCTTGGGGGTATAGGTCATTGTTGGCTTATTAAGTTCTTTTCTTGTCCTCACCTGCAACTGAGCTGGACTACCAGTGAGTAGCTGTTGCTCCTAGTGACACCAATCAGGACTATTCCTCTCTAAATTGGGTCTTTTGGTTCCTGCCTGCCTTCTGCCACCTCAGCTGTTCTTGGCTAGCCTACAAACTGAATTTGCTGGGTATTAGAGTGTCCCTGAATTTAGTTGTTCTCAGGTACACTTCTATTCCCAAAGCAAAGAAAGTTGGTGCCTTTGTTCCCAGCATGTGGATAGTAGGGGTACCCTGCCTGTAAAACAAATAAACCTGTTAAGATTGGGGTGCAGTCATAACTAGAGATGAAGGGCATAATTTAAAAGCGATCTAAACAGATAGGTGGTTGTTGTCCACTGTTTTTGTCTGTTGTGGAGATTCCTGTAAACCACATGCTACTCTCCTGCACGTGAGTTAATTCAAATCTTCTCCAGGCTGTCATTCCTGTTGCTGGTCTGGCATGTCTAGAACAGGCTACTGGTTTGTCTGTCCAGGAATGAGGGTGGGTGCTGCAACAGGCACTGTGGTAGCTGATAGTGCAGAAAGCTCTCTAATCTGTTGAGATGTCAAAGAGCTATCAAAAGGACAGCAGTAAATGTGCACAGACCACTAAACCACTTCCGCTTGCTCCAAAGAAAAAAGCCCTTTGTCCTCTGCCAGAAATTACTTCAAATGTGTTGTCTTTGATCAGCTTTGATCCTGGCTTGTGTGACTATGATTGTTGCATACCACAGGGGATAGGCATCAAAACTGAGCTCTCTAGAAGCTGCAGAAAGCAACAAGACTATGGGTATTATTGACATGGCTTCCATCACTAGGCTTTCAAGTGGAAGTTCTTACGCCTTTCAACTTCAGGAGCATTTCAGAAATCACAAAAGGAAGTCATTACAACAAGAACAAACAAATACGCTAATGGTGTCAGGCAGTTCATCAAACCCAAAATATCAAGGCTTCTTTTAAATGTAGTGGTTCTCTCTTTGATCAGCCCTGGCAATGTTTAACGAGTTGCTTTTGCTGTGTGACGATATCGGATCACAAGCTGGTGCAAATGGCGTAACTGTACTGAAGTCAGAAGAGCTCCATTGACAGACATCCTGAAGAGAATCTGGCTCTAAATTCTGTGCTGAAAATATTGAGTTGGGTTATTTGAGTCTTATGACCTACAAGAAATCTGCAAGGTTTTGGGTAAGCAAGGTAATCAACTAGTGGTGGACTGAGAACATCAGGAGCAGTTCTGCTATGTAAGTCCTATCAGAAAGTCAGCTGTTGGCACATGGATGACAGAGAGAAAGTTTTGTGTTTCCAAGAGTACTTGCGATAGACTGAATTTCTGCAAAGAGTAAGCTGAAAAAAAAGCGGGAAAAGATCAGTCCATATTGAACACCAACAGAAAATTGGGAAGTAAGTTAGCAAAAAAAGAAAGCCAGTATATTTCAGTTTCAATCAGCCCCAAATCTTTTGTTCATGCTGGAATAATTCTTTTAGGGGTTATTTTACACGTTTTTACAGCTCTTAGTGAAGTTTTGAAGAGAAAAGCGTGTGACAAAAATTCAACTCTCAAGTGTTCTTTGGGAACAGGAATTCAGTTCCTTACATGCCTTTAAGAATTGACATCAAAACTCCTCAATTTCTTTTTCACACTCAACAGGTCTGTGGGGCACTACACTGACTGAGAACACAGCTGAAAACAGAGAGCTTTATGTGAAGACCACACTGCGAGAGCTGCTAGTCTATATTGTGTTCTTGGTTGACATCTGTCTACGTAAGTAGCTGTCACATCTCATAGGTATCGTTTCTGTGTGCAGCGTGAGGGAAACAGTGTGAGGTTTTATTATTAGCCTTCCTCACTCCTGTAAGCGTTAAATTTGTTGAACGTGCACTCACTGCAGCAAGCAGATGTGTCATTAACCTACAGAATAGCTGCTGCACACACAAATAACTTAACTAACTCTTGATCTACACCTAATTGATATTAGTTAAGTTGGAGCAGTATTTTCTGATCTGTTATCAGTTCTAGCCACTGACTCCACCATACTGGGAGAATCTGCCCAGGGTCTCTTCTTAGTTTTACAGTGAATGTTTAAACCCCAGAGAGCAGCTCTAGAAACTGCTTGAGTTCAAAGACACCGGATTCAGAGAGATTTTTCCCCTTTGGGACTGGAGGGGTGGCTGAGGCGATAAAGCAGATGGCAGCTCATGCTGTTGTTCTTGGTTGGATTTAATGCTGTCCGTGTACTGAATGGTTGCTTACAGGCTTTGTGTGGGTAGAACAATGGCTGTTTACGTTTTGGGAAGATTCATTCATTATCACAAATGAGCACCTGTGGCATGGGACAGTGAAGAGGAGTATATTTCATAAACCCTATGGCAGGAGAGATAGACAGACAATACTGACTTAAGTTGCTATCACACTAAACCAAGGAGACAATGCTTCAGTCACACTTCCTAAAGAACAAAGATACAAACACAGACATGCGTGTGGTCACACACTGACTCATCCAGAAGTGCTGGAGGGGGGGTGTCTTGAATGTCAGATGCTTTATTGTCATGGTGCCCTTTCAATAGTAGGACATGTTCTTAGTGATCACTGTGATGGACACTTTTCTGCAGGAGAGAGCACTGGAGAGTTGAAACAATATGTTTGGGGAAGTTAGAGCCTGCTCCTCTTTGAAGTTTCTTGGTAGATAAGAACTTAACTGGAGCTTTTTACTTGGGAAAATAATCTCTGTACCTTTATGGGTTCAGATCAGAACTTAAAAATACAGATCATGGACTTTGTATGGAGAAAGAAAATTTCTCCTAGGAAAAAAAATGCTACCCATGGTATTCAGTTGCATCACCTAATGGTCTTCTCCAACTTTTAAAATTTCATAGTCTGTCAGTCTGACAGTTTGAATTCTGGAACGTGCAAGAGATAAGTTTGTAAATCCCTGAGAAAGCAGAAACAATATAGTCAGTGTTCCCAAGGTTTCTTCTCTTGTGCTTTGCTCAGCTTACTTGTGATAGTATAAGATACACAGAAACTGAATACATATATATGTTTGTGTCAGGCTGCAATATTAAGTTACAAGGGAGGATCCTACTCTTGTCTCTTCTCTTAGTGACATATGGAATGACAAGTTCCAGTGCCTATTACTACACCAAAGTGATGTCTGAGCTCTTCCTGCAGACCTCTACGGACAGCCGTGTCTCCTTCCAGTCCATCAGCAGCATGGCTGACTTCTGGGTGGTGAGTATAAGTCTGGCCAGGCGTGGGGAGCCCTGGAAATCACAGCTAGAGTGGAATATTCAATTCCCTCTCAATGTGCTACCTGGTGCTTTCAGAAAAGCATTTTTCTGCCACCAGTTCTGCTCTGTCAAAGAACTGTTGAAGGAATAATATGAGCCATAGTGCATGTTGTTGAGATACTGCAACCACTTCTCTCTGATAGTCAGGCAGAAATTGTCACTTAGCTTTGTCTTTTCCTGCTGTATTAAAAAAGCAAAATGAAGTGTGGCATCTCTGTTTTCCATCCAATTTTTCCAAGGCACTGGCACACTGCCTTTTCCACACTTCATGCCAGGACTGTTTCTTGAGGCTTGTATTTACTGAAGCGGAAGAGACAAAGAGGCTTGCAGGGCCCTCGTCTCTTCACCAACCCAACCAGATGCAGCAACCATTTTAGAGACCTGTGAGGAGCCAGCAATAACCCTGCTACCCAGCATCCCTCCTCTGCCCTGTGGCTCCACCAGCCCTGGTCTTTCCCCTCCTTAGCATGTATCCAACACAAGGTTCTGCTGCTTTCCATCTTCAGGAGTAGAGAGGGGTGGGTCAGGTCTTACTGTCTCAGACCAAGAAAATTCCTCTGATATATGGGCTATGAAGAAGTTGTTCTTCTCTCCCTCTTTTGCAGTATGCACAAGGCCCCCTCCTGGATAATCTTTACTGGACAAAGTGGTACAACAATGAGTCCCTAGCAGCTCACAGCAGCCAGTCATACATCTATTATGAGAACCTTCTGCTGGGTGTCCCACGCATACGACAACTGAAGGTGAAGAACAATTCCTGTGTGGTCCATGATGACTTCAAGGAGGAAATCTCAGGCTGCTATGATGTATACTCAGATGACAAGGAGGAAAGGGTCTCCTTTGGACTCATCAATGGAACGGCGTAAGTACATCTTCTGCTGCTCAGGATTAGAAAATCTGTGATTTCCTTTTTTTTTTTCCTTTTCCTTTGTTTCCCCAAATTAGTGTCTTCTGGTTGAAATATAATCCTCCGAGCTACAAGATGCCAGAGTTGAGTTTTTCTTATAAGGCTGGAATTCCCCACAAAGTCAGTGGCAGCCAGGCCTTTTGCTTTTGCCAAGCATCTCTTTGAGGAAAACCGCAACAGAATGAGTGGCAGAGTGGGACCTGTTGGGAAAACTGTGAAAAATCCAGCAGAGAATTAGGTAGAGATTGTTGTCTGTTTTTAAGAGTGAGGATGAAGAGACCTTTGGGACCAGATCAATCAAATGGGTGACACTATCTGCTTCTCTCCTGGATTTCAGGAGCCAGAGAGAAGGGAAACCTCTTTCTCTATAATAATGTGAAATAGCTGCAGTTTAACTCTTTGCTGCTGCATGAGTCTTGGTCTGTCAGTGAGAGGCTATTGTTCATAAGAAAATATGAGTGCAAGTGTGTTATAAGCAGAGGGTTGTGTGCAATACAGTAGAAGGCAATGCAGCAGATCCTGGGAGTAACCTCCATGCAAACAAGACTGTGGCATAGTCAATGAACCTGCAGAATTTTTCCTCCATAGTATTACAACTTGTGCTGTGTAACTCCTGAGAAGCATTAGATCAGAAACCTATCAATAAAGAACTGATGTAGACTCAGATCTGGAATAGAAATTAAGCACCAACTCTTTAATTAAGAACTGCTCTGTCACTTGGAGATATGGTCCTGTTTCTCCTGGCTACAAGATCATATCCAAGCCTGGGATGGTGATGCCTTTGCTTATGACTTGTCTATTACAGATGGAAGTACCATTCTGAGGAGGAGCTGGGTGGCTCATCTCACTGGGGAAGAGTAACTAGTTACAGTGGGGGTGGATATTACATAGACCTCAAGTTGACCAAAGAAGAGAGTGCTGAAGCCCTGCAAATCTTGAAGGAGAAGTTGTGGTTGGATCGGGGCACACGAGTTGTCTTCATTGATTTCTCTGTGTATAATGCAAATATCAACCTATTCTGTGTTCTGAGGTAAGCAGAGTCACACTGAATATTCTTCTGCCTCTTACTTCTTCCTCATTGCCACAGTTTCTTAAAATGCAGGTATTTTAATATGGTCCACCAGGAAGCTAGGACTGAGTGGTGTCAGTATAAGTTGCACAGATTAGCAAGAAGATTTGGTCTTCCTGACATAACCATTCACGATTCTCTTCACCTTTCACCCTTTCCTATCCTGGACAGTGAAACAGCAGAGATAAGGCTGCACAGACACATGCAAAACTCTTCCATTCATGGTTTGGTGGGTAGCTCATGTTCAGGTTTGATGCCTTTCATAGAATCATAGAATCATAGAATCCCTAGCTTGGAAAAGACCTTTGAGATCATCAAGTCCAACTGTACCTGTCTACTACTAAATCATATCCCTAAGCACTTCATCTATCCATCTTCTAAATACCTCCAGGGATGGTGACTCAACCATCTCTCTGGGCAGGCTGTTCCAAAATTATCTAAGAGCCTTTCTCCCCCGGTTTGTAATTATCAGAGTTTTCTTGTCCCCTTCAAGGTTAGTGGTCGAGTTTCCAGCCACTGGTGGTGCCATTCCCTCCTGGCAAATACGGACAGTCAAGCTTATACGATATGTCAGCGCGTGGGACTTCTTCATTGTTGCCTGTGAAACTGTCTTCTGTGTCTTCATCTTCTACTATGTGGTGGAGGAGATCTTGGAGCTGCGTATCCACAGGCTTCAGTACTTCACCAGCATCTGGAACATTCTGGATTTGGTTGTCATTCTGGTGAGGATCCTTGCACACTTTCTTGTGGAGAGCAACGGCAGAGAGGTGCAAGAGCCAAAACAAATGAAGACATGGGGAAATTGGTCTAGATAGGACAAGAGCTGATGCATGTTTTACTCCGATAATAAAATGAACTAGCAGAGTAAATGGACACATGCTGTTCTATCAGCTGTTAGGAGAAAATTCTTTCTTTAGAGCTGTCTGAGAGGCTGTGAATTCAGGGCATCATTTGGTGCATTAAGACTTTATCTTCATCCCCCAGCAGCAGACTGCAGTTGTGAAGTGTGATACTAAGGAACTCTGTGACACTGTTTTCTGTGGAAAGCATAGGCATCTGCAGCAAAGTCACTGCAGACTCTTCCTCTTTACAGCTATCCATCGTCGCTATTGGTTTCCACATCTTTCGCACCATTGAAGTAAACAGACTGTTGGGAGAGTTGCTGAAACACCCTGACACTTATGCAGACTTCGAGTTCCTGGCGTTCTGGCAGACACAGTACAACAATATGAATGCAGTCAACTTATTCTTTGCCTGGATCAAGGTATTGTAGGGGTCTGGGAGATGCCAGGCCTCCAGTCTCACATCTCGGATAGCTTGGCAGTTGACTCTTTGATCCTTCTGAGTGAATGAGGGTATCAGCTATGTAGCAGAGAAGGATTTTCCACAAAGATGTATGTACTGTTTTGCACTAAATCCTTTCACCTGGCATTCTCAGGCCGGTTATTTGGACATAATGGATAGGGAGTTAAGCTCATGTTGTGGTGTAAAAGTGGTTTTAGAAAATGCGGAGTACAATATAATTTTGTCCATCCTGTAGTATTTTAGTATTTTGGAGCATAATCTGGCAAATAATGTTTTCCTTTCATGATGGCCACCCAAAAACTGGAAACGACTCATCTATTGGCATGGACTTTGAACTTCAATCAAAGCATCTTGGCGTGGTGGAAAGCCACTCTGTACTTGGGGCTCCTCATTAGCTTCAAGGGATTTGTCCTTTTAGCAGTCCCTCTTTATATATTCCTTTGACACAGGGGAGAAAAGTCATATGTTTATGCTCCCACTGGAATGTGATAGCACACCTGGGGCAAATATCCTGAGCACTAAGTCACTGTTCCCCTAGCCTGGCTGTCTTCTCAGTGCTTTGGTGCTAGTGACACTCTTGGCCCATTAAGCATGCACATAAATGAGAGAGGCTGACCTATCTGATGGTTTGACCTAACTTTGACCCTGTTCTTTCTTCTTGCAGATATTCAAGTATATTAGCTTTAACAAAACCATGACCCAGCTCTCCTCCACTCTGGCACGTTGTGCCAAGGACATCCTGGGCTTTGCCATTATGTTCTTCATTGTCTTCTTTGCCTATGCCCAGCTGGGTTACCTTCTTTTTGGGACACAAGTGGAAAACTTCAGTACCTTTGTTAAATGCATGTAAGTCAGAACCACGTTTCCATCATTTCATCAGAAGAATTTTAACTAGTGTCCAACCCTTCCCCAATTACAAACCTCAATGTCAATCAGACACCTCTTGTATCTCTTCGTAGTAAAACCACAATGATTGGTTGCTCAAAGTCCTCTAGCTGTGACATCTACATGGGCAAAAGAACACAGTGAGGAAATTGAAGGCTACAGACATATTTTTAATTGTCTGGTGTTTATCAGTAGGGATGTAAGTCGCTAATCCTATCAGACTTTGAGACTCCTTGCAGTCCTACAATTCAGTGGAAATCCCAGCCTTTTCATGGGAGCGTTTAATGAGAAGTTTGTTTGCTGAAGCCTGTACCGCTTTCACTTAATGAGAATTTGCTAGGCACACCGAGGGTACTCAACATGTGGAGTGGTTTATCATCTTTCTGCAGAAAAGCATCATAGCTCAGCTGATAATTTAGTTTGTGTTCTGCAGAACCTTCTGTCAGCTTCTCACCTGCTGTGGGTCCATAAAGGAGGTAGAATAGTGCCATCTGACTGTCACTGAGACCTTGGCCAACTTATGTAGGCAGGTGGCTTTAGGCCTAGCTGGGTTAAACTTCTCTGTAGTTCTGATGGTAAGAGCAAAATAGCTCAAAACAAGTATTCTTTTCAGTTTGGTGTTAGTGTTTGTTTTTGGTTTTGAATTATGGAAGATGTCCAGATAGAAGCTCTATAAATTGATCACATCATTTAAGTGTCTGCACAAATACTTTTAGGTATTTGTTAGATAATGCACTTTAATTCAAACAACAATTTGAAAAACAGTACTATTTGTTGCTACAGGATATTCACGGGAAAAGCAGAAGTAATGCATTTACCTTATCAAGATGATAGCTTCAAACATCGAAATGTAAAAGTCAGAAACTTCATATTTATATTATTTATAAATATATCTGATTTTGATAAGCTAGCAGCTCTACTTCATTTCTGAAAGTTGGTAATTTCAATACAAATTCAGCATGTAGTTTTCTAAAATGTACTGTATGATAGTCTAAGATTAAGTAGACCTTTTCAAAGTGAAAGAGATAAAAATAATTTCTTACTGGAAGGAGACATTTCAGCATCATTGAACTGGGACAACTTAAATCAAAAAAAGAGGAAGCAATGCTGTATTCCTCTTCCTTAGACCTGGAAAACATTCCCAGCTCCTTAAGTAGATCAAATGCAAGGAATTTGAAATGGAGCTTTGCATTTCTCAGTCAGGATTTTCAGGCTCTGGGCTCTCAGCCTTTTCCCTGCCCATGTCTTCACAGTCTGTGTGTTTTTCTGCCTGTCTTTTTATCCTCCTCCCAATATTGGGGAATATTTTTTTACAAGGGTCAGTTCACTGATGAATTTCCAGTGAAGTCCCACAGGTAATGGATCAGGATATCTGAGATGGGGGATGACCAATGGGTAGATGAGCACCCACAGAAGGGGATTTTGGGGAAGTGAGTTAGGATACCTGTCTCAGACAGCCTGTCTGTCCGCGGGCCCGCTCAGGCAATGCATAATGTTAAGGGAGATCCCTGCTACAGCAGCAGTTTTCAGCCTGTGTTCCACAGACGTCCGGCATCCAGCTCTTGCTTATAAGGGGTCTACAAGAGATAAGTGAGATATGCAAACTTCTGATCAATAGATTTAAACTTGCTTCATTATAGGGGCTATGAATTGCAACAGGTTGAAGAACACTGTCCAATACTAACGTCCTCTCCACAGTCTCATGAACCCCTTTGCCAGAGAAGGCTTCAGTGAGTCAAAAGCCTTTATACAGGAAAATTCAGGTTGGTTTTGTTTTGGTTTTATTTTTGGCTTCTGTTTAATCCATGACACACTTTGGACAAGAAAGTTTTTGGAAACCATGTTTTATTTTCCAGTCTGTTCTTGCTCTGCAGATCAACTCCACTCCCCTCTGAAATACTATGGGTACATTTAACTTGCCAGTCAGACTGAGTAACTTAGACCCTGCTCTGGCTTGTTCCTGTGCCCATCTGGGCTGCAGGCAGGTTCAGACTTTACCTTGGGACTGTCTGAGGAGGTGGGATGAATGTATGTGTCTTTGTCTGACCTTGTGCTCTTCTTCTTCTCCAGCTTTACCCAATTCCGGATCATTCTCGGTGATTTTGACTACAATTCCATTGACAATGCCAACAGGGTTCTTGGGCCTATTTACTTTGTCACCTATGTGTTCTTTGTTTTCTTTGTGCTCCTGGTAAGCAAGAAAGCCCTCCTTGCCCCTGTATTGACAGCTCTGCTTGAGAGACTCCTCCCAACAATCCCCGAGTTAGGTGCAGTGGAAACACTAAGAGAGATTGGAAGGTTCTGTTATGATAGCTTTGCGGTGCAAATAGACCACAGTGGACAAGAGCATGTCATTGCAACTGGGGTTTTGGTGATCAGGGTGATTAAGGACCATATTTGCATCCTTTAAGGTGAAGACTAAAACTGACTAGGAATACCACTGATGTGGTAGCTGAATTCAGCTGCTCTGTTACAGGCAGTGATGGAAGCGTAGGGGACAGTCTCTGGCTTCCTAGGCAATGAATGCAGAGGGATACTCATAACAACCAGGTTAAATACCCAGTACCAGGAATCCAAATGCAGGATCTTGCAGGAGATCTTGCAGGAGAGACTACTAAAGATGGTATTTGAGCTGTGAACAAATGTACCTTCTGCCACTGCTTTAATTGCAAGGACCACCAGTGAGAAAGCACCATGTGGCTGAAATGGGCCTTCCTTCCACTCACCTTAATTTGCCCAAGGGATACCTTGTGTGGAAACAGCTTCTTGTTTAACTGAGACGTGCACAGCTATGCCTGGCTGTATCTTGCTGCTTCAGGTGCTGGAGCAGGCAAGATGCCTAATGCTTATTCATCTTCTTTCTTCCCCTTTTTCCAGAACATGTTTCTGGCCATCATCAATGACACGTACTCAGAAGTCAAGGAGGAGCTTTCAAGCCAGAAGGATGAGCTGCAGCTCTCAGACATTTTGAAGCAGGTGATGAATAGTGAAAGCTGTACTACTTTCTAGCTAAATCCTGAAGCATTTTCTGGAAGTTCCTGACCTATGTAGAATTTACTAGAGAGAAACAGTGGTTGCCAACTCCAGGCCCACCTTCTTAGTGTACACGGGAGTCTATTTCTTTTTGGGATAAATCAGTCTTTCAGATCCTTTGGCAATGGGAAGATAGAAGGCAGGGGTTGAGGGAATCCTGTTACTTGAGCATGCTGGTAGTGTTTCTGAGACTTTTCTTCACAGGACAGTCTCTAGACAAAGCTCTTTCAGGCACTGATAGTGTTTTTTGATCAATAAAACGGCAGGCCCTATTTTGCTAAGGTGAGCATGTCACAGTGGTGCAGATCTAGTGGGTTACATCTGGATTTTCTATGCACAAATTCCAGAAAAAGATCCTGGAAGTAGACAGCTCTGTGCTGTGGGATCAATGTTCTGCAAATAATCGTATTTGAGACATTATCTAAAAACAGATCATACATGGGAGCTCAGATAACAGGAGAGTCAGCAGGAGAAAAGCAAAGAGCAAACTTTGTTATGGAGACCCTGGCTACCATGTTGGTGTTGCTTTGAAGGTGTGATCCTAGTTTAGAGGTGGAGCTTTTTCAGCAGTGTTTGTTTTTTGATTCTGGAAAGCTTAAAGTCTCCCTGTATTAATTAGCATTTGCTCACCAATGTCAAATTGTCTGTTTATCACTGTTCTGCCTCCATAATTCTATGTCTATTTGCACCTTTGGTATCAGAGCTACAACCGGACACTCATGAAGCTGAAGCTGAAGAAAGAGCGGATTTCTGATGTGCAGAAAGCACTGCAGAATGGAACAAAAGAACTGAACTTTGAAGACTTTAAGAACAGCTTGAAGGAGTAAGTGAGTGAGCTTGAGGGATACCCACTTATCCCTGTCTTTTGGTCATACAGGCAATTTAAATTCTCTGGTTTTCAAGGCTGGGAGAGCAGTTAGCTCAAATCTGCCCGATGAAAGTTAGAAATAGTTATTATCTTTCCTCATGTGTTTAATCTCCCTTTCAAAATGAGTTTGTGTTGCTAAAATCGTTCCCATTTGGGATGTTTAGGTTTGTCACTGACAGAAGGAAACAATGCACTGATTTGAAAAGGGGTGCTCCTGTGCTGTTAGAGCCTAACAGTGTACTTCTGTGCCTTGAGCTTTCTCTTTCTACTATTTTGCAGACTGGGCCACGCAGACCATGAGATCACAGCAGCCTTCTCCACATTCGACAAAGATGGCAATCACATTCTTGATGAAGAGGAGCAACAGCAGATGAAGCATGACCTGGAGGCAAAAAGGGTAAAAAAAAGGGCAAGGAAAGAAACTCTTTGTTTAGTAGAGAGCACTCCAAAGTGGCCTTGGGAGTCTTTAGGTTTGTGGTATAAGCTAAGCAGGCAACTCAAATACAGCTCCTACTCTGCCTGGATGGCAGCTGAGAATATCACTGCCTGTGAAAATCTATTATTCACAATGAAGGTGACACAGAGTTAGTATCCATCTTTACAGGCATTTCTTTATCTATCTTCTAGGTTGCTCTGAATACAGAGATTGAAAATTTGGGGAAATCCTATGGTGATGACAACCTGGATGAGAATCTGACCTACGTGGAAGCAAGGAATAACCCTGCCAATAAGGCCAGCTGGGTCTCCAGAGAAGAATTTCAAGTGTATGTTCGTAATGGCAGTAGTTTAATCCCTCTGCAAATCAGAGGTCTGATTCTCTGCTGCCTCCTTCCCTGATGTAGCTGTTTACACTGTTGCTGAGCAGTTTCAGTATGATCTTGTCACTTTTTATCTTGCACGGGTGTAAATGAGCAGGTCAGGAAAGAACTGGGGCAGTTCTTGTAATGTAGTTTGCTTATCCCTGTAGAAGATTTGGTTAAGAAATTTTGCTTTCTGCCTCTTGAACAACCTCTGCAGCTGTCAGCCGGTCCACAGGCAATATGTTGTCAAGTTTCAGCTCGGAAGGTAGCCCAGACAACTGAGCCAGGGGCAGCTGATACCTTTATGAAAGGTCCTGTGGGAATAAATATACTTCATTTGTAGCCTAGTTGGTCTTCATCCTCCAGGTCTTTGAATAACACTAGGCTATTTCTTCCATAGGAGGAATATGGGACAAATATATCTTCTGTAAATATAGGAGATCCTGATTCTGCTATTGAACAACACTGAGCTATCCACTTAGGGCCATATCAAAGAAGAAGCAGGTGCAATATTTAATACTGGGATTATACTGTGATACAAACTGATTGGTGTCCATCCTAAGCAGAATAACTGATTAGAGATGAGAACACAGCATAGCAGGGAGTTATACCTTCAGTGGATGCGAATCAGCTCTCTGGTGTGGAGCATTCACTTGTGTTTGAGGTCTGGCCCATTGTCCATAGGATTTCTGCAGCAAATCCTGCTGTTCATCAAAAGAAAAAGCTTGCAAATGCTCTCCATGTCTTCCTCAGCATCCTGAAACGTGTGCTGAAGCTGGAACAGTCCATGAACAGCATTAGCTCCAAGATTGATGCAGTGATGAACAAGCTAGACATCCTGGAAAGAAACAAACTGAAGCAGAAGGACATGTTGGGCAAGCCGCTAGATAATGCTAGCAAGGTTGGTAGTCTTCCATCATGCATGAACCCAACTTCAGGGTAGATGATGAGTCCTGCCATGTAAATGGACTCAATATCACCTTTGCTTTCCTGGTCTGCCTCAACACAAGAAAAAAAGGGCTGGGCAGGGTAAGCATTTTGTATGATCAAGCCCCTTCTATTCAAGCACAGTGACAAAAATCTTCCTGCTTTCGTGTTCCCCCAGTTAACCGTGGTACCGTTAAACACTCCTTCCAGCTCCTTTGAGGCCAAAAAGATCATACTGTCCTTCCCAGAAAGAACAGCTCATGATAGTATTGTGGAAGATTGTTGGTGTGTCCACAGTGCCTCATTGCAGACTTGCAACTTTTGCCTGAAACTGACTCTAGTCAATCAACCAGCATGTTTTGGGTCTTCAGCTTTAAAGTCAAAGGCAGAAAGGTATGCAGGAGCCATGTCATTAGTTCATGGCTTTCATAGTGAGCATAGCCCAACAGTACACAGAGATCTGAGGCAGAAAGAAGCTTCTTTCCTTTGTAGAGTAGTTCTGTAATCCCTTCCCATCTGAAAGAGCAGTTTGGAGGGCCCTGCTTCTTATGTGAACATGCCCAAAAGATTATTCAAGTGTTTGCTTACAGATTTGCTTTGCCCCAGGATTTTTGTGAATATTCTGGTAGAGGGTGAAAAGGAATGACTGTCTAATGTTTGAATGTACCTTCATCATTGTATTGCAGCAGACAGTGTGTTGGATATTTAATAGAGAGGTAGGTTGTACTAATTTCTGGTAGAAGGTAGGAAGATATTTAAATATCGTGCCTTCCGTGTCTCTCTCCTGGAGTGTTGCTAGACTTCTTGGTAGTTTGCTAACAATGTTTTTGTTCTGATTCACAGGAGGAAGAATGCAGTCAGGAAGAGCTGCTCCTCCAGAGCCTAGACCAGCTGGGGAAAGAAAAAGCTGGAAGCCAGGGAATGGGATGTGTACGGGGAAATAACCAAAATGGGGTCTACCCCATCTTGCCCAAAACAAGTGTGCTGGGATCTCAGATGCCCAAAACCATCCAGCCGCAGTCTGATGTGCGCTTCTAAAGAACAGCCCAGTGCTCTCAGTCTGCCTCCTCTCAGTCACTGTCAGTCATTTCCCCACTGTTAGAAAAATCAGGACAGATGGTTGCAGATACCACTGTTGCCAGGAACTGGAGATGTGAAAAGTCAGGGATGTCCTTTTTCCAGCATAATGATGTGTAATGTCACTGAGCTAGAATTTCTGGCCCCTGTATGTCTGGATTAGGTAGAAATATGAAACCAAGTATTGTATTGGTTTTCAGCCTCCAAATAGGACGATGCAAAGTCCTTTATGCTTTCCCAAAAAGCAGAGACATCAGAATTCTGTGAACACTTATGTCCAGAGTGGCACATTGCAACTTGTTCTCTATGCACACAATTGTCTGCAGGACAAAGATGTAGTAATCACACAAACAAAAAAAGAATATAATAGTTAATGCGAGATGGAAAGGAGAAACTTAGCTATTTGTGTCTAACTGGTTACCAGTAGTTTTGTTCTGTTGTACTTTGTTTCCAGAACACTTTGGTAACCCTCTCTGTATCTTAGATTCAGATGTTGAGAAAAAGAGTATGCTAACACCTTATTCTGGGTAACTAAAATGAGAGCTGGAGGAGATCTGAAATATGAACGGAGAAGCAGTTGTTAGTGGTAGAGTCAGAGGTCTGAGTATTAGGGAATAGCACTCTGGTTACATGGTTTCTAACACAGCTGTAGACACTAAGAAGTCTTTGTTGCCTATTTTCACACTCCTTAAATTGCATTTCAAGGTATAATACTTCACAAACCAGTATCATGTATAAAAAGTTGCTACATTTTTCATATTTGTCAAGGAAACAATTTTGTTTGCACTTGTGGGTGCTGACACCATTTCAGTTTAGGAATATTGTGGAAATAAGGTGAATGTTAGTTTTGCAATCACATGTAAAATGCTTCCGTTCCAGGCATTTTTCACTTTGTAAGGCTTCTCATTCCTTGTAGTCGGTGCAGACTGTTGGGCTATTACAGAACTGCTGTAAATGTAATTCAAATATTTAGTCCCCTTCTGAGCTGTGCCAAACGTCTGCAGGACCAGCACTACAGATAAGTCGCCCACTGAGGCAGGGATGCCGCAGCCACTGCAGCGAAGCTCAAGAATCCTGCGGGCACTACACACCAGGAAGCCACCTCTACCACCCTGCTGCTTTCTGCATAGGGACCCTTGTAAGTGTTGGGGAAGGCAGGTGAGGCAAGAGGACAATGTTGTGGCAGCTGGGCTTGGATCCACGGGACAGTGACCATCAGCCTTGGGCAAGCAGGTTACAGGTAATGTGGGATTCTTTTTAGGGCAGCGGGAGGAGCAAAATAGTTGTGTTTGTGCTGCAAGGTTAGTTCATGTCTGAATCCCAGGAAACCACCTTTCTCCAGCAAAGGGAAAGCCTGGAGTCCCCACAGGCACATTGCAGCTGGGAGAGATGTCTGCCCCTCACTCTGCCTGTCCATGGCAATCACAGGAGCAGCAAGCCCGGCTTGCCAAGGTTCCCCTCTTCCCAGTGACAAGAGCTTGTCAGCCTCTTCTCCTTTGAGGTGAGAGGCAACAGTCAGCCTGCCCTCCTGAGGAGCACTGAATGAGCTCTGGCTGGGACCAGACAAGAACCACAAGCTGCACTGGTCGCCTGGAGTCATCAACAGACTGGTTAGCAAGCTCCTTTCCCCCTTTCTGGCAGGAAGACCCTTCACCCTGTGCTGTGATTTTGGTGGTACCAGTGCCTCCTCAGTGTAAAACAAGTTCTGTTACTGGTATATGGCTGTGTCTGCTTTAGCATTTTCTCTTACTTGTATGGCTCTATGCAACTGTGTCTTGTCTGTTCCTTGTCAACATGTCATCATGTATATGATGTATCGTAGAGTAGGGCAAGGCAATCACTTGTTCCCGGCGATTGCTTGTGTGTAACTGTAATCGTACATTTAAGCTGTTTGAGAAATAACATAAATGAGAAATAACATAAATACACTAAATGGTAAGTTTGTACACCTTCTCTTTTTGGATGTGTTTTTGGCCTTCCATCAGGAGCTGGCATTATTTAGATGATGGTTATCTCATAGGAAAAGTAAAGTATTTTTTTCCTTGATAGCAGGTGCATGGCTGTGTTTGTTCCAATTTGCAGAGGGTCACCTTCCAAACTGCTGTGTCTTTCTGAGAAGCTGTCTTGCAGAAGGCAGCTCTGCCTTGAGGTGGTTAAAAAAAATCTTCAGGAAGAGCTTTGGGGAAGCATAAGGTGCTCTGAAGAGGTATCACCATCAGGGTTATTTGTGTTGGTAGTTGCAGCGGCCAGGGTCTGAGCCCCACTGTGGTGAGTGCTGCATGTGCTCTGAAGAGGAGCTACTCTCAGATCCAGCCAAGGGGAAAGAAAGCGTTGCCCTAATCACAAGGTTGAGTCACAAGTTGGGGCGCGGAGAGATTCATTGATGTGTGCAGGACAAGGCATGGCAGAGATGTCTGAAAGCAGTCTTGGGTCTCTGGCAAGGGGCAGCCCCAACCAGCCATGGCCAGAAGCATGCAAAGCTCCTGGTGGTGTCTCTTCTCTCGTGTCTCCAAAAGTATAAAGCATTGGTCACACAGTACAATCCAGCTTCTGGAGTTATCAACTGTATTTAGTTTACCAGTAGATGTCAGTCAGCACCACTTGCAACCCTTAGCACTTACAGACTCCTCTCTTTGGTTTTCAAATGAGGTTGGTAACAAATCTCTCATTTGTTCTACTGAGAGAAGCTGAGACACAGAAAAATTACCTTCTCAGTGACAAGAAGACTGAAGCAGAATGCAGGGTTTCCAAAGCACACTTTATGGTACTAGATCCTCCCACTCGTGTGTTCGTTGCAAACTTTATCTGTCTCTGGCAGGTTATAGCTCTCTCTCCAGCCTTTAAACAGGGTTGGTACAAGTTTTGCTCATTTTTTGCAACCTTGTGAAAATTCTTTAATAAATGCTAGTATCGGCCTATAGCTGCTGCTGATTGGTCAGCCTTTAGTACAGGAGATTGTTGGCTGGAGACCGTCCTGTCCCTGTCTGTTGTACAAACACATCACAGCAGGAGGCACTTATAAAGAGAAACATCAGGGAACAACTATCAGTATTCATAGAGTTTATCAGTAACCAGTGAAAAGGGAGGGGAGAAGCCAGCATCATCTGATAAGCTAGCTGATTACAAATTCAGATGAAGTGCCATACTGTCCTTTTGCTGGTCACAAAAAGCCTAATTCATGGCCTCCAAATCTGAAAGCAAGAAGCCCAGCATCAGGAGAGCAGTATAAGTATGAGGAATTTCAGTGGATGCCAGGTCCAGCCCCTCTCCTGAGCTCAGAGCCCAGGGGATGCATTACAAAGAATATACGATGTTTTGAAGAGAGGTGGCAGAATTCAATGCTTTAGGAACTAAGAAGCCTTGCTCGTGGCCCAGTTTCAGAGGTGGCAAATGCTAGGCATAGCTCACTGCCAACCAGCCGTGTTGTGGGTGGCAGAAGGATGCCGGCCTCCGGGGTGTGGTGAGCTACAGGTGAGCCCTGACCAAGGAGTGCTGAAGGAGGAGCACAAATGCTCAGCTGACAAAGCAAGGTGGGTATTCCATGACAGGTCTCCAGCCTGAGGTCACACCGGGCTTTGCTGAGGCGTGCCACAGTAAGTTACCAAGAGAGCCTGTGTGCCTGGTATAAAAGGGATCTATTGCACAGGGTATCCCAAACCAGCTCTGGATGGTGCTGTATCCTGACCACTGCCATCCACAGAAGATATGAGTCATTTCTCTGCTGGCATGCTCACCTCTAGGTGAAATGGACAAGGCAGGAGCTTCAAACCAGCTGGGCTTTACTGCCTGAGAAAGGGCTGAGAAGCCATGCCAAGTGATCATTTCTGCTGGCTGTGACCACCCTGCAAGGTTATCTTCTTCAAAAAGTATCAGAAATAATAAGGGCTAGGTCAGACATAGGAAAACTATATATGCTCATGGACGCACACGTTGCTACAATGTGTCAAACCACCCAGGTTGTTCAGACATGCCTAGACACCTGTCACAAAGCAAACTTTGAAATCACGTACAAAGACTTCTGGGACAAAAAAAAAGAACAGAGCTTTTTCTCAGTTTCCTCTGGAATAGACAGCTGTTATGCCACTGAGAGATGCTGATCTTTCTGAATCCTTTCGAGAATACAGCCTCTTCTCCCTCGAGGGTCAGGAGCACAAGTCTTATGAGGAGCTGCTGAGGGAACTGAGGTTGTTTAGTCTGGAGAAATGGAGACCAAGGGGAGACCTTATTGTTCCATACAGCTACCTGAAATGAGGTTGTAGTGAGTTGGTTGTTGGTCTCTTCTCCCAAGTAACAGGTGATAGGATGAGAGGAAATAGCCTCAAGTTGTACTAGGGGAGGTTTAGACTGGATGTTAGGAAATATTACTTCACTGAAAGGGTTGTCAAGCATTGAAAGCAAGTGCCCAAGGAAGTAGTGGAGTCACCATCCCTGGAGAGATTTAAAAGGTATGTAGATCACAGAATCACAAGGTTGGAAAGGACCCATTGGATCATCGAGTCCAACCATTCCTAACACTCCCTAAACCACGTCCCTCAGCACTTCATCCACCCATTCCTTAAACACCTCCAGGGAAGGCGACTCGACCACCTCCCTGGGCAGCCTGTTCCAGTACCCAATGACTCTTACTGTGAAGAATTTTTTTCTGATATCCAACCTGAACCTCCCCTGACGGAGCTTGAGGCCGTTCCCTCTTGTCTCGTCCCCTGTCACTTGGGAGAAGAGGCTAGCTCCCTCCTCTCCACAACCTCCTTTCAGGTAATTGTAGAGAGCAATAAGGTCTCCCCTCAGACTCCTCTTCTCCAGGCTAAACAACCCCAGCTCTCTCAGCCGCTCCTCGTAAGACTTCTTCTCCAGCCCCCTCACCAGCTTTGTTGCTCTTCTCTGGACACGCTCCAGAGCCTCAACATCCTTCTTGTGGTGAGGGGTCCAGAACTGAACACAGTATTCGAGGTGTGGTCTCACCAGTGCTGAGTACAGAGGCAGAATAACCTCCCTGGACCTGCTGGTCACACCGTTTCTGATCCAAGCCAAGATTCCATTGGCCTTCTTGGCCACCTGGGCACACTGCTGGCTCATGTTCAGTCGGCTGTCAACCAGCACACCCAGGTCCTTCTCCTCCATGCAGCTCTCCAGCCATTCATCCCCCAGTCTGTAGCGCTGCATAGGGTTGTTGTGCCCCAAGTGCAGGACCCAGCCTTTGGCCTTGTTAAACCTCATCCCATTGGTCTCAGCCCATCAGTCCAGCCTGTTCAGATCCCTTTGCAGAGCCTCCCTACCCTCCAGCAGATCGACACTTCCTCCCAGCTTAGTGTCATCTGCAAACTTGCTAAGGGTGCACTCAATGCCTTCATCCAGGTCATTGATAAAGATATTGAACAGAGCTGGACCCAGTACTGAGCCCTGAGGAACTCCACTTGTGACTGGCCTCCAGCTGGAGTTAACTCCATTGACCACCACTCTCTGGGCCCGGCCATCCAACCAGTTTTCAACCCAGGAGAGTGTGCGCCTGTCCAGGCCAGAGGCTGACAGTTTCTGAAGCAGAATGCTGTGAGAAACTGTGTCAAAGGCTTTACTGAAGTCCAAGAAGACTACAGCCACAGCCTTTCCCCCATCCAGTAATCGATGGCACTTTCCCCCATCCAGTAATAGATGTGGCACTTAAGGACATAGTTTAGTGGTGGACTTATCAGTGTTAGGTTTACGGTTGGGCTCGATGATTCTAAAGGTTTTTTCTACCCTAAATGATTCTGTGATCTTGTACAGGAGAGGCCACGCCACCACCCCACATTCTCCATCATGCAGATACTGAGACAAGGGTGGTGTAAGTCCCATAGCAGCAGGGTCTGGTCTCTGAGCTGCGTAGTGGATTATATTGAGATGTGTGACTGGGAGTTTGCCTTCAAGAGAGGCAAATAGTGGTGGAAGGAGCCTTGTGATATCCAGTCCATGTCCAGTCTTTGTAAGAGCATCAAAGGTAGAGAGGAAATGCACAGTACAGTGCTGAAAGAGCCACCTTGATAACCTCTGCATGCTGCACACGCTTTGTTAAAGGACTTCTTGGCTCTGATTTCACGATCCTTGTTAGGTTTGGCAGGATTTGTGAGAGAGGGCTGAGAGACCTCTGAGGAAGGAAAACCTCAGGGACTATGACACATGCTTACCTGTTTATTGCACTAAGGAGGAGAAAGGAAGGCCTTCTACAGGAATGGCCCAACCTGGTGAACAGATCTGTGAGGCCCTGGTACATCTATAGAAGGGAGTGGTCTGTTGGCCATGCTTTGGCCACAGGACTGGGCTACAGGTGTCTTTAGCTTTTGTGTGAGACGTGAGTGGCCTTGGTATGAGCTGCATGGCTGAGGAGCTGCTGAAAGTGGAGCAGGAGAGAAGGCTGAATTGGACAGTAATCAGTGCGGAAGTGGGCAATGCAGGTACCCAGAGTGGGGGAAAAAATGCAGCACAGCTCAGTGATGGCTTTATTTTAAAACACAACCAATTGCATTCACTTCTGTTCTCTTATCTGCATACTCATGAGCAGCATGAGATATGTCTAAAATATTCAGCATTTGGCACCAAGACTTGCGTCTGGATGCTGTGGTCAGGGGTCCTTGTGATGACACAGAACAAGGAATGCCAGTTATAGAGTTCTCACATCACCTGTGTTCTTAGCCTGATGACCATGGCTTTTTTCCACATGTGCCTTTTCATACACTTCAAGAGATGACAAGTGTTCAGTTTTTTATTCTATCTCTCCAATGTGAGTCATTAAGTTTTATGACAGAAGACACCAAGCTGGGCGGTGTGATTAACATGCTGGAGGGATAGGATGCCAAGCAGAGGGACCTGGACATGCTTGAGAAGTAGGCCTGTGTGAACCTGCACTGTATCCTGGGCTGTATCAAAAGTAGCAGGGCCAGCACATCAAGGGAGGTGATTCTGCCCCTCCATCCTGGTGAGACCCCACCTGCATTACTGCATCCAGCTCTGGAGCCTTCAGAATGGGAAAGACATGTAGCTGTTGGAGCAGGTCCAGAGGAGGCCACAAAAATGATCACAGGTATGGAGGACAGGCTGAGAGAGCTGGGGTTGTTGAGCCTGGACAAGAGAAGGCTCTGGGGAGACCACATAGCAGTCTTCCAGTACCTAAAGGGAGCCTACAGGAATGATGAGGACAAACATTTTAGCAGGGCCTGTTGCAATAGGACAAGGGTGATGGTTTTAAACTAGAAGAGGGTAGATTTAGGCTAGGTATAAGGAATGAATTTTCTACAATGATAGTGGTGAAACACTAGAACAGGTTGCCTAGAATGTTGTTAGAGGTTCCATCCCTGGAAACGTTCAGGTCAGGCTGGATGGGGCTCTGAGCAATTTGATCTGGTTGAAGATGTTCCTACTCACTGTAGAGGTGTTGGACGGGATGACTTTTAAAGGTTCTTTCCAACACAAATCATTCTATGGTTCTATGAAGATTTACTCATTGCCATTTCCCTCCCAGACTGAGAGCCTGCAGAAGGTATGTTGATGTCCTGGTAAGCTGCTAAGCTCAGTGCCATCAACACTTGCCGCTCCTGGTGTTCACACCCAGGCTTTCATTTACTCTCCATTCAGACCTCTGTCACCTTTTGTATTATGATTGTTTACCACCCCTGCCTCTCCCACGTTATTGCCAACTATCTTCCGCCCTAGGGCACCGACCGACCTGCCCATCTCTTTTGCATGCATTATTCATCCCCACTTGCAGGGCAGTTTCCAAACTCTCAAAAAACTTGAGATGCCCTGACCAAGACAAACAACAGGCAGTGGCTATACTGAAATAAACAGCTAAATATTGAGATCCAGCTGGGACCTAGTAGAACAAAACCAGCTGGGAATCTGGAAGGTGAGTACAAAGAGTTCTGGCATAAGTAGCTTAGGAGTGGGGAGCTTTTTCCTGTGGCATTACTGAGCGAGCTTGTGCTTCCTTCTTTTTATTCTTTCCTTCATCTATGTTACTGCCTTTATCCTCAAGTTAAACATCTAGTCTGGCCTACTGCTTTGGCTTCACTTTGAAAAAAAGCCTAAATCTGTTCGGAGCTGCCACAACAAATACTAACGGCAGCAGCTCAGGCCTTGTGAACAGAGAAAAGTCGAACAGTTTTTAGGAGTGTCTGGTGGTGCAGCCTGGACTTTGCTCCTGGGGAAGGAGATGAAATATCTATATAACATTGTATACGTCAACATTCAGGTCTAGGGAGGGAGCTGACCTCTGGACTTGGTACAGATAAAATACACTTTAATTCTATTAACCTCCTGTGGGCACCAAGGCCCTCAAAAGGGAAGAAGAAGAATGGAGTACCCACTCCTGACTTACAATTAGCAATGCAAACTGTGCTTGAAGGAGTCCTGTTGCAGGAGCTTGGGCTGAGTGTGGGAGAATCTTGTACTGGAGAAACTGTGTTGCTGCCCCAGCTTAGCTTGTTGTCGCTTCTTAGTCTGCAGTCCTAAGCTTTGTCCTAGAGGTGTAAGAACACGGGGCAGTCACAACTGGTGTCTCTCCAGATCTGCTTTGTTAAAGAGAGCATGGGAATTTCCTTTCTTCACAGCAGGCTCCCAAAGCTTACCTTCCTGGCTAGTGTGGAGAAGATGTATCCCTGGTCAAGGTCTCTATTACCAGCTTTCCTATCAGACCTCACTGTTTCTTCTCCCCCTACCTGTGTTACCTCCCTCTCTCCATCTATCTAGATTGCAAAGGAAAGGAGTGTCTCTCTGTATTCTTATCATCTTATAGTAGACCTAGGTTCTGGTCTCAGATTCTCTGTAACATTACTAACAACGTGAAGTTGGAGTTGTAAATACCTAAGCACAGGTATGATGTTAGCTTTCTCATTACAAAGGCATGTAGTGATAGGATGAGGGGGAATGGCTGTAAATCGGAGAGGAGCAGATTTAGACTACACATAAGGAGCAAATTCTTCACAATGAGGGTGGTGAGGCACAGGAACAGTTTGCCTGGGGAATTTGTGGATGCCTGGAAGTGTTCAATGTCAGGTTGAATAGGGCCTTGGGCAGCCTGATCCAGTAGGAGGTGTCTCTACCCATGGCAGGGGGTGGGACTGGATGGGCTTTGAGGTCCCTTCAGACTCAAACCATTCTAAGATTACTGAAGAACTATAATGGTGGTTTAAATGTACCAGATACTTTAAAGTATAGGTATTATATCCTTGTCTGATTACTCGCTTTACCCAGATAACACCCATGTTCTATTGATCATGGCCGTTCTATTGATCCCATAGTTCAGCTGTTTCTGATTTCTGTCAGAGTCAAGCCCATGATATCTCAGTGTAGCTCACTAGTTAAATATTGATTTTCTTTACTCTTAAATTTGCTCGGATCTTTTCTTATATTTAACCAACTAAGGATTTAGTGCTACTGTGAAATCAGATAATGGACTAAATGATTAACAAAACTTGACAAATTCAGATTTCTTCTACATAATCTGCAAGTCTTGCAAAAGTCAGCTTCCCCAAGGCAAGCAGCACTTTAACCAAGTAAGGAGGCCAGTCAGCACTGACTTTGACATGATGAGCAGTCAGGATGGAAAAGGCATGATAAGTTGGCTTTTTGTGCCTAGGATGGTGAATTTGTAGATGCAACAGATTCAGCACATGTGTACACCTGTGTATAGGGTGTGTCTTTTAGAATGGTTTCCTGGAGCTTTTGGAAAAGAAGAGCTAGGAAATATCTGTCACTCATGCACCATGTCTGATATTGCTGACTTCTGCATTGATCTCAGAGTTGCTTTTGTACAGAGATTGTTGGGATCTGCTTCTTGATGCATTCAGTAGAGAAGGCAATAGTAGTCATCAGCATGCAGCTCCTCCTGCACTGAAACTGTCAAGAGTAACTCGAACCTTCAATTGTGCTCTTTCAGTAAGCACTTCTCCTGCACCAATGTGCAGGCACTATGTGGAGCATCCAGTTCATGACTCAGAAAACACTCACCTCTGCTCCCAAGCACCCAGGCTATTTTTTTTTTTTTTTTTTTTTTGTTACTGTCCCAGGCAAATGATGGGAGGACATGATGACAGAATTGTCACTGCAGCACGTTGAGGACTAGTGAGCATTCAGGTTTGAAATACGCTTGGAGACCGACAAACGTGCATGCTTGGTGAAACACTAGGGCAAAAATCTTCAATGTAGGCAGATTTTCCTAAAAAAAAGGAAGTTAAATTGCAAAGGAAACATGAACTCAAGACCACTTCTGACCCATAGAATGACTGAAAATAACATCCTTATTCAGCAAGCCTGATCCCTGGGTGTAGCTATGGCATGACTTGCTCTCCTGAAAGATCTCTAAGGCTATTTCAACCTCCATGATCCCACCTCCCCTGGACTCCTCTCAGCCCTGTAGAGCAATGCAGCTGCATGAAATGTGCTTATCAACAGCATTGAGAGCACCAGCGTGCCTGAAGGGAGGCAGGTGTCAGAAAGGGGATGGCTGGACCTTCTGAGTTTTTATTACTGGTATTGACTGGGTAGCTAGAGATATGCTTGGCCTTAGCTGAACCTTAAATAGCATGAGATGTTAGAAAAAAACAATGCTGCAGAGAACTGCACGGGGTAGTCAAACCGGAGGCCAATTAATATGGTGACTTGGCAGCACTTATATAAATCATATTTATAAGCCATATAAGTGGGCCTTTCCTGCATTCACAACACCAAGGAGTCTGGGGAATGCAAGCTTATTTATGAACACAATAGTGCTCGAGAACAGGAGGCTGAGGAGAAACCTTGACAACAAACCAAAGGAAATCTGATCTTCCTGCTTTTTTTTTCACACGTTCTCTTAGCTAGGAACACATGGCAGCGCTGAGAGGCAGAGTAACAGACAACAGGTAACCCCGGCGGACTGTCGTGACCCCTTGGACCTGGCACGCTGAGGAGCACACTGCCTCTGGAGGTGAGAGATCAGTGTGGCTTTGTCAGCCAAGGATGGGCTCCCAGGATTGCCTCTGACCCAGCTGGAGTCGAACCATGCCCTGAGTGTGATCATAGAACGGTTTGGGTTGGAAGGGACCTCCAAGCCCACCCAGTTCGACCCCCTGCCATGGGCAGGGACGCCTCCCACCAGACCAGGCTGCTCAGGACCCCATCCAACCTGGCCGTGAACACCTCCAGGGATGGGGCAACCACAGCTTCCCTGGGCAACCTGTGCCAGTGCCTCACCACTCTCAGCGTGAAGAATTTGTTCCTAACTAACGCCTAACCTAAACCTTCCCCCCTCCAATCAAAAGCCATCTAAGGTGACGACCTTTGCAGAAGGTGGGAGGGCAGGAGAGTGGGTGCCTCCTCCCACTCCGCCGAATCCCTCCGTGCCGGGATTCACTGGGGGCTTTGTGCGCGCTGCCCGCTCTCACGCGAGAGAACAACGCTGCTTCTCCCTCTTCTCCTTCTCCCTCTCCTCCCTCTTCTTCTTCTCCTCCTCCTCCACGTCCTCCTCCTCCTCCTCCCACCCGCTCGGCGCCGAGCGACCCGGGCCGGCTGCATCGCTCGCGCCCCGCAGGGTCGGCGTGACGGCGCGGGCGCATCCACTTTTTATGTAATCCGCACGCCGTTATAAAACGCCGCGGCAGCACCGCCGGCAGAGCCTCCGCCGCCTCCGCAGCGCCGCGGCCCCGCAGGTAACGGCGCGGGTCGGGTCGGGCTCGGGAGGGTGAGGGGCTCGAGGGGAGCGCTCGCGAGGTGCCGCCGCCCCGTCCTACCCGTAGCCGCTCCTAAGCTTTCCCACCCTCCCGCCGCCCTCGCACCCACCCACGGCAGGGGCTCAGCTTGCCGGCGCCACGCGGTAACTTCCAAAACCCCATATAAAAGGGTCTGTGGTGTAACGAGCAACAGAACCTATGTAGAAGAGATATGAGGTCTACAAGACAGTCATATGTTCAAAAGTCTAAACAGGTCTTTGCCCCTGGTGTCACTGTCATCCTGACTTTTTTTTTCCCTCTGATCTGTTGTGCAACCTTCCAAGCATATAAGCCTTCTCCGGCTGATGTAACCAGCGTATCCTTTCTGGTTTCCCATAGGCAAGGCTTTCTCAGCGGTGATCGACTGTGGAGCTCAGGATGTGTCCAAGCTAACAGCCCTTCTTTCTCCCCATCGCTTTAATTTTAGTTGCACAGGAAAAAAATACTGCAACTTCTTGAGCTTTAAGTGATAGGAAGAGGGAGAGAGGAAAGGGAATTCCTATTTCTTTAGATCCCACTCTTGTAGTTCCAGTTTCTTATAAGGATGATGATCCCTCTCCCTGAAAAATCCACTGCTTCTGCAGTGGTGGATATTGCTGGTCTTACTGTTTATCATCCTCGCAATTCTGTGAAGAAAGAAGTTAAAGGATGGGAAAAGGGTGATTGATGGGATACATCTACCTTCCCACAAAACACTAGTAATCAGCAATGGATGTCTTTGTGATCAGTTCTCTCTCCTTGCTCTCTTAGTTACCTTGGTGACCACTTTGGCTTTCCAGAACATCACGGTAAATTTTTAGCTTTCCAACAAACACTGTCATGCCAGCGGCTAGAAGGGAAGTAAATGATTAGACTAACTTCTGTTAGTCTAACCTGTTGTGTTCAATTTCTGGAAGGGGCATGTGGTAATTCCTCTCTTCCTTGCTGTAATTTGCTGCAAAGGAAGGAGACAGGAAGGTTTACATCTGTGAGGGCACCTGGCTAAAAGGCAAAATACAAGTTATGCCAGGCCTTGCACAGGCTGCAGATCTTGGGGACTGCAGGGTTTCCAAGTTCTTCCAGTGCAATGCCAAGGCAAGGTCTTTAAACATTTTTTTTTAAAAAGGAGTGAAGAGATCCAAACTCTGTGTCCACCAGTTACAGTTACAGAAAGGAGAGCAACCCCTCCACAAGAGAGCTCTGCTGCCGAGACTAAAAAGTAAATCAATATTAGTGATTATACCCATAGGCTGTGATGCACGGACAGAGAGAACAGTTCCTTCCCTTTGCTGTTCATGTGTCCTGCATTTCAGGTGCACCCATCCTGAGCTACAGAGGCAGCTTATCTGCTTGAACCAGAATGCTTTCTAACTTTGTGATTACAGACAGACACCATATTTAATTTCTAGTTTTCTAGTTAAATGTACCAGTTTGTATCATGTTTTTCTGTACTGTGGCATATCCCAGATCCCTCTTTGTGGGAGGAGGAACTCCTACTGCTCTATAGGTTAAATGGTGCTGGCAAACAAATCCAAATTTCTTTTCCTATTCGTAGTTGTAAGGTATCTTGATACTGGTGTGACTGAAACATGATAAGCAATGGGTGTAATTGTTATTTTAAGCACATTGGTGTCTCTGAACCAAACTACAGGTGAGCAGGATGCATGTGACTGGCCTTCGTTTTCATAAGCATAACCATTTTTCGTCTGTGGTTCTTCCTACAGATTCACTAATAGGTTTTCTCTGCTGGCTTTGTGGGGATGTGAGGGTGGGTAAGCATGTTATGCTGGAAGGAGGGAAGCTTGACTCTCTATAGCTTAAGTGGTAGTGGCTTTCCTTTGTAGTCCCCACTGTGCTGAGCAAGACGGTGACCATCAAAGAAGAGCTTGTTTTTTACCTCATTAGATGCTCTTTGAGCTAGCGTTACTTCAAGAACATACATGTCTTGTTCTTAGAAGCTATGTGTATTGTTCTAAATCTGAGGGTTTCTGTGCCTTTGGGACTACTGGATGTCTTCCAGTGCGGATGTTCATACTTTTGGAAACTTGGCACATGTTAAGGATCGGTGTGGTGTGCGTGAACTTGCTTTTCAGAGACACTTTCTGCGCAAGTCTTTGTTCGTGTATCTCCTTCCGTGCATGTTTTTGTGTTCTTTGTCTCAGCAGATGGGAACTACTCAAAACAACAGTGACCTCAAAAATCTCCATGCAGTGGAGCTTGACTTGTGTAACAAGGACATGATGTCAGACACATTTGATCACAGCATTATTTCTGTTGGAGAAGAGGAAGGAGCAGGCAATTTTCAACGTTCTCTTCCAACACGAGAGTCCCTTCGATCCCCTCGAGGCTCTGTTGTGAGTTTCCATAATATCCAATACTCCATTAAGCAGTCCAGTGGATTCCTGTGTAAACGGAAAACTGTGGAAAAGAAGATTCTTCATAACGTTTAGTAAGTTCTTGCTTAAATAAGACACCAGAGGGTAGGAATTAATTTGCTGCTGTGGATCAGTGATGTCAGCATCACCTTCCAGATCCAGCTGTGCTGGTAAAGAACTGCCAGTCTGCAGTTCATGTGAATGCTTTCTAATTTGCTTTTAGGCAAAACAGCTGAGCTAGAACTGGAGAAGTTTCAGTTATTGGTCTGAGCAAATTAGGACCAAAGTTGTGTGAACTCTTCTGCCAGCAGATCTGAGGGTTCGCTTAGCTATGGTTCAAGCCACTTGGTTTCCTCCCATGTGGTGGGAGGAAATGAGAAGTGGAGAACTTTTTTTCAAGAACCAGCTCATCAAGGAGGACACTTAACTTTTGTTTTGTCTAGATTGCTTTTTATGTCCAGCTCTGGTTCTGTTGTGACAGGCAGCCTGGGACAAGAAAGGAAAAATGCTTATTGATTTCAGATTTAAGGAGAAATTTATTTTAATAATGTCTAAGTTTTCCTTTCAACAGCATTTTGTTCACACCTTACCTCTACTGTGAACTGCTTGTGAACAGTCCTCCATCTGGAAATAACTCTTTCCTTCTTCCAGTGGCATTATGAAGCCAGGCTTGAATGCTATCCTGGGGCCAACAGGGAGCGGTAAATCTTCGTGAGTACTTCCTTCTGCTTTTTCAAATGGACAGTCGGCTGTGCAAAGAGGATTTGGGACTTTGAGGGTTCAGGGAAATGTGAGATATCCATAGTTTCAGACCATTGTATACCTGTGAGAAATCTGGTGATGCAGTTTGGCCTTGTGTCCCTCTGCTGCAGGCTTTGCTGAAGTTCTTGCCCTGCAGCGGTATCACACTCCTCATCTGCTCCAACTGGTGGTCCATATTACTGCATTCACCTTTGGTGGTATGCTGAGTTAAGATACCAGGCTGAACTGGGGTGACTGAAGCTCAGGTGTATGCTCTGTCCTAGACCTGTCATGGGGTGGGAAGGCAGAGCAAGCCCTTCTGGGGTCCGGAGGGATCTTGTCCCCTGTGAAGTTGCTGCAGCATGACTTCCTTGAAGGTGCTAGGCCAAACCCCTGTTTGACAAATGACAGGAATATGGTGTAATGTCAGTCTGTAGGATGCTCTGGAACTTCATCCCAGCTTGGCTGTGGCCTGGTTGGGGGGTGCACATATGCTTGAATTATTTGAATGCTTCTGTTGGGGAAATATCATGCAGACTATCTCCAGCTCATGCTCTTTTTTCTCCCCTATAACCACGGTAGGAGAGCTCTTTGTTACTCTCTGCCTTTGAGAATGTCAGAGACCAGCAAATATGGCCAGAATTCACACAAATGCGTCTTTTTCGGTGACCGTTGATCTTCCATGTTAAGGTGACTGCTAGCTAATCAGGATCTTTTCAAGAGCAGTGCTTCCTTAGGGCAGTGTTTGCTTAGCTAGCAGACAGGCTGGCCACTGCATTGCCAGTAAGGAGAATCCAGTGCTATGTTAAAACAAAATCACTTTGTAGAATTAATCTTAACTCTAGTCTTGTTTGTACTTATTTGGATTAATTTCCTTGAGATCAAAGTAGTTACTTTTGTGTTTCCCTGGCTGGAAAGCAGACTGCAGCTACTCAGCAGGGTGTTTTTGTCTCTTGTGGACTTGAGGTTAGCTGTTAATATGGAAACTGAGTTTATGTCTGTAGGGGGTTGACTGCTGTGGCACACCTTCTGCTGGAAAATCCTGTATCTACACAAGGCTTTCTCTACAAAGAGCTAACGTCCCAGAGTAGAGAAAACCCCTTTCTGGGCCCTTTGGTTTGCAGCATGCTGTGAACAGACGGTAACTGCAGTCCTGACTGATGGTGCTTATCCAGTCAAAGGTAAAAGCGAAATTAGGGCAAAACCTAATGCCTGGTGTTTGTCTGAAGTCTCTTAGATGTTCTAGCTGCCAGAAAAGACCCAGCAGGCCTGTCTGGAGAAGTGCTTATAGATGGCGTTCCACAACCTCCAAATTTCAAGTGCATCTCAGGATATGTTGTGCAGGTGAGTAAATGCCTTCATCGGAGGCTTGGGACCCCTTGCAAAAGCATACCATATTAACATGAGCAAAGCATGAACCATCGGGTTAGGTAATTTTCAGTGATTCTTACAGTCTAATTTGATAACTCAGATGTTGCAATATTTAGTATTTTTCTGGGATATGGAAGACCATTACTCCCATCAAGTCGAGCACGGAGATATTTGTCTTCCAGAGCCACATGGATGCCCAAGCCACTGGGCTAATGTGGCTTCTTTGGGCTCTGCCCTGAAGAGCCAACAAAGGTTAAAACAAAAAAAAGTGAGAATCCCCCCCTCCATACCCAAAACCTCTTGTAAAACTCAAACGGTTCCAGCTGGCAGAAGTACCTTCAAGCTATCAGACAATAATTCTAGGAAGTAAATAGATCCCTGCTGTTCTTCCTCTGATTCTGACCGGCTGGGATAGAGCTTCAGTCCACTCGGGGACAGGAAAAGCCAGCTGAATCTGCGGAAGTGGGTGGAGGCCTGGACCAATAATAGACCCTCAAAGCCCTGGGGGAGCTGAGGAGAAGGGGATTCTTGGCAACTGTATGAGCAGCCAAATCTGGAAACTGTCCAGGCTTCTGACTGCAGGCAGATGTGAAATAGGCAGCTTTTCTGAAAGCTGCCAGCTGGGGTCTCTGAGAACTTGCATGTGATGAGACTGATGCTAAATCTTGATCTTGCAGGTCAAAGATCCCCAGATCCTCACAAATAACCAGAAAGTTTCTTGCAAGTAGGCACAGTTTGACACATTTATCTCTCCAATGTCACGTTAAAATGATAGGCAACTAGGTGAGACGTGATGTGGTCTCTGTCCCCTCCCACCCCTGTGCAGGACTCCCTAGATCAATAAAGGTGGGCCAAACAGTAAAAACAACACTTATGGCTTACAGGGTCAGTTTTATGCAGATGAGCATGCCGAGTCATATGTTATCCTTGTAAAACTGCTGGTGGTCTCTCCACTCATGCCTTGCAAGCGAGGGTGTCATGCCACAGTTTATTATGTTTGGTATTAAGACAGATAACTTGAATTCACAGTTTAGTTTCCAACAGTGGTGACCCAGCAATTGTAGTGGTGGATCAGAGGATGGAGAGTGGGAGGCTAGGGTGAGAGAGTGAGAGTGTGTGGGGAGGAAAGTGGTGGAAGGAAATTCCTGAACAAGCTTTGGCTGCAAAGCCAGATTATCATAACACTACAGCCTGCGTAATTTGTCACATACTTCCAGCACGGCATCACGTTCAGTCTTCCTCTATTCACTTCAGTGCCAAACACAGTTGGCTGGCACATCCTTTGTGCTGATAATCAACTATATCTGATATGGAAAGGGTCCCAAAACAGGCAAGAATGTGTTGCCTTGCAGCTTAGGGGCTGTGCCTTTCACATGGGCACTAGATTTGAAACATGCCTTGTTTCTCAGTAGCTTCCTAATGTTGCAGCCTTTCCCCCATTATATGGTGGGAGGCAGAATTGGCTTGAATGTCAAAGCAAGGGTGATGGAGAGGTATGGAGCGCTAGATGGAACCGACATCATCTGTGGCTCATGGTTGTCCAGGTTGGTGTAAACTGCTCAAATGTTTGTGAAATGGATAGATTTGATTCTTGGTGAAGCTTTTCTAAAGGGCTAGCCCTTAAAATAAGGTCTTGTGCACAAGAGTTATAGATACTTGAGACATGGAAAAAAGATGAGGAGCATCTTAGTGTATTAGTCTTGTTTCTCTGAGGAGCTGCTGCTGAGGTGAGGGAAAATGCCTTGCTGGCAGTTGAACTTTGCAGATGCTCTGGACCACAGCAGGATGTGGCTTGTAACTGGGAACAAATCTGTCTTGGGTAACTCCCTAAGAGTCTCTAACTTGAACACTGAGCACTATCAATGTCCATTGGCTTCATCTTGACTGGCAGAATTTTAACTCTTTACAAAACCAGCTACCTGCTCTGCCTCTCCTTGGCTGATGAGAAAAATGCACTTGCAGTACAAAATGGTACCATCTGCACTTGAACTCCCGAGCTTGAAGACAGAGTAAGGTGGTGCTTAGTGCAAGCTGGCAACCCAGAGAGCTGTATTCTCCCATTTACTGCTACTGAGTGACCTTGAATTTGGTAATGCAAGTTTTGAAGCACGGGGTTGTCACACAGTCCAGTTTCCACTATGGTTCACAAATGTCTTATCCAGCAACTGCCGCTACAGGGGCTTTGGTGCTTGGTTGTAGCTGAGAAAAAGGCTTTCCAACTGTCTGTTTGTACTGCTTTCAGGATGATGTTGTCATGGGCACAATGACAGTGAGAGAGAACCTGCAATTCTCTGCTGCCCTGCGACTCCCCAGCTCCATCAGCATTAAAGAGAAGGAAGAGCGAGTCACCCAGATCATTGGTGAGCTGGGATTAAGCAAAGTGGCTGATGCTAAGGTGAGTAGCGAAAATATCTTTCTTGGAAATCATATTACCTCTGAAAACTGAGCTACTTGATTCTGCACAGTATGGTGTATGTAGTGTAGCTACACTGAGCTAAGCAGGAACCTGACAAAACGCAAGAAATCAGTCTCCAGCTAAGGGGGTGGCTTGGAAAGAGGTCTTTTTGTTGCTAAAAGGGCAAGATTTTGAACTATGTCCAGCATGTTGTATAAGTTCAGAGAGGGTGACTTTTTTTGCTTAGTCATAGCCCCTTGGAAAGCTGCTCAGTCACTTCCTGGCATTGTGGGACAAGACAGGGAAATTGCTTTTACAATGCTGAAGGCTGTAAGGGATGGAAAGCTGGGCTATGATGGAGAAGTTCTGTGCAGAGCTTGTTCCTCCTCGCAGCATTTTTACACTTAGTTTAGTTTTAATTTACTTAGCCCACTTTTATTTGAGCAGCAGGCAAGCTATCAACAAAAGGCATCCCTGAACAACAATGCTACCTCTGACTAATTTGGCCTCCTTTTGGCTTTTTTCTTGTCAATGTCATCCTTGTTCCCCGAAGTCTTGAGGTGCCTGGTACCTCTGAAAATCAGACTCTGCTTACTGCTACACAGTCCCTCACACTGAGTCAGACCTGTCATATGCTTCTGGCCCTGGAGTTCACTGCTGGAACTCTGAAAATGAAAAGAGCTACTGAGTGCGTAGAGCCCTGAGCATGCACTGACTGGGTCTTGTTGCAAATACCTGATTTCTTCTGCTTGTAGGTAGGAACTGAACTGATCCGGGGAGTGTCTGGAGGGGAACGGAAGAGAACCAACATTGGAATGGAGCTGATCACAGAACCACCAGTCCTTTTTTTGGATGAACCAACAACTGGCCTTGATGCCAGTACAGCCAATGCAGTACTCATCCTCTTGAAGAAGTAAGAGTCAGTTCTTCAGGGCTCTGCTGCAATTTTGTTGTCAGCTCATTACTGAAAAGGAATGCTGTTATAACTGAGTATCTACAGTGCTTTCTTTTTAAAAAAAAAAAAAAAAAAGCTAGACAAATAGACTCAGAAGTGGTGGTAAACTGTTTATCTGGGTCCTGTCCAAAGCCTTTTAAAGTTGATGGGAATCATTTCGCAGCATGCATTGGACTGAAGCCCAAAAACCAGATGTAGCTTGGATAGCTTCCCTCTGCCACAGAGGGGTTGACTGGGATGTCAGACCTTGTAATTATGATTTCTAGGCTTTCCAGCTGAGTATGTTACAAAGTCTCTTGCTCCACTCTGGCAACATCCTTGAACTCAGATCAGATTTCACCTGCAGATTTACTATCAGTGTTTATGTTCATCTTTTATGTTTTGGTGATGAACTGTTTTCTGGTACAAAGAGGATCAGAAAAGGCTTATTTAATGTGAAGAAGTTCTTAACCCTCCTTCTGATTTTGTAGCATGTTTGGTTTTGCTCAGGAGGCCATTTTGGTTTGCTGTTTGGCAACGATACTTGTGGGGCACCAGTGCTAAATCGCTTGAAAGACAGTCTGACAAACCTGAAGGAAAACTAGTTTTGACTTTTCTAGAGAATAAATCTTCAGCAGAAGTTCTAAGAGAAATCTCAGCTGGCCAGACTTCCACAGACTTCTATGTAAAGTGTGGCACTGCCATTGGGTGCAGTAGGACTGTTCCAGTTAGTCAAGTTGAAGCCCAGTATAGAAAACGTGCAGGGAGGCTCTACACAGCTGCAGCCTCAACCTTTGGTAGCTACAGACATAATACTTTGTCTACATGGACTGTAATGACTGTATCTTGTAATGATGGGTGCTGTCAAGGTATTGCAGGCAGCATCTGACACAGTGACAGAGAAGGAAGAACTACAGCTTTTCTGGGTTGAGACTCTGAGAAGCTGACAAGTATTTATCTTGGATTTGAATACTTATTTTTTGCTTGAGTTAACATGATCTTTCTAAAATGCAGTGTGTTGTATTTGAAAGATGTTTTGTTTCTTTTCCAGGCTCTCAAGAAGAGGGCGAACCATCATATTTTCCATTCATCAGCCCCGCTATTCCATATTCAAGCTGTTTGACAGTCTGACATTACTGGCTTTGGGAAAGGTGCTGTACCATGGTCCTGCAAATCAGGCCCTGGAGTACTTTAGTTCCATTGGTAAGTCTTCTGTGCCAAGTACAAGGGAAACTGGCTAATGAGTTTAATCTGTGGGTAGATTCTTATCGTAGCACTGGATAAGAGACCTGTGCTATTTTCTCACTAGGATACAAGAGGCTGTACACATGTGGTCTGAACAGTTAGAGCAGGAAAAAAACAAAATTATAAAACCAACATTTAGACAACATAGAGCATGGCTGTTTCTTGCCTTTGTTTTGTCTTGGATTTGGACAAAAACCTAGAACCTCTTGGACATTTAGAAACATGAACACAACAGATAAGATGATGCTTGTAGCTTTACCAGGCGTAGATGGCAGACCCTGTGGATTTTGAACTGAAGTCTGCAGACTAGTAGCAATCTGTAGAAGCCGATCCAAGAAGCTGCTCTAGTCTGAATATAGATGCATGACCGAGAGGACAGAGTCATGGCATGTCTTAAGGTGGGTTAATAATTTCACTGTTGGGTGGCTGCCCCTCTCCAAGTAAGCAGACAGGGTCAGGGTTTCTGACTATAATGGACAGAGAATGTGGAGTGAATTTCTAATCTAGTCTAGATGCAGGCATGGACATGTCTGATTGTAAGGCTTCCCCGGCTTTATGGGAGGTGCTTTAACCAATCTCACTATTTCATCTCCTCCTCTCAGTATCCCGCCTCACTTCCTTTCTCTCAGGAATGCTGTAGATTAAGCATCCTTGCTTTTTTTTTTCTTTTTTCCCTCCTCGTCCCATAGCTAGAACCATATTACAAGAAGCTGCCTTTGGACAGCACTCCCTCTTCTTGTGACCAAGGGAACACAAACAAGAGTTGAGCTTCTAGAGCAAGCATCTGAGGCTGCAGAGCAGACATCCAGAACCTCTACTGAGGAAGTGTGTGTCTTCCAGAGTGGGATGTGGTTGGACAGCACTGAGAAGGAGGCAAGAGTTGTCTCTGCTGGACTGTGTAGAAGCAAGTTGCAATTTTCTCCCACCTGAAATCAGTGGAGAATAAGGAACTTTGAAGATCTGTTTAGATACCTCAGTATCACCATCTCCTAAATACTGCCCATTGTTCTGCTGTAAACTAATGCTCGTGGAAAGCAGTGAAGTTTTCTTGTAACAGGGTTGTGAAAGAATGACACAGTATTAGACCTGACCTTCCAAGCTGTGCTGTCTGCAATACAAACAAGTTGCATATGTGTTTTTCTTGGTTTTTTTTTTTTTTTTTTTTTTTTTTAAGGATATGAATGTGAACCCTTCAACAATCCAGCTGACTTCTTCCTGGATGTCATAAATGGTGATTCTACTGCTGTGGCAGCAAGCAAGGAGGAGCACAGACCTGTGGACACAGGAAAAGGTAAATTGTGAAGGAGAAATCCAGTGTTGGTTGGTGTAGAAGGGAAGTAGTATGTGGTGATGGCAAGCCTTTATTCCCCGGATTTCCTCCAGTCTAAGAGCACTTCATTATCTTTTTATTCTTCTTACTAATAGATACACTTTGCTTTGGGCTTCTTGAAAGAGCTCAGAGAACTCTGAAAGGGGATTTTTTCTTCCTTCAGTAATATAGGAAAGCAGTGATAAATATGGATAATTTAAAAAAAAACCTACGTATGAAAGACTGAAAAACTAGAATTGCTTAGTCGTAAGAAACAGCTGACAGAAGACAGTTTTCAGTCACTTAAGAGGCTGATGCAGAGAAGGCAGGGTAGATAGGCTAAGGAGTTTACAGCACAATGAGAAAGATTGGAACTAGATTAGAGAACAAAATAACAGTGTAGTGAGTGAAATGTTGGGAAATATTTCTTTGGGGATGCTGTAGCATACCCATGACTGAACAATTATAAGGGAACAGTTTTCATAATGGTGCTTTTTGGGGATGGGGAAATGGACCAGAGCAAACATTCATTTTGCCAAAAGTCAGTGAAACAAGGAGGGTTTGGTGCCTCATTCTAAGGATATGGCCATTTTTGTGCCACAAAGAACAAGCAGCTTAGCTAGGTTCAATTAAAACTGTAGGGAAACCCTCTCACTCAAGCTAGCCTCTTAAGCTCAGAGCTAGGGCTTGGACAATTCAGATTCTCTGCACGTTCCTGTCTTTTTTTTAATCAAGTCTCCAAAATGGCTGAGTGTGGTGATGGGTCATGTCTGAGGGTAGGGTTCATGGGCAATCACAAGCAATATCTTGTCTTTCTCACTCAGAGGTGAGCAGTGAAAATGGAATGGCAGAAGATAACGTGGACAGCAGTGTGGTAGATGTGCTGCACCAGAAGTATCTCAGCTCCAGCCTGTATCAGAGCACAAAGGAAGCACTGGCAAAAGTGGAGCTTGGACAGGGAAGCAAGCAGAGAGTATCCAAGAAGGGGCATGAGATTACCTATGCAAATGGATTCCTTACCCAGCTGTACTGGGTCTCCAAGCGTTCCCTGAAAAACCTCATCAGGAATCCACAGGCCTCCGTTGCACAAGTAGGTAACAACATATAAAGTCTCAGACTCCCTCTGGTCGTAGTCCCACAATCTGTAGTTTGTAGGGCAGAATTTTGCTTACAAAGACAGCAAGGGAAACAGGGAAGTCCTGTGCCACTGCCACTTAAGTGGACTGAGATGCCCAGCTACTTTTGTTGCCTTTGAAAAAACTCTCCATTTTAGTTTAGCAAAAGGGCCACCGCACTGAAGACTCTCGAGTGGGGGGAAATGTTCCATTCTCTGGTTCACATGGGGAGCTTCTATGGGGATGTTAATTTTGTTCCTCACTTGAAATTTTAAGCCGAGTTATTCTTCGAGTGTGCTTCTACTAACCTTTCCCAGCCAAATATGATCAGAAGAAGAGGAGTGAGGAGGATAAACTAAGAAAATTTGCCTTCAGGCTTTTAGTTATCTGTGTCATAAGTGTACTTTGACTTACAACAGCAAAGTTTTAGGCAAGTGTGAATCTTAAACCCTATATGCCTTAATAATAAGTCTGTCCCTATTTATTTATCTGAAGGTCTCCTTTTTCCCTTCTTTCCACTTCTAGATTGCAGTGACTGTAATTCTAGCCTTGGTTGTGGGTGCTATCTTTTTTGGTGTAAAACTGGATCGAAGTGGCATTCAGAATCGGTAAGTTTGAAAGCCACTGTTTTGCAATTTTTTCTATCTGTAGCACAGGTTTCAGCCACAGGGAAGGCCTTGGGATCCACTTGGACCAGAGAGAGGGTTGTGTTCACAAGCCTCAATGCACTGCAGCATGGTACTGCCAGAGGTCCTAAAGGGACCACAGTTCTTTTGGGCTCACACATATGTACAAAGGAGATGTGAAAGGGAAGATAAAGGAATAATGAAGATCTACAACAGTGCAATTAAGTATCTCCATTCTGTGGACAGAGACAGAAAAGCACTGACTTGATGGTATGGTGATGCCTGAGGCTGTCAGTATTTATCTGCTTTGTTTCCTCACTTTTTGCCTGTTTTGTTTTGCTTTCTAGAGTTGGATCCTTGTTTTTTGTCACCACAAACCAGTGTTTTTCCAGTGTCTCTGCAATTGAGCTGTTCATCAGAGACAAGAAACTATTTGTGTAAGTAGTGAGGCACTTAAACTGTCTCATACCATGGAGGGAGGCGGGGGAGTATCTTACAGGCTAAACAGAATGATTTTCACTGAAGACTTAATTGCTCCCTTGCAACATCAGCTTGTAATAGTGATGCTAAATTGGCCTGTAAAGCAGGGAGCCAAAATGCTGAGAGATGGGGAAAGGAGGGGAGAAACAAATTGCCTTGACTTGCTGGCTGTGTCATGTTTTATTGAGAAGTGCTTTTCCTACCCATTTTTGGAAACAGCTTTTTTTGAAGTCTGCATGTGAATGTTGCAGACTGTGAACCCTGCCTGCCCTCTTGCTGACAGGGTTGAAATGCTGTCTTGCAATGGTCCTAAAGTGGTAAGACTGTGCAAAGATGAAGGCAGAGTTCTTGGAAAAGCTTTGCAAGGGATGCTCAGATGAAGAGGGCTGCTGGCTGGCTTACAAGAGCTTCCTAATAATCAAGCATATCTCTCTGTCTATATATGTATGTATGTCTTTGTATGTGTATATATGTATGTAAATGAGTGTATATATTATATATACACAAGTATATATACATATATGTTGAAAATGTAGTTTGAAACAGCCTCCAGCTCATGAAATGAAAGGGCAAGAGATGGATCCTATGCAGTAGAGAAGAAATTGGACATCTGTGCCTGGAATGCACATGTCCATCCACAGCTTTCTCAGAGAAGCTTAATATTGCCCCTAAAAGCTGCTCAGGAGTGAATCTTCCTCACGCTGACATGTCTTGCTAGTCTGCCTTGCTTACCAGCTTAGCCTAACTGCTGTCTCAATGGTGTTTTTGGCACCTCACCAATTAAAGCATCTTTTCATGAGCTCTATTAAGCAGCAAGACAATCCTAGTGGCATCTGATTGCCCTGTGAGCTGGAGGTGAGTTGATGTCCTAAAGGTGTTTTCCCATTGTTGTATATCATTCCTTCTCCCCGGGAAGCAGCTGTATGAGTTAGCTGTGCACGAAGTGTTTCTTCAGTTAATAGCGGTGTAATACTTTCCAATGCTGTTGTGTTAAAGATCATTCTCTTTGAAAAGCAGCTTAGGAGCTTTTTTCCAATACATTACTTAGCCGTGACATAGCCTTTCATTCACTTTCCTCAGAGGGCTTTCAGTATGACTGTAGGGCCTGTGACCAGCCCTCACTTTATAGACTGGGAAGTGACAACACAGAGAAAATAAACAACTTGTATATAGAGGAGTCAGTGGTAGAAGGAACAGAAGCCAAATCAGAACAAAGCAGACACGCATCCTGACCCTGCTTCCTACATAACCTCTAAACCTGTACAACTCCCCTCCTTCCTGTCCTCGCAGCCATCAGTACACCAGTGGATATTACCGTGTGTCTGCCTACTTCCTGGCCTTGATGATAGGAGATCTGCTGCCCATGAGAACTGCTCCAGCCATCATATTCTCATGCATCAGTTACTGGATGATTGGTAAAGAATTGATGCTTTTGTTGAACCTGTCATCTTCCAGCACATTTGGGTTTTGACTTAGCCAGAGTTTAATTCCTATATCTATAACACAAAACTAGTTGAACTTTCAACTGATTTAAGTGCTTGGCATCATAACTTCGGAGGACTCTGGGGCAGGGGCAGAGACACCGGCAATCTGAGGCAGGGACCTGCTCGACCATGTATTTCGGTAGTGCCTTTGAAGCATGCGTAGTTCCTGCCAACACCAAACTTGGTCTTTCTTCATGCTTTTCCTGTCTTGTATAGGAGTCCAAGGGTACCTCTCTGGGATTCATAATGTAGTTTTTTACTGGACACTTCCCTTTCTGTTTTTTTGACAGGATACCAAGCTGTCACAGGCCGGTTCTTCTTCTTCATGCTGAGCCTGATACTGGTGTCCTACACTGCCACAGCCATGTCTCTGGCTATCAGCGCTGGGATGGATGTGGTGGCTGTGGCGAATCTGCTCATCACCATTTGTTTTGTCCTTATGCTTGTAAGTATATAAGAGAGGGTGTGCTCCTGTGGTGGAGGTGAGGAAGCAGCTGAGACAGGCTGAGAAGACTGAGTTGAGCCAGCCCTAAGAAGGCTGAGAATCCATAGGCCAGTAGCATGTCAGCCCCATGCCTGTGATTGTATTGTCACTATGGTCAAAGATGGACTTCTGCCAACTTGTAATCTAATGGTCAAACAATTGCTTGGATGCAATTCAGTAAGTGTGATGCTCCCAGAGCTTTGCAAACAGTGAGCCCCCCAAAAGGTTGGGCTTTTTTAAATTGTCCTTACAAAAATTGATTTTAAAAAAAAGCTTGCCTTGCCAGTATTAGAAATCGGAGCGATCAACTAGATAATGTAAAAGGAAAAAGTCTTGAAATAAACTTTAAATCAATTGATTTTATTGCATAAATTTTCATTGCCCAGTGGGATTAACAGGAGCATATCCTCTCTTTATTTTAATTTAGTATTGTCCTTGGGTTCCAGAAATGACTTCAATAGTCTTCTTCAAGGAGCAAGTGAGAGAGAAAGGAATTTTGACTACTCGTAGATGAGGGATGTAAATTATTTTTTCAAAAAGATAATGTTAGTGATGAAACTTATTCACTGTGAGGCTTATCAGGTTACCTTAGAGAAAAAAGTACCTCCTGTCAGGTGATTCCTGGTAGCTACCTGTGTACATATTCTGAGCCCATAGTGCATTCTGTATTCTTTGATTTGCAACTTAACCTGCTTTTGCAATAAGCTAAGTGATAGCATATTGCTTCAAATCCTTGCTATGGGTGAGAAGTGTGCACACATAGTGAAGGGCAGCTGATGTGCATTGAGTTAAGTCACAGTATATAAGGAATGGTACATGCACATCCTGAAAGGCAGCAGGGTAAGCACAAAAACACTTGCGGTGAAGCACAGCCTGAGGCATTGTGTTTAGCTATGAAGTCTAATTATGCTAAGCACTAAAAGCTCTAGGCAGGAGAGAACACAGATAAAAGATATAGGTCAGAGAGAAAAGCTGAAACAGTAACAGCCCTTAAGGATCCTCATGGTTTCCTTCTTGTTTCTCCACTTCTTCATCTCCCAGTCATCCTCTTCTAGCCTCTGGTTAACTCTAGCATACGACACAGTCCTACAGAATAAGAAGTTGTTAGCATGCACGCTTCTTAGCTTACATGTGGATGTAGAAAACCTTACTGACCTCTCTGCAAGCAGTTCAACTGGAGTACTTGGGTGTTCTGTTGGACCAGCTGGTTGGGACTGCTGCAAGGTTTGAACCTTGTGCCTGTAGGCACAGGTGTAGCAGCAGTGGGAGGTCCATCTATCCCAGTGCACCTCTGCTGGGCATCTGCAATATCTGTGCAAGAAAGGCATTGTTTGCAATAAACAGTTTGTGACTTAGGAGTCTCTTCTGTTCTATTTCAGATCTTTTCAGGCCTCTTAGTAAACCTCCCTTCTATAATGGACTGGCTGAACTGGCTCAAGTACTTCAGCATCCCCCGATACGGCCTCACTGTGAGTAGAAACTAGCATTGGTCTCCCGTGAGTAATGTAGACATACTGCTTCTTCCTGGAGAGTATAAACATAAGATTTAAGTATAAATCAGGTTATCTTAGGAATCGGATTTGGTGTCTTTCCTTGCATGAACATGGTGACCAGTGAACCTCCAAAAGGAAGCAAAAGTTAATCTCTGTGTGCAAGGTGCAAGTCTCAGAGACTGAGCAAATTCTTTGTGCCACAAAATTAGTGCTGCTTTGGACAGCAATGGAGTGAGCCATTCTAAACACTATGGTTTAGAATACAGTCAGCTATAATATGTCCTCTCTGGAGGCTATTGTTCGTGTGGCCAGTCTGAGGTTAATGACTGTCCAGTTGGTTAAAGGATTTACCATAATGCCCCAGTGTTTCAGGCTTCAGTGTAGCTTCCCTTGAAGTGAAATATGACTTTCTGCTATTTCTGAATAATAAAGAGCTAGGGTAGCAGAAAACTAAGGGTGCAGCTGCTTGAAAGACAGGAACTAGACAGAGCAGGTTACCCACAGGTGACAGGCAGGAGTTGTGCTTCCATCTCCTGCCTTCGTCATGGCCAAGCCTATTTGGCAGGAATAGTTTATTACCTTTGTGTTAAAAATGAGCCAAATGAATGCTGGAGCTGTTGCAGGGTGGTTTGGGCAGAACTATGTTGACCGTCAGTAGAAGAAACAGGTAGGATCAGGGATGGGGGGGTATGGATGTGTGAGACATCTCCTGTTTGGATATTACTTGGATTTTATCAGTGTTGCTGAACATGGAAGTGTTGCCCGAGACTGCAGGTAGCCCAGGATGGTAGTGCAAGGGAACCCTTCCCTTCTTGCGTTGGCTCACTGTGCTGTCTGCTTCAGTGTGCTGGTGCTGGGCTGTCTGCATGCAGCCACGTGATTTTCAGGGTCAGTAGGTGAAAATTTTCATCCAGATGAAAATGGATGAACAGGACCTTGTAGCTGGCAAGACAGAAAGCCGTGGCTAAATCACTGAAATGTAGCTTTAAAGCCAAAGACTCAGACACTAAACCATGTTTGGTGCTCCTGCATGTAGAAATTGGAGCGGTTCCTCAGAAAGGCAGTAATTAAAAGCTTCAAAACTAAAAGGAACATAAACATATGATTCCAAGAAAGGTGATATTTCTTCCAATAATCAAGTTCCTTTGTGGAGTCTGTTTTAGCACTCTAAATCACTAATTCTGTAAAAATCTGATGTTCACCTCTATCCCTAGGCTCTTCAAGTGAATGAGTTCAGAGATCTCTACTTCTGTGGTGAGAAGAAACCAAATATTACAGTATCTGTGGGAGATGCAGGCAGTTGTCCCCCTGATATTTCAGGAGAAATGTAAGTCTCTAACTCATGGTGGTTCTTGGGTCTGAATTGTGACAGCCTGCTTAAAGAGAAGTCTGACTGTTTGGAATTTTTCTATTATTCACAGAATAACCACTCACAAGACAGCTTCAATAATATATCTTGAAATAACGTATTCTAGGATTATATAGTAAAACTTCACAATTACCCAAGACTGAAGTAGGGATGAAGCTTCACTCCTAAAAATAGGCAGATGAGCTAAATTAAAATTTCTTTTTGATAACCCCAGTTTATCAACTTTCTTAAACCTGTGGTCACTTAGGAATGGAAATGCAATGTGTGGACAGCTGTAAAGTTGCTGGAAGTCACCTGTTTTGCGGAGTTAAGGGTAGAAGAGTCTTTGTGGAACAGGAATAAAAGTGACTACCTGAAGACTTGCACCACATAGTAATATAAACTTCTGCCCTGTGCTTTTTTGCAGGTGTTCTGGTGAAGCATACCTGTGCAGCCAAGGAATTACACCTACCGACTGGGCAATGTGGGAAAACATAGTGGCTCTTCTCTGCATGACTGTTATCTTCCTTATCATTGCCTACGCAAAACTCCGGTTTATGAGAAAGTTCACATAGGCTTCTGCGTTGCCTTGCTTTGCAGCTTCTCTGGTCTTCAAACTGCTAAGCTTGTTAGGGCCTCCTGCAGACTGCCAAAAGATTTCAACTGCCTTTACTGGACTTCAGATGGGAACCCTCTCCCTTGGTTTATGTCTGCACACAGTTGTATGATTTTGGTTTTTAAGAAGTGCTTTAATGTACATTGTGTAAGTGATTTTTTTTTGTAAGAGAATACAGTTCTCCTACTTCCTTAAGTACATATCAAACTCTATATTGTAAAGCATTCTTCTGTGGCCAGCTTACACAGGAAATGTTAAAAGGGAAACATTTTCCTTTGAACATGTGAGCTTCTCCATCACAAATGGTATAGGGTGATGATAGCATTTATGCATTGATATGTTGCCGCTTGTTAGTGTCCATCACATCTGAGGAGAATCAGACACCATTCATAGCGTGTTGGAGATGTATGGCTTAATGTTTAGCTACACTACCTATATATAGTGCTACTTATATAGTGCTACTTACACAGTGGACTGGAAAACCCCATGTAGCCATTGCTGTGGCAGCTCCAGCAATGCTTACCACAGTCACAGCAGGACAGACTGTACCATTCCAGCAGTTGTCTCCTCACATCATTAGCAAAAGCAGAGCCACTTTTAAGCTACACTAAGACCTCAGATGCGAGTGGACCAGCTAAGCCAAAGGAAAATATCCTCTAACACAAGGCTGGCAGCTTTGCCTGTGAGGGCCAGCCTGGCAGCAGCCCCTGAAACTAGCCTGTAGCTGATAGTGCTCCTGCAATAAATGGTTCAGTTGTGGCTAGAGGGAAAGAACCAAAGTTCTTGCAGACTACACTAAGCTGGGTTGAAGTGTCGATCTGCTGGAGGGTACGGAGGCTCTTCAAAGGGATCTGAACAGGCTGGACCACTGGGCTGAGACCAATGGCATGAGGTTTAACAAGGCCAAAGGCCGGGTCCTGCACTTGGGGCACAACAACCCTATGCGGTGCTACAGACTAGGGGAAGAGTGGCTAGAAAGCTGCACGGAGGAGAAAGACCTGGGGGTGTTGGTTGACAGCGGACTGAAGATGAGCCAGCAGTGTGCCCAGGTGGCCAAGAAGGCCAATGGCATCTTGGCTTGTACCAGAAACGGCGTGGTCTTTTCCAACCCAGTGATTCTGTGAATGTGACGGTGCAGGCACGTCAAGCACAACCCTTGCTCTTCCTGTGCTGCTTCACTGCCTTTTGCAGCCGACAAAAAGTAAACTCGTGCCACGTTTCGCACCGGTATTTGCCTTTCCCCTCCTGCCTTGAGGAGGGACGTTTGTTCTTGCTTGTTCCCGCAACTCCAGCTGTCGCCCATAGCGCACCCGCTGCACCGGAGGCCTCTCCTCCCGGTGGCCCGATCCTGGCTCCGGCTCCGTCCCCAGTCCCTCAGCTTTCAGCTCCCCGTTACCCAGCCCCCGGCTTCCAGCTTCCGGTTCCCAGCCCGTCGTTCCCAGCTTCCGGTTTCCGGCCCCGGCCCCGCCCTCCGGCCCGCCCATATCGGCGCCTGCGCGTTGGGGGGCGACGGGGGGAAGTGGGCGCGGCGGAGGGGGCTCTGTCGCCATGGCGACCGCGGCGGAGGGGCTGCCCGAGGCCGGCGCGCAGCCCGCCAAGCGTAAGGGGCTGCGGCCGGCATCGCCCCGGGGGGCGCGGCGGGTTCGGGCGCTGCCGGCCTCGGCCCGGCCTCCTCCCGGCGGGGCGGGCACGCGGCTTCGCTGCCGGGGCCGCCTCTGGATCCCCTGGATCCCGGCGGTTCCCCGGGTCCCAGCCGCATCCCCGGATCCCGGCCTCACCCTCGGATCCCGGCGGCTCCCCGGGTCCCAGCCGCATGCCAGCGGCTTCCCGGCAGGCCCTGCCGTGCGCCTGGGGCAGCCCTTGTGTCCGAAGGTACCGGTAAAGGACTGAGCGCCCCGCCGGGCTGAGAGGAGGCGGCGCCGAGTCGCTCCTGCGAGGAGCAGCGGGTTGTGCTAGGAGTGGGCTTGGAGTAGGAGAGCGGTCGCTTTCCACGGGTGGGGAGCAGCTGTGGCCCCTTGCGAGGCGGGCTGGGGGTCGTGCTGTTCCGAGGCCGTAACCAGACGTCAACACCCGTAGCGCTGTGCACAAAGTCCCTTGAAGTTCCTCCCGAATTCCCGCTGTCATCTAAGCGCAGGAGGGGGCTGATGGCTGCAAGTGCGGTCGGGCCCGATACCCGTCCCTTCAGTGTTCCCTAAAGCATTGCTTTGAAGTAATCGTGATGTTACTTAAAGGAAACTGCCCGCGTGTCTTAGCCCTTAGTGTAGACGACTTACATGGAAAGTAAATGGTGTCAGCTTGAAAAAGAAACGGGACCATCAAATTTTTATGGTGTATTTCTGTACCTGCTAACTTTCCCCTAACCCTGTAATATCTGTTCCTTGATTAGAGGATCCCGCTGTTGAAACAGCAGAGGAAGCTAAGGAACCAGCAGAGGCCGACATCAATGAACTCTGTAAAGACATGTTCAACAAAATGGCCATTTATTTAACAGGTGAACTGACAGGTAAGGCGCTGCAATACTGACCTGCAAGTAAATGTTTGTTTCTTTTCATTCTGTTTTAAAGAAATCTGCTATGTAGTTCGTCTAAACTATACCTGTTTGGAGCACATCTGTCAATACTGGCATTTCAAGTGTGGCATGTTGTTAAACTACTAATAGTACTGAGACTAAACATACTAATGAAATCCCAGATTAGCACAAATATTTTTGAAAAAATTGAGTCTGATGTCAGCATCTTGACAAAAAGTCCTTTTTAGTCTTGCAGAAGCTTGTACATAGAAAAACAAAAGTGGCTTAGGTTAATAAGGAGAGGCGTGACTGAGTGGGATGTGCAGCTGTTTTGTTTCTGAGTGAGAGCAAGGATCATACAGATGTTTTCCAACATTCATGCTTTGGAATAAACTGCTGTGCAACATGAATGGGAACAAAATAAACTGCTGAACAAATTAATGAGTTCCATAGGCTCTGATTTTGAAAACACTACACAACACTGATGTTTTGCATGGACTTGGATGGTGTTGGTACAGATTAGCAGTCTGGATTTGTGCCATCAATTTTCTAAACATCAGTGTTTAACTGGCAAAATAAGAGTAGAAACATGAGGAATTAGGGTCACCTCCAAACAAATGCAGGTGAATAAATATTCATCAGACTACATGAGTTTTAGAATTCACAGAATGCCATCTCTTTTTTGTAGAATGTTATAGCTATATTACCATATAAACTATTTTTTGTTATAGTTGGCTGTTGGTTTGACATCTCTTGTCCTCTTAAAGGGTCTGCACACAGTGCAAACCACATCGACTTTTAATTAAAGTAAACTCTATTCTTTTTAAGCCACCAGCGAAGACTACAAACTCTTGGAAAACATGAATAAGCTGACTAGCTTGAAGTACCTAGAAATGAAGGATATTGCTATAAACATCAGCAGAAATCTGAAGGATTTAAATAAAAAATGTAAGTAAATCAAATGAGGTAGGGGTATAATGAATAGTACACTTGTTTGGGAAATGAAGTATCTTAGATAGTTCACGCTCCGTTATATGATGAAGGACAGAAAACTCATTGCAATATACATTCTTCTATACAACGCATTGGATATTGAAATATTCTTTACAATTGAAAATGTTGAATATTTCTTTACAGCTACACTACAAAAAGCATAAGAGAAAACATATCTGAATTTATGTGGTGTTTACCCAAGTTTTGGATCTGATGGAAATAAAATAACACTTCTTTTGATTCATGCTGTATTGTTACTTGTGTTGAGTTTATCCAGTACCCTTAAACATTTTGTGCTTTGCTGGAACATGGCTATCAGTATTGCTACTTGGTTTTGGGGCAGGGGAAGGAATGAGCTTTTAAAGTGTTCTGTCTGAAGAGTGTAATGAGAAACTTTTGTTTCAAGCATGAACTGTTTCTTGGAAATGAATTATCAAGAACTGACATGTTTTTCTGCTTTTTTAAGATGCTGCTCTTCAGCCATATCTGGAACAAATCAACCTAATCGAGGAGCAGGTTGCAGCTCTCGAGCAGGCAGCTTATAAATTGGATGCATATTCCAAAAAACTTGGTAACTGTTGTCCTCTGCTGTTACTACCTGGCAGCGTAGACCCTTGCAAAGCGATTACAAAGCAAATTCCATTATTTAACAAGTATGAGCTGCAGCGTAGGCTTTGCAGCGGGGGTGTTGTCCTGCTTTTGAACAACAAATATTGTATATGAAGTGGCAGGTGTTGGGGAAAGATTAATATGTCAAGTTATATGGAGGAGAACTAGTACAGGTATTGTTGAACTACAACTTGTTGGTGAGGTTTGATTTCTCTTCTGCAGTGTGCGCTGACCCAATATTTAAAGACAGCTATTTAATCCTGCAAATAGAAGTATTAATAAAGTTCCATCAGGCATTGAAGTCTCCTTGGCTTAAATTAATATTAGTTGTCTGACTTAAGCACCTGATTCTTCTAATTCTACAATTGTGTTTGCCTAAATATTTTAGGAAAATTGGTCCTGAGTGATCTTCTAAATTAAAATGAGTTTTAAGATGTATAGCAGCTTACAGTATTCAACGTTTCTACCTGTCTAGTCCTAAAATATTGTTATTTTTCCTTCTGCAGAAGCCAAGTACAAAAAACTGGAGAAACGATGAAATCACAACAGTCTTTAAGCTGGAGTTGGGCTGTGAATCAGACTGATCTCTAAGTTGCACAACAGCAGTTCTGTGTGTTGACCAGGATTTGGTTACAGCTAACATCAAGGCTAGTAACTTCTATCTGTTGAATACAGTAGACTCTATTCAGGATTAAGACTGAATGATGTTTTCCTCTTCTCAGATGGTTCTGTTACCTCAGTTGTTCTGCAGTGAAAAATTGAAACCTGTCCCTAACCTGTGTGTTGATACTGGCTATCTGTATGTTATCCTATGTCCCACATTAAATACTCTTATTAGGAAAAGCTCTCCATAACCTATAAAGATGTTTTACCTTAGTAGCAGCAGGACCTAAACCTCATTTTTTCCTTCATTGGGCTCTGCATTGAGAAGATACCCAGGCCTTTGGAGTTATAAGCATGGTATTGAAAACACTTCATTTTGGTATCCATCTTTTATCTGTTTACAATAGAGAGACTAGTTATTATAAATTTACAATAAAACAACTTAACTGCGTTCATCTCTCTGGAATCTCACATACCTGTTGGAAAGATTATGCAAGTTGTCTTATTTTATCAAAGGGACTGTTAATAAAGACAAGCTCCTTCCAGCTACTGGAGATCATACAAGAGAACATGCTTTAAATGCTGCTTCCAGTATTCCCCCAATTATTTTCTTTGACTCTGGATGTCAGGTGAAATTGCAGATATTGCTTTGTCACATGCTCAGTTAACTTAGCAGATCCTTCCTCCACTTTACCAAGGGATTTTGACCTAGTAGCTTTTGAAGAGGCACGCCCAGCACAAAAACCTTCTCTATTAGATTAGCAGTGTTCCAGATTGCTAATTTATAGCAGATTCCTACTTCAAAGTTTTTTTCTGTACCTGTTGACCCTGACTAGTTCAAGTTGGCTTTTCAAATTGCAGTCAAGGATAGTACAAGTGCTGATGTAGGGAAGAAGTAGTTCAACTTCCTACAGGCTGTTTAGAATAATGTCTAGCCAGCTGCCATGATGATGTTGGTCAGTGTACAGCCACTGTAAATAGTTGAGATTGACACACTTCCCTAGTACTGTTTAAAAGCAGTGAAGCAGATGACTTTTGAGAGCCTTCACCATCACTTTAAAATCTCAGTTTTAAAATGTAAAACGCTGTTTTATGGGGCCTTGATGTAGGATTTAAGAGAGAGTTGAGTTTGCTTTGAAGGAAGGCCTTTTTGCAGTGAGCATCTCTAAAGAACAGGGTTAAGTCTCCCGCAGGAGTTAGTGTCTGATGACTTTCCTTCCTGTGAAAGCAAATCGGGTGTTTAGTATTAGCAAATCAGCATCGTCCAGCCCAACAGGAAGAGGTACCAACAGATGAGTTATCATTATTGTGTTGCAGGAAATTACACCATGTAGAACAGCAGCCCGTTTTAAAGTCTGACAGACCATCATCTTCTCAGGATTCATCATATGTTTGCAGTTTGACTAGATACGAGGATATAACCAGACAGATCTAAAATCTTCATGTGTAGTGACTGGCATTTGAAGGGCAGCCTATACAGTGGCCTGCTTGGTGATCTCTGATGCTACAAAGCATAGTACATTGAGGGCAAAAAGACAAGGTGATAGGCCATCTGCAGTCCTGCTTCTCCAGTGTTTCATGCCTGTGTAGATTATACAAGAGCCAGACACAATTCAGCCAGACTCACTGGTGTTTTTGATAGTACTATCCTCTCTCTGCCGTTATGAAGGAGAATCACAGGTGTTTGACTGCAAATGTAAGAGCTTGAAGATGCTGCAGGGAGCTCTGCTGTTCCTGGAAGAATGTGAGTATTCGTTACAACATATGGCACTTGTGTGTATCTGGGAGCTTAATCCCTGATCCCCTGTAAGCTGCCTGTCTGGCCTCTACCCACCTCTAAGAACAGAAAAGTTGCTGGTTCACAGAAGGTTGGAAATGGTTCTGGATATGTGGATGTCATCTAGAGCTGAGCAGCCACTGAAATGCTTTACCAAGGCTGGTTTGAAACAAGACAACACTGCTCCTCTAGTTCCAGTGATCTCTGAATCCTGGCTCTCTCTGTGAAGATGGTGCTAGAGATGCGATGTGGGTGCTAGTACACAAAGGGATTGTTCTCCACTGCAGGGGTGCAGCTGACCCTGCGCTCTGGCTAGGTGCAGAAGCCGAAATGAGAGTTACATCCTAAGGCATAACAATGGAGGGCAATTTGATCTTAAGAGAATTGTGATCATTTTCATGTGATAATATCAAGCCCTATGTGCCAGTGACTTGTCGTGTCGCTTATGGTGGATAGCCTGCAAATCCAGTATTGCACATATAAAGGAACATGGTCCAGACACATCCCATGCTGTAATGGCAGCACACTGCCAGTGTAGTTGCAAGCCCATTCTCTTATTGGATGTGGACTATGTGATCAGACCTTCAATGGGAAACAGACTCCGCAGATCCAAGCTGCACGCAGAACTGGATGGATGGCAGCCCTGGTCTGTCTTTAAGATGAATCCCAGCCATCAGCAGTTGGAATGCTGATACTCAGTTATATTGTTAGAAGGATTCACTCTCACTGGGATCATAACAGCAGCATTGCTGTGTAAGTACCCTAAGCAGCCACGAGCAGCATGGCCTTCCTCCCTGATTTGTGTTTACATCTTCTAACACTTCCAGCTGGGTCTGTCTTCAATCCAGTAGGACATCTCATCTTGAGGCCACGGGGAGTCAAGGTGTTTCAGAGCTGTTAGTTTTTTTAATAGAAAAGAGTTATGTTCCTCATCCTTCTTAAACGTGGTTTAATGTACTAATTTCATCCTGAAGCAGCAAGATGTGCCTTCCACAATGTGTGCCTGGAGCACAGTATATTGCCAAAAGCAGGTATGGACATGGCAGTACCCCACCAGGAAGTTTCCCTAATATGGTAGTTAAATATAAGGATTGTCAGAATGTTAAGGCAGAAAGGACTGCACTCAAGGCTAGTGCTCACTAACCAAGAACAAACTCTCAGGAACGTGAGGGCTAGAGTTTGTCTTCTCCTTAGCAGAGAAATGGAAATTTGTGTTTTCCAGCTTTTGTGAACTGGGATAAGCACTTTGTGGCTGTACAACATGCCCCTCTGGAGTACACGCATACTAGCTGTAAACCCTAATCAGTGCTTCTCAGGTTGCCAAGGACATGTCTGAAAGCAGAGGATGTTCTCGATGTCATGACTAAAATTGGAATGGTGCCCTCTAAGACAGCAGCCATGCAGTTGCTCCTTACCCCTCAAGGTCAAGGGGATCAAGGGGACTGAGTGATAATGGACAGGTAAATATAGTCACGTGCAAGTAAAACCATTGTTTTATCTTGTTTCCTCTGCTTACCCCATCTGGAGAAGGTTCAGACTTCATGGTGCTTTGTGGCCTGCCTCATGCTACATCTTCATAGCCTAAGGCCTGAACCAGTATTCTGGTTTGTTTCTTTATGGCAAGGCAAAGAGCAGGCTCAAGAACAGGTTTAAATTACCCCAGTGACACTCCTGTTTGGATCCAGTTTTTGTAGAACTGCTGACATAGCCATGCCTTGTTTTACTCACAGGTGTATTTGATAGTTGCTTTGGTGAAGAGATCTACTTACCACATGCAGCCCAGCATGCTGTTGGAAGGTCTAGGAATCTGTGTGATCAGGGCACAGAAAATGTCAAAGGAAAATGATACATTTCTTTGTTCTTTGTTTTTCCTTGACAGGGTTGCAGGAAGGCCACAAGAGGGCGATGTGTCAGCAGAGGAAACTTCCACGCGATAAAACAGCAGAGGCAGAGTAAGGACCAAGTCTTGATCCTGTTGAAAAAGATGTTTTCCTTCGTGTAGCAGATACAATGCTATTTTAAAACTACAAAGATGAAAACCTCTAGGAACTCTGAAGATGGAAATCCATCTGACCATGCATTGCCAGCAAGCACTTGGTGTTTTCAGGTAAGAAAGCTAAGAAATAGCAAATTGCTTCACAAACTCTGAATATCCCACCTCCAGGAAGCAGAAATGGGAAGAGGAACTCGTCCCACAAGTGACTCTTTATTGGGAGGAAATTTAGAGACTTGACTGGCAGAACTGCTTACCAAGCTGCTTTCCATCATTTATCAGCAGTCCTGGTTAACTGGGGAGGTCTCACTTTACTGGAGGTCATTTAACGTGACGCCCATCTACAAGAATAGCTGGAAGGAGGATCTGAGGAACTACAGGACTGCCGGCCTGGCCTCAGTGCCATGGAGGGTTATGGAGCAGATCATCCTGAGTGACATCATTTGGCACATACTGGTTAACAAGGTGATCACGCCCACTCAGCATGGGTTTAGGAAAGGCATGTCCTGCCTGACTAACCCAATCGCCTTCTATGACAAGGTGACCCACTTAATGGATGAGAAAAAGGCTGTGGATAAAATAAAATAAAATATTGAGAATCCCTGTGAGAAGAGTGACTAGCTGTTTAAATTTAAAGGTAATGTTGCTTTGAAAGATGCTGAAAAGCATTTAACCTAGGAATTATGCAGGAAGCCTTTTGTATCTTGCCTGAATACAAAGGCCAAACTATCTGAAGGGCAAAAGCCAATGGGAAGACTAGTTAATTTTTGCATTCTGAAGTTTCTTACAACTAATGTTCCTCGGACTGTGCAACCTAAAGCCTTCCTAAGGCTTAACTCCCCATAAAGGCTTAACTCCCCATGCTTCTAACCTACAGCATGTATAATAATTTTATTCTATCTCTAGTGATTATCATAGGCTGCTTCCTGTAAAAGAGACCACATTTTAACCAGTGAAGTGGGTTTAGATTAGGCTGTATAGCTCTTGGAGCTTGTTCTTTCTTGCAGTGTGTGGGCACAGAACAGGAGAATCTCAAAGTCATAATTTTTAGGGAATTAATCCCCTTGTGCAGGATTTTGGGCTTTTTTCCTTTACTTTTCAAGTAGTATTTCAGACACTTGCAAATAAAACACATGAGGAAGCTGGGATAGGGAATGAGCTGGAACAGAAATTAGATGCCACAAATGAGGTAGTAAAATGTGTCGTCTGTCCTTTGACACTAGTTCTGTGATCTTCTTGATCTGAAAAATGAGTAGCCAAAGTGTGTTCATGTGTATGGGAGTCTAGTAAGAGGTCCACACATGGCAGAGCATGCTACTTGGACAGAGTCTTCAGTAAAAGAAAGAATCCAAGTGAGACATACTCCATATTAAAGCTTGAAAAGGCAAAAGCACAAGTCTAAAAAATCTCCACAGGTCCCTCACCTGCAAGGAAGCTGCAACCTTTGCTGTGTCTGTATATCGCAGCACACAAGTATTGTGAATTACAATTACGACCCATGTGAAAAAAAATCTCTGGTGTGTTTGTGTGCCAAACAGCAGATCAATTTTTAGAAAGGTGAGTCTCAGAACCAAAGTTCTTCAGTGTTAGATCATCCACAGGAACATAACACTGGTGAATCTCAATATACCCTGTTTGATACAGAATGACTTTGGACTTTTAGACCTCTTGACAGTCATGTATAGCTTAACATGCCACTGTACAGAGTTATCTGGCATCTCAAGAGATCAAAATCTGTCTTTGAAATTGTAACTGGGAGAATCACTCAGAATGTTGATAGCTGTGGATAAATGTACTGTTTTCATTACTTTTTCTTTTAAATGTAGCTTCTACATGGGAATTAACGAATGTCTTAGCACCTTTCCCTGCAGGCTTTGAGGGGTATGTAACGTATATGAAGCTCTGGTGTGCACTCTGCCCAAAATTTTTTCCTCTTCAACAAAAAAATTAAAGCTATTTGAGTTGAGTTCACACCTAGATCCTCCAAACTGCTTGTATTCACCTTTGAACAATCCATCTCTCTTGACCCACATCTGTCCTTAATGTTCAGATATACATTTAATCTATGTATGTCATGTTAAAATAATAGCTCAGGCAAGTGCTATTGCCTTGTTATGGGGAAAGTACTCAAGTGTGTTTATTTACTTCATGGATTGTTTCACTGAGTTCCTCACCTGAGACACCTTTAGTGGATTTGAGAACTTTCCAGTTCTTTTCTTCATTAGTGCTTGCCCAGCTGACTGCTGCTTCTGTAGCTGCTTCCCAGCTTCTTAGAAGCATCTTAAAAACTTGAGCTCAAAGAGGTGTTTACATTCTGAGAGAGGCATTTGGCAACTAATAGAAAAAGTGCACAGAATGAATTAATAGAGTTTGAAAGCCACTTCTTCATGTGGCCAAGTGACAAGACACTGTGTCAGGTTTGCCATAGAAAATTCTCATAGCCCTACCTATTCCTGCACACGAGCAAGCGACGCACTGTCTGTACAGTCTCAGCAGAAGAAAAAGTTTAGGCAACACTGCATGCCAGCAGGAAAAGAGTGAGCAGTATGGCTTCATGGGAGATGTAGAGCTTTTCATTGATAGTTAATTGCTTAAACTAACTGATGTTTATTCAGTTTAATGGTCAAGAAAGGTTGATGAGATAAATCCTATTCATTAACCCTCAGTCTCCTGGAAGGTGATAGTATTACTTGGTGCTAAATCAAGATAAACCAGAGAAAATGTGAACTGCTATTGCTTACCATTGCACTGCGTTTTGTACCGCAGGTGACCTCACAAAGTAACATTGCTTTAGTGATCTTTATGTGCTTCATAAATTTTTGGACTGTTCAGAAGGGTGGTTGGCAAAGTCCCATGGGAGAGAGTCCTTAAGGGCAAGGGAGCCCATGAGGGCTGTGCCCTCTTCAAAAATGAAATCCTAGCAGCTCAGGAGCAAGCCATCCCCGTGTTCTGGAAAAGGAGCCAACGGGGATAAAAAACAGCTTGGTTGAGTAGGGAGATCTTGAGAGACATCAAAAAGAAGAGGAATGTCTATGAGCTTTGGAAGAAGGGACAAGCGTCTTGGGTGGACTACAAGGAGGAAGTGAAATTGTGCAGGGAAAAAATCATGAGGGCTAAGGCCCAACTAGAAATCAAATTGGCTAAGTCTCTGAAAGACAGTAAAAAATTTCTACAAATACATTAACAAGAAAAAGAGGACTAGGGAGAATATTCAGTCCCTACTGGATGCAGAAGGAACAACAGTGACAAGGGATGAGGACAAGGCTGAGGTACTTAATGCCTTCTTTGCCTCAGTGTTTAGTCACAAGTGGGGTTCCTCAGGGCTCGGTACTGGGTCCAGCCCTGTTCAATGTCTTTATCAATGACCTGGATGAAGGCATTGAGTGCACCCTTAGCAAGTTTGCGGATGACACTAAGCTGGGTGGAAGCATGGATCTGATGGAGGGTAGGGAGGCTCTGCAAAGGGATCTGAACAGGCTGGACCACTGGGCTGAGGCTAATGGCATGAGGTTTAACAAGGCCAAATGCTGAGTCCTGCACTTGGGGCATAACAACCCTATGCAGTGCTACAGACTAGGAGAAGTCTGGCTAGAAAGCTGCCTGGAGGAGAAGGACCTGGGGGTATTGGTTGACAGCCGACTGAACATGAGCCAGCAGTGTGCCCAGGTGGCCAAGAAGGCCAATGGCATCTTGACTTGTTTCAGAAACGGCGTGGCCAGCAGGTCCAGGGAGGTTATTCTCCCTCTGTACTTGGCACTGGTGAGACCACACCTTGAGTACTGTGTTCAGTTCTGGGCCCACAAGAAGGATGTTGAGGCTCTGGAGTGTGTCCAGAGAAAAGCAATGAAGCTCGTGAAGGGGCTGGAGAACAAGTGTTATGAGGAGCGGCTGAGAGAGCTGGGGTTGTTTAGCCTGGAGAAGAGGAGGCTGAGGGGAGACCTTATTGCTCTCTACAACTAACTGAAAGGAGGTTGTGGAGAGGAGGGAGTTGACCTCTTCTCCCAAGTGACAGGGGACAGGACAAGAAGGAGTGGCCTCAAGCTCCACCAGGGGAAGTTCAGGCTGGACATCAGGAAAAAAATTTTCACTGAAAGGGTCATTTGGCACTGGCAGAGGCTGCCCAGGGAGGTGGTTGAGTCACCTTCCCTGGAGGTGTTTAAGGGACGGGTGGATAAGGTGCTGAGGGGCATGGTTTAGGGAGTGTTAGGAATGGTTGGACTCGATGATCCAGTGGGTCCTTTCCAACCTAGTGATTCTATGATTCCATGAATAATGACAAGATGCAAGCTTCCATTCATGTAGTAAATGGCCCTGGAAGGATCCCAGTATCATATCACTTGTCTTCTTTTGTCACAATGGAGAGCTCTGTAACCACAGTTGGGGTTCTGGTAGGTTTTGTAGAGTCAGTCCAGCCTTCTCCCACACTGTTACTGGGAATGGACGTTTTATGGATCATGGGCCAGGTCAGTCTTCAAGCCATAATATATTTCATACAAATGAGTGAAATGAAACTGATGGATAGAATCATAGAATAGTTTGGGTTGGAAGGGACCTTAAAGACCATCTAGTTCTAAACTCCTTGCAATGGGCAGGGACATCCCACTAGACCAGGCTGCGCAAGGTCACATCCAACCTGGCCTTGAGCACCTCCAGAGATGAGGCATCCGCAACTTCCCTGGGCAACCTGTCCCAGTGCCTCCCCACTCTCTTAGTGAAGAAATTCTTCCTAATGTCTAGTCTAAATCTGCCCCTCTTCAGTTTATACTCATTGCCCCTATTCTTATCACTACGAGCCTTTGTACACAGTCCCTCCCCAGCCTTCCTGTAGCCCCTTCAGATACTGGCAGGTTGCTATAAGGTCTCCTTGGAGACTTCTTTTCTCGAGGTTGAACAACCCCAACCTGTCTCAGCCTGTCTTCTTATGGGAGGTGCTCCAGCCCTCTGATCATCTTCGTAGCCTTCCTCTGAACCCGTTCCAACAGTCTTGGAACATACATACAAGTCTTGGAAAACATTTCGGAGTATAAGCTTTGTGGTGGCAGATTTTTCACTAAAAGATATTCTTGGATCTCAGAAAAACAATTCAATGTACTTTATATTGCAATTTAAGTTGTGTTTTCACAGACATTCATCATGACCACACAAAAGAGGACTCTTCTGTCCAGTCATCAATAAACAGCGTCCTCACCACAGGAGATAGTATACATTTGGGAAGAATTCAGGAGATGATCATCTTCTGACAGAAAAAAACACTGCACCCTGTTTTATGCTCACCTTTAAAAATAGGTCACAATCAAACTGAAAATGCAGAGCAGAGTGGTACCTCAGGCAGAGTCTGTGGAAACCCTGGAGTACAGGCATCTGTTCCTGCTGTGCTGAGAGGATGAAGTGATAGGGACAGCTAGGTGAGGCAGGTGCAGAGGAGAGCCTGTATAAATTTGCACAGGGAGCTGTCTCCTTCCCAGTGCAATTGCCTACTCAGTCTCTGTTCAGAGCTGGCTGTGTTGATTATAAAAGCACCATACACTTTTCTTTTCTAAGCAAATTTCTCTCCATAAAGTATCTAGCAAATGATCTGAGTATTTCAGCCTTAACAGGTTGGGCAATGACTGTCCTTCAACCAGAGCTTTCATGATTGTGGGAGCTGGCAACTGTCTTTTCTCGGCTAACGTGGAACAAAAGAAACCTCATAAGGTCGGGGCATATTTGCCAGAGAGCTGACTAATGGGGAAATATCAATGTCTTTGTGGTCGATGACAGATTTCAAAGTGAAGTTCTGCAGGATGGATGTTAAAAATATGAATATCTCCATTCGGGCCAGACCTTCTCCTGCACATATGCGTTTTCCTGCAAACAAAAGATAACAAATGAGAGTAGAGTATTATGCTGGTGACTTATTTAAACCATCATTCCACAAAAGCTCAGACATCTTAGAATGGATAGGCGGTGCTGCAACATTTTGAAGAAGCAAACGAATTAAACTAGGGGCTAAATGTCTATAGAATGTTATGAGAGTGCTTAGTGGGCAAAGCACTTTGAAGGCTTTAGTTTTTCATGTTCTGCTGCTGTGTAATGACAAGTTTAGAGAGAGAGGTTGCATGACTGAGTCCCACTTTATACATCTCTTCTTGTAGAGTGCTTTGGAGGAGCTTTTGTTGTTGCTAAAAAGGGAAATAAACTAAAACTTTAGTACAGGGGTGCATTACAGCTGCCCAGAAGTGACTCTAGCTGAGTGCCAGGCATCACTGGTGATGGAGTCACTAAAATCTCCAAAGAGGTTCTAGGAGAGGATAGTCTAGGATCTGAAATAGAAAGAGCTCTTACCTGCAGAAAATGGCATGAAGTGGTCACTCTTTTTAAAGGTACCATTTGCATTTAGGAAATGTCCTGGGTCAAATTTTTCTGGATTTGGAAATTCCTTGCTATCATGTAGGACAGAACTCAGCATAGGAAATATTATTGTGTCCTGAATTGATGAAGAAAGGACAAGAAAGTTAAAATGGAGACATGTTAAAGCAAAGCAGCCTCAAGAAGTTCTCACAACTGAATAGAAGTATAGTCAAAGTTTAACCAGTTTAAAATGAGCTGTTAATGAATGCCATTGGTATGTCAAAGATGATTTTCTAATGAACATCAATGGTGAGTCTGATTAGAGTATTTAATATTGCTTCCAAATAAATTAGAATTTTGCTTACATTTACATGAAAAAAAAAGAAAGCTCTATCTCCCTCTTCTCATAGAGGATGAAAGTTTTCTTTTTCGAATAGAAGAGACTGGACTCAATAATTTCCAGAATCCCTTTCCAAATGGAATTATTCCAATTCTGTATCACATTTCAGTGTTTTTGAATATAAAATAAAATACAATTAATAGAACACATCACTGTTTTCAAGAGATTATGACCTTTCTCAGACACAGTGGAACAGACCTTGGGGATATAATAGTCTCTGAACTTGGTGTCCTTGATCACACTATGTGGGACATTAAGTGGTAAGAAATCAATGAATCTCTGGATTTCATGGATCACAGCATCTGTGTAGGGCATCTGACTCCGATCTGCCATGCAGGGGCTTCGGTTTCGGCCAATCACACAGTCTATCTCCTTTTGAATTTTCTCTGTTAGGAAATAAGCAGATGTTGAATGGAAAAGTCCCTCACCTGTTTGCCTAAACCTCTCCCCAGATTTACAGCAAAACTTGCTTTTAGCACACCAGGAATAAATGAACATACTTAGTACTAATATATCTTTCCTGTGAACAGAACTAAGACTGATACACCTCTCCACACTGCAAATATGTTTCCTTATTCAGAGGACAATTGTCACATGCAGTAGTGACAGGAATTGTCCAATTTGATCCCATGACCTATTAAAAAGTATTCAATTATTTATTTACTTTTCTATTACCTACTATCTGTGGATATTTCATGAGAATCAGAAGTCCATGTCTCAGTGTGATGCTGGTGGTCCCTGTACCCGCAAGGAACAAGTCGAGTGTGGTTCTGCTCAAGGTCTCAACGGTGAATTCTGAGTGACTATTCTCTTTCTCCTGGAGGAAGATTTTGCAGAATGTTTTGAATGACGTAACTAAGCAGCTTGTTTTATAATGAAAGTCCTGTACCCATCATGTATGTTTTTAAACTCATCTAATATCCTTTCAAAAATACGACACTCACTTTCCAGAACACTAGAATTCATAGTACTTTTACTGAATAATATTATGAACCTTTTCCAATATGGAAGGAGCACTGAATTACATCAATCAGATTGGTCTGCAACTTTCCTAACTTTGGCTAGTGCTCTTAATTCTGTCTTGAAGAATCCTTGATAAGAAAATAGAGAGGATAGAGTGAAGCTGATGTGCTAAGAAAAGCAAGTTCCCCTCTGTGTTTGCAAAAGCCCAGTGCCCTGCCACAACTGAAAAGAAGCTGGCATTTAAACAGTGGTTTTCTTATAATCCAACAATTCTCTTGCTTTTGCATTACCTGTTCCATTTTGTTCAGAAAAGCATCAATAAAATCTCGAGGACAAGTGGGATCCAGAGTTTTCTGGTGTTCTGCTATGATTTCCAAAACAAATTGATCAACTTTTTCAATATTTTGTATGAGTTTTTGATGAGGCCCAGGTAAATAATCCATGAGAGTTGGGAAGACATTATATAGCTGTAAAAAATGATGGAAAAGCACATTCTGATTAATGACAGAATCACAGAATTGTTTAGGTTGGGAAAGACCTTTAAGATCAAATCCAACTGTAAACGTAACACTGCCAAGTTGGAGACTAAACCATGTCCCTCAGTGCCACATCCACACATCTTTTAAATCCCTCCAGGGATGGTAACTCCACCACTTCCCTGGGCACTCTGTTCCAATTCTTGACAACTCTTTCACTGGAGTTGTATTTCCTAATATCCAGTGTAAATTTTCCCTGCTGCAACTTAAGGCCATTTCCTCTCTTCCTATTGCTTGTTACTTGGGAGAAGAGACCAACATCTACCTCGCTACCGCCTCCTTTCAGGCAGTTGTAGGAGCGATAAGGTCTCCCCTCAGCCTCTTTGTCGCCAGCCTAAACAGCCCCATTTCCCTCAGCTACTCTTCATAAGTAAGATTCATGCTCCAGACCCTTCATCAGCTTTGTTGCCCTTCTCTGGACAGACTCTGTAGCTCAATGTTTTTCTCATAGTGAGAGGCCCAAAACTGAACATAGGATTTGAGGTGCAGCCTCACCAGGGCTGACTACAGGGGACAATCACTTCCCTACTCCTGCTGGCCACACCATTTCTGATACAAGCCAGGATGCTCTTGGCCACCTTGGCCACCTAGGCACACTGTTGGCTCATGTTCAGCTGGCTGTTGACCAGCAACTCCAGGTCCTTGTTCACCAGGCAGCTTTCAAGCCATTCATTCCCAAGCCTGTAGCTTTGTGGAGGGTTGTTGTGGCCCAAGTGCAGTAGCCAGTGCTTAGTCATGTTAAACCCCTTGCTGTTGGCCTTGGTGCATTGATCCAGCCTGTCCAGACCCTGCTGCAGAGCCTTCCTTAATGTTCCCCAACTCTAAGTATGAAAATGAAGCAATTCAATTGTTTTGGAGCAGTAGCTCTTTTTATTCTGCTGGATATTAATGCCTTTTACTTTATGGCTTCGCTATATTCAAGATAGACTTCTCCTAGACAGTTTTTGTGATTATATCCTTCTTTGGAAATACAACGGCAATTCCATAAGATAAGAAAAGCACAGGAATTGATTATTTACTGCCTTTTTGGCTTTCAAGAAATGTCTCCAAATTTAGGAGAATCCACCCCAATTAAAAATTAATAATATAGAATCATAAAATCATAGAATCACCAGGTTGGAAAGGACCCACTGGATCATCGAGTCCAACCATTCCTAACACTCCCTTAAACTATGCCCCTAAGCATTTCATCCACCCGTTGCAGCACTTCATCCACCCGTTCCAATATATGAATAAATATTAATTAGTAAAATATCATAATAATTAACAAATTTATTAATTAAATGCAACTGTACACACCTGTGGTTGTATCGAGTTCTGGAGCTTGTTGTTTTCCTCTAGCAACTCAATTAAAGTTAGAAATTTCTTGTCCTCATAGTCGAACCTATCTCCAAATACAACGGAGCAGATGATGTTGGAAACAGCATGGATGAGGAAGACGCCAGGGTTGAAAGGTTGCTCTGCAACAAAAAAAAATCCACTGTTATCTTGCTCTCATTATTTCAGTCATCATCCCCTCCTTTGACACCACAGGGAAGTTTTGCATCCACTTGAGACCCAAAGTTTTGTAGGCCTTTGAAAGAATGGTGAAGAGCTTATCCAACTTATTCTTCTGTACTTGAAGTGAACTAATTTCCTGGTTTGAATGGTTTAAGTATCTCTTTTGTCTTGTTCTCAGTAGAACACTGGTCTGAATGTCTCAGTTCCTCTTCAGCTGATACATGCCTGTCTGTCTTTGTAGACTGTTTGTTAGAAATGGCCTAAAGATTCCCACCGAAACCCAATTAAACAGTAAGGTCATTGCCTGAGCCATGTCTTTTAGATTATTGCACTCTGTTTATGAACTCTATTAGCATAACTTCAATCGTATAACCCTCTCCTAGGAGTTCAGATCCCTGTGATCCAAGTCTAGTTTTGATAGCACAGCTGCATAAACTTCTAAGAAGATAATGACTGTGTGAGAAAAAGCAAGATTAGACCCAAGAAAGAAAGGAAAGGTATAATTGCAGGCAGTGATAGGATGCATCTCAAGGATTCCAGAAGAGAAACAACAATATGAAGAGGTGTCAAATTCTAAAGGAAAACCAAAGAGTTAGAACTTGGTAGCACTGAGATTCAGCCAGTTTCAAGGAGCAATGGCACCAACTCTCCTCTGCCTGCCTGATTACTCCCTGGCTGGCAAATCCTTGGCAGGTGTCTCATCAGAGGTAGTGAGTATAATAATGCCAAGCCTAGTAGCTAACTAGTTAGAGCTATTTATTATTTGTTATTAATGAATAAATAACTACTCTCAGTTGCAGATATCTTGCTTGCAAAGTCTTTTAGTAGACAGTAAAAGATGCTAAAACAAAATGACCCAGAGACAGAGGCCTACAGTAGAGCACAGGAAATACAGTATTACTGTGCTAGTTAAGGGACAAGAGCAATGCAGGTAAGAGAGTTTTCTCTGCTTTGTAGTAGGAATGTTCATCTGTGAAGCCAGACTGAATTTTCTAGTGGCTAGTGGGAAACTGTGATGCTTCAGTACCCTTTTTCTCCCCTACAGAATAAGCACATTTTGAAGGCTGGCTGTGTGAAGGAAGTCTGTTGTCCAGACTGGCACTGTGCCTCTCGCAGGGGAGGTGCTTAGGCGTAAAGTTTGTTTATATACTATCAGAAAATGTGTTTATAGATTGAAACCAAGGGCATTACCTTATGCCCTGGCCTCAAAAGAAGATTGTAATCTGTGTTCCTATTGCAGCCCCACACCAATACCGGGAGATATTGTCTAGCGTTCAGATGGACTGGACTCAAACCTAAAGATCTTTATATGAGTTCTCTGGTCACTCACTTCTTCAGGATGCATTTACTTAGGATGCAAGAGACAAAGAAAGGAAGTGTGTGCTTCTTGGTTACCTGGCAGTGCCCAGCCCTGTCTCCATGGCTGAATCACACCAAACCCTTGGCTTTGTGGCTGAGCCACTTCTTGTCTTGTTCCTCAAAGGGAACAGGTTAAGGGATGCTTTCCAACACCAGTCTCCTGCACTTATCCCTCCATACTGTGCCTTTGACTGACCCATTCCCAGCAGTGGTAACTTGGTCTATTGCAGCAATGGAGCAGAAACAGCAGCCACATACCCACTTCTTAGGTCATACATTTAGTGAAGCAGCCCTACATTATCTCATTGCAGATAAATGATGTGTCCCAGCAGGCACAAAGTCCATATCCTACCACGTGTGTTCCTGATCCTCTCCACTAGAAAACGAGCTTCCTCCTGTATTCGCTCCTCGATGCTTTTCTTCCCCATCCCAAAATCCCGCAGGGTGGTGAGTGCAAATCGCCGGAGCTGCTTCCAGGTCTCCCCATTACTAGTCACAATGCCTGGTGTGGGAAGAAAAAAACAGAACTCCATGAGGAAACAGATTTTTTTTCCCCAGCATGGGAGGTGCACAGTAAGTATTCCACATGCAAAGACACCTCTCTGTGGAGTTACACTGCAATTGCTATATGCCTAAAAATGTATCTTTGCTGCAATTCTGGGGGCGGCATATCTGATCCATGACAGCACTTTGAGAAAAACTGAGTTTATTCCTAGAATAAGAAAACCTACATGAGGATATAAATAAGAAGCTAACAGTGGTACTGAATTGGTCTTGGCTACAAGCACGTGGCCTTTGCACTGACATAGCTGCTCAACTGTTCTGCTATGCACCTTCACACAATACCATTAGTACTGTGCTATGGTACTAGGGAGAAGGTCCTGTTCACCCAGATAAATGCCATACCGGGAACTGCTCTGGTGAATAAGCTCAGGGCCTGATGCTGAAAGTGGCCCTTACTAGGACAGCCTCCATAATCTTGTCTTTGTTGCGCTGTGAACGTCTGTATTGCTGGTTCCTTAGCTGTATGCACATTATCAATATTTTCAGAAATGGGAGAACGAACGTAAGATTTTAATGAACAAAATTCTAGCCAGAATTTGAAGCATGCTGAAAATAGGAAGGCACTCAGGGAAGCCAAACTGTGACCTTAAACAGTTCCCTAGGGGGTCCAGTTTCCTCAAGGGTCAAAGTAGTGAGTTGGTTTTTAGTCTTTTGTTGCTAATTTGTATGCATGAAAGTTGTGAATGAAATCCACCATTCCCTCCTTCACTGCCCTGGGTGTACCTGTGCCTTGGAAGAGTTTTCTAAACAGCGGTAGGATGCCTCTTCCACTGAATTCATCTGCCTGATCAATCAGAGCTTCTTTCACAACGTCATAGCCATATAGCACCACAACCTTCTGTGGGCCTAAATGTACTGTGAAAACAGGACCATACTTCTTGCTGAGCTGTAGGAAAGAGGAACACAAAAAACAATGTGTCTGAATATTAATCACATGAAAAGAAGTTTGTAGCAAAGGGGTCTGAGTGGTGATACGCCATTGTTCCAGCATCACTGAGACATGGCAGAGCAGAAGTGCAGAGATCTTTCAACGATGAATTACAGTCAGGGGAATTGTACAAGAAATAGGAGATATGTATGGAAATGGTGAGGTGTCAAGTACAAATTCCAGAAAAGAAAATAGTTCTTCTCAGGGCTAGCAAAACAGTCTGGAATGCCTTTCTACAGGCCACAGTGGATAACAATTTACACTGGCTCAGAAAGCACTTGCAGCAGCAAATGCCTAAAGGGTTTTTGTGCACAAACATACCACAGTTGTCTCTGAAATATCCTGGGCTACAGATCTCTGGAAATTGGGTGAATATATCGTTGGAGAGTTGCTGCATCCTTGCAGTAGTCATATACTCTTTCCTAGGCATCTGCTTTTGACAGCAATTGCAGAAAGTTTCTTGGGCTACTTGATCCGACCTGGTATGCTGCTTCTTATGCTAACGTTTTGACAGCAAACTAGATACAGTCCCAGTTTTTTTTATGGTATGAAACTGAATCACATTGTGCTGTGAAACAAAGCAGAATGTCTGAGGGTGCTCATGATTCCAAACATTGACATGCACTAAGGCAAAAAAGAGCTCATATGGGTATATGTGCTTCTGGTGATACACACGGTGATGTCAGCCATCACCACAATTATGCTCTAAAGAACACAGGGACACCTACCCTTCCCATCTCTCTGCCACTATCCCATCACAATCCCCTAAGGAACAGGCGCTCCAGCTGAATTCCCTCTACCTATCCTCTTCCAGGCCTTGCAACACAGGTTTTGTTTGACAGATGGCTGACATCAGCTGTCAGGGAATAGACAGCACAATTCACCTCCAAATTTTTTTACTTCAACACCTTCACTCACTACTTAAGCTCCAAGGATATCCTAGCTGTCTGCTACGAGCAGAGGCAGCAAAATATACCAGGGTCTTGCCTAAAAAAGGTCGAGGACATGTTGCCAGTATGGTGAGGAGCTAGGCAGTGGGGAAATACAGTGAACATTGCAGTAGCATCAGTGCCTTGATTGCAAATCCATTGCAAATTGCAGTACTGCTGGGGGTCAGCACAGGCTCATCATTAGTATTGTTATTGCAAATATACAGACTTGCGTTATATAGATTATTGCAATATACAGACTTCAGAAGCATGTATTTCTGGGAAACCTTTTGTTTCTGTTTGAGTCTGACATTTGGTCAATGCAAGTAAATCTTGTAAATTAAGCTGTGACAGTCTGGACCAGACTTTGTTTTATATGCAGTGGAGACAGCACAGGAAAGAAGGAGACAGTCTCTTACCTTCTTCAAGCTTTCAGGCAAGTTCCACAGGTCCAGATGGAGTACGTTTCCAATAAGTGGGAGTGAGAAGGGACCAGGAGGCTGCTTCTCTTTTTGTGATATGCTTTTCCGTGCAGCCAAGAGAAGAAGGCATGAGATGCAGATCAGCAAGAAGATAGTGGTTGTTCCCAGGAGCAACATGGTGTGAAGAGAGGAAGACACATCAAGTGTCAGAAGAGCCTGATGTTGGACCTGTAAATCAATGTCTATTTATATGCTGTGAGACCAACCACATGGGTGAAATTAACCAATAGTGCCTTCCTATTCCTGCTGAGATACGAGATTACTTATTAATCTGTTCAAGATAATAATTACAAAACTAGGGATGAACTCCTTGTTTGCATACTGATATTTTATCTCCAGTTCGTGTTCCTTTGGGTAATCATTCACATGGGACTAAAGAAGTATTGTTATAGTAATGTCAAACAAATTTAGCGCCTAGCTGCCGTGTATGCGCTTAAATGCTTGCTGTTTGCCTTCGTGCATATTGACATCTGCCAGCCGCTGTAGAACCTGAGCACGGTGCAGGGAGGTGGTGTGACTGAAAAAGGGCATCGCTCCACGTTCATCCTAGGCATTTCACCTTCAAGTTTAGAATGAAATTATGCAATTGTACCCAAGTTATACACACAGATTTTGAGGAATACACTCAGCTTGTCCTAATCTGATATTTTAACTAGATATACCATACTCTTTAGAGCATTTACAAGTCACAGGTTCTCCCCAAACCACCACTTTATGCAGTAACCTCCTTTCTTATGTTTCTAGATACTAATTGAAGATCCATAGGAGGTATGAAGATCCATGATAGTTAAAAGGACCCTGAGCAGAGCTTAGCAGAGTGATTAGTTTATTATTATTGTGTATTTAATACAATATAGAGTCTTAATAAAAATACTATGCTTCCCACTCCTCTCCACAGGAATCCAACCCCCTACAAACAGAGTAAGAACTGTATGTGTTTTCTGGCAGAGAAATAGAGTAGGACAGTGATTCAGTGACCTGAGACTGAAGATCTGATCCCAGGACTCTGCTGCCAAATTTTGTGTGTACAGTATTCGTAGTGTCCATATAGTGTTAGTGATCTACTGTGAACACTGTACTGATACTCCTATAGCCCTTTGGGTCTAACATGCCTCCCATGCTATTCCTCCTCTTTTCACTCAGCCCCAACTACAAGGCATGTTATTAGGCTGCATATTCCCTTTTTATGTGACTTTATGTAAGGAGATACCGATACTCTTTTGAAGCACTTTTGAACACAGTAGCTATAGCAAGATAACTAGAGCAAGTCAGAGAAGCTTGCAGGAAACATCAGTGTACAAGTGACTGTAAAAGGGGCTCTGCATTCAGCTGGTGCTCAGGCTTCCTGCTGGCCAGGGCTGGGTGGATGATGTCTTGTTAAAACTAAGTAGGTATGGGGAAAAAGTCTGAAAAACCTGAAAAAATCTGAATAACCTTTTCTAACTAGACATTATTACTATTTAGTAAATAGCATATTTAGTAAATATGTAGTATTTATGTATATAAATACTATATATATAAAATATATAAATATTTAGTAAATACGCTATTTAGCATAGCTCTAGTTTCAGGAAATCTGTAGGGCAGTAAACCAGTGAAGTAGGCACATGGTGAGAAAAAGGAATTTAGTAGGTGCAAAATTGTTTTCTGAAACTACTTAAGTATCAAGAGCATGAATTAGTCTATGGTTATTAAGGTTAACAAATGTTAATAAACTTGATTTTTGTGAATCATGTAGTAGTCCTAAGGGAATGTTAATTCAGACCCAGTGAAGCTCCAGTAGGGAAACAAATAAACAAGGGAAGAGGACCTGGAGTGTAGAGAATGGAAGCTGGTAACAACTGCGGCTTAAGGAAGTGAATGAGAACATTACTTAAATAAAAAAAAACTAGTTTCATCGCTGAAGAAAATCCCTGCGTAATAAGAGAGAGACATGGAATTACTCTTAATTTTACTCTGAATGATAATCAATACCACAGGATATTATTTTCATGTTTATCTCTAATTAACAAAGGTCAGATATTTACTATCTATGAAACTGGTGCTCGAAGACAATGCAGGGGCTAAGTCTTTTATTTGACTCTCAGGTCATGGTAGAGGGCTGTGAAAGGCACTTTCTTGCCTGCACCAACTCATTGGCTTAGAACTCGAGTCCACATTGGTTCAATCAGTTTTTATGTGCTCACATTTCCACTTTCATGTGTACAAAAATCGCCAGATATACTGTGAACACCAGACTTTGTTTTCTACTAAGCTGTCAAAATGGGATTTAAATGATGGGCAGATTTTAAATTTGCCCAATTAGCTGAGGACTAGCACATTTTAGAGCAGTGAGAAAAGAAGCGTCTCCCACCTAAATTAGATACTAAAAAGGTAGGTATACAAATCAGCTAGTCTCCACTGTTAGTGAAGAAACAGTGGTACTTCCAGAGAACAGGTCATCTGACTTTTCTTATGCACCAATTTTAGTGTGAAATGAGTCAGTCACTGAAGAAATTTGTTTCCCCTGACTACAAAGGGAGCCTCAGGAGACTTATATAGATTTACATGTCTGTCTGCTAGGGATCTCTTTTGAGGAAGATGACTTGGATTACCTACACATCTCTCCTGCTCCTAATGATGTTCTTTATCAGCAAGAAATTCTACAAATTCTGGTACAATGGGCACTACTCTGAATACTGCACACTGAGGGTGTTTAAAAGCAGAAGTGGACAGACAGGTGAAATTGAGAGGAGCGTTCTAGACCATGTCTAGGCAGATAATTGTATTGCTGCAAACAGTTTTATTGCCATCAAGGAAAACATAAAGTTTGCATTTTCCCTTCCTTTACTTCGGCAGACACACAGTGCCTTGTATTCCTCTATTGGCAGCCCTGAAGGTGGACAACCGCTGTGAAGCCTAATGCACTGAAAAAGCAGAGCTTTGCTCACAGTGTCACTCCCATATATGGACATGGATTTTTATTGTTTTATTATTTATCTAATTACTCACATAAGCGCTGAAGGGTCTCTAAATGGTGCTGGGATAAATCCAGAACTGCTTGAAGGGATCAGTGAGTTTCACTGGAAAGAGATGTAACTGCCAAAGGTCTTGAGTCATCTCTGATGACAGAAATACAGGAATTGTTTGAGTGTGAAAGGCAAGTTGAGTATGAAAGACCTATCGTGGTACAGTTCACATTCATAAAATTCTGAAAGATTCTGCTTTCCTCCCAGGGTGGTATGAAAGCAGATGCTGGGGCCTTTGGTCTTGTTATGAAATGGCACCATTCTCTGGCTTCACCTGTGAATTTGACAGACTGGGATACCACTGTATGAACCAATGTTTCAAAATCCAGGCCTTCCTCCGAATGTCTTTTCTGGGTCTGCCTACTGGCATGTATGGGCTGGCTTCTGGGAACACATCCTATGTTTGTACATTGCCTTTCATCGAGGCCGTGCACTTACTGTTTAATTCACTTACTTCTGTTCTCCTCCAGATTGGGTCTGTGAGAAAAAAAGACACTTTCTTATCCCTAAAACACCCTCTTCAAGTATATTTACAGCCTACAAGGATGTACTGGATCTGGCTTCTTCACAGAAATAGGCAGGGAAGGCTGGCTAGTTAAAAGAGGCTTTGGTGGGGAAAGGTCTTCCTAATCTCATGTAGACTGTAGATCAAACTGAAAAATTATCAGCAACATTAGCATCTAAAGGTAGGCCATTCCCATCTTTTCTTAGCCTTTCCAAGGATAAGCCTTTCTATCCATTCTCTTTGCTGGGAGGAGGCTGGAAGGCAACTGGGGGAAAAAAGAAATGCAAAAGGATTGTGCTGTGGTAGCCCCTCACTTCCTGCTGCTGTGGAGGGCGTCCCTGGACAGACAAGTGCAAGAAGCTCTACGACTGATGAAGCCAGGAAATCTGCCAGCATGCCTAGAGAATGTCCTGTAACCTTTGGTTTTTTTAGAGGTTGAGGTCTTGGAAGAGGAGAACATGACAGGTTTTATTTATTAGTTTTTAGTCCATTATGGGCTGGATATTAAGGAGGCTTTATGCTGAGTAGGATGCTCCAAAAAAGCAAACCAAACATTACGTATTATTAAAAAAGGACGAGAGAACATAAAGGGTACCTCTTTACACCATCTCTTTACAAGCCTATGGCAGATCTTTAGCTGGAATTCTATGTGAGCCTACGATTCCAAAAGGATGGAGTAGACTTTGAAAAGCCTTAGAATAAGGTATTTAGGATGACTTAAAATCTGGAAGGACTGGTAAAATGCACGAGATCTCTCTAAGCTGGAAAAGGTGTGAATGAAGGGGATTTAATAGACATTTGTGAAACAGTGAAAGGTTAGGCGACTTTAGGAAGGGGATGACTGCTCATATTTGCTTCCTGATTAGAGCTACAGAGCACTAAAATAGCAACTGGCATGTTTTAAACAGGCAAAAGATGGTGGTTCTTCATACAACATAACCTTGAATTATGGAACACCATTTTGCAAGATGTATGTGACCAAAAAGTAACCAGGCAAATTCATGGGACAAAAATCTCTTGAGTGTTGAATCAAACACAAAGATGCCACTGATAGGTAAGGAATCACTGGAAACTGGAACAGTCTGAAAGCATATGCCTCTGTGATTCATAGGATCATAGAATAGTTTGGGTTGGAAGGGACCTTAAAAGTCATCCAGTTCCAACTCCCCTGCCATGGGCAGGGACACTTTGCACTGAATCATTTTGGTCATCCAGCCTCGCCTTGAACACCTCCAGGGATAGGGCTTCAACGACTTTGCTGGTCACTCTGTTCTAGTGCCTCACCAACCTCACAGTAAAAAATTTCTTCTTAATATCTAATCTAAATCTACCTTCTTTCAGCTTCAAACCATTACCCCTCATCCTATCACTGAAAAAAGTGCCCCTCCTCATTTTTCCTATAGGCCTCCTTTAGGTACTGGAAGGCTGCTAAAAGGTCTCTGTGAAGCCTTTTCTTTTCTAGGCTAAACAAGCCCAGCTCTCTCCCCCTGTCCTTGTATGGGAAGTGCTCTGATCATCTTTGTGGCCCTCCTCTGGACCTGCTGTAATAGATCCAAGTCCTTCCTGCACTGAGGACTCCAGTACCCCATGCGAGGTCTCACAAGAGAAGGGTAGAGCGGGAGAATCAACTCCCTTGACTTGCTGGTCACAAGTTTTTTGATGCAGCCCAGGATATAGTTGGCCTTCTGGGCTGGAAGTTCACATTGCCAGCTCATATTGAGTTTCTCATCCACCAATAACCCCAAATCCTTCTTTTTGGGGCTACTTCCAACCCATTCTCTGCCCAGTCTGTAATTGTGCTTTGGATTGCCCAGACTCAGGTGCAGGACCTTGAACTTGGACTTATTGAACTTCATGAGACTCACGCGGGACCACCTTTCAAGCCTGTCATGGTCTCTCTGGATGGCATCCCTTCCATCCAGTGTGTTGACTGTGCCACACAGGTTGGTTTTGCCAGCAAACTTGCCCTCAATCCCACTGTCCACATAAGTGACAAATATGTTCAACAACACTGGTCCCAATACCGAACCCTGCAGAATGCCACTCGTCACCAATTTCCACCTGGATATTGAGCCACTGACCATAGCTCTTTGAGTGCCACTATCCAGCCAATTCCTTATCCACAGAGTGGTCCATCCATTAGATCCATGTCTCTCCAATTTAGAGACAAAAAATGTGCAGGGCAATGTTGAATGCTTTGCACAAGTCCAGGTAGATGATGTCAGCTCTTCTATCCTTATTCATCAAATCTGTAACCCCATTCTAGAAGGCCAACAAATTAATCAGGCACAATTTGCCCTTAGTGAAGCCATGTTGGGTGTCACATATCACCACCTTATTTTCCATGTGCCTCAGCAGAGTTTCCAGGAGGATCTGCTCTGTGATCTTGCCAGGCACAGAGGTGAGACTGACCGGCCTGTAGTTCCGCATGTCTTCCTTTTTTAAAAAAATGAGAATTATATTTCCCCTTTTCCAGTCAGTGGGAACTTCACCAGGCTGCTGCAACTTCTCAAATATGATGGATAGTGGCTTAGCAACTTCATTTTCCGGTTCCTTCAGGACCCACAGATGTGTCTCATCAGGTCCCTTGGACTTGTGCACCTTTGGGTTCCTTAAATGGTTTTGAACCAGATCTTCTCCTACAGTGGGAACTTCTTAAGTCCCCCAGCCTCTGCCTCTGTCCTCTGTGACTTGTGTGGAGTGGCTTAAGCCCTTGTTGCTGAAGACTGAAGTAAAAAAGTCATCAAGTACCTTGACCTTCTCCATATCCAGGTCTCCTGTTTCCTTCTGGAGAGGGCCCATATTCTCCCTCATCTTCCTTTAATCGCTGAATATACCTATAGAAGCTGTTCTTGTTGTCCTTGACATTCTTGCCCAGATTTAATTCTATTGAGACTTTAGCTTCCCTAATCTGATCCCTGGCTGCAAGGACAATTTCTCTGTATTCCTCCCAGGCTATCTGCCCTCACTTCCACTACTGTAGGCTTCTTTTTTGTGTGTGTTTCAATTTGTCCAGGAGTTCCTTGTTCATCCATGCAGGACTCTTGGCATTTTTGCCTGACTTCCTCCTCATGTGATTGCCATGCTTCTACTCTGTTCCTTGGCAATTCATTTTTAAGCCACTGTTTGACAGGATTCTGGCTGACTCGACCATCACTGTGATCCAGTACATGCATCCGCAGGCTCCTATGTCCTTACTGTGACATTTCAGTGAACATTTTCATTGAGCAGTTTAGCAGGGTAGCCTGTGGACATCATCTTGCCTGTTCTACTGTGAATAATATCTCAGCTACTAAACTCTTACTACTTTCAGATAGGACTTTCCTTAATGCTTTGTAGAAAAACATAGTATCAACCTCTGCCTTATTTCTGGCAGCAATTTGACAAATACCTACTGTGATAAGCAGGTTTTAAGGTTCAGTGGCAACTTTAGCATTCAACAATTTATGTAACACCCATATTTGTAACATGATACACAGATAGTACTAGAGATAAGATATATACCACATCTTTAATTTTCAGATCACAGAAATGACGTTTGACTAGGTAGCTCACAAAGCTTGGTTAAATATTTCTGTATGAACTCACTGGACACGAAACATGACTCAGTGGAAAACAACGAAGTCAATGAAGTTTATCAGTAGTTTGCACTACGTGGCAAATACATGACTAATTGCCTATTAGTCTCCAAAAGGGCAAGAAAGTTAAGCTGCTAACAGCCTTCTTGTGACCCGTACTGTGACTCCACCAACAGCAAATTACGGTGTTGCTGCTATACCCAATCCCCTTTGAATAAACCCAAGACGCTTAGCTCTATACTGTGGTCAGCAATAGGAAAGAACAGGCACTTCCTCAAGCCAGGCAAAAAACCCTGATGAAATAGGAAAAGTTGGTCTGAGTGCTATACATGGTAAAGAGAGGCACAGAAGTGAAGACCGCCAAATTTTAAAGAAGATGTGAGCTCAGCAGAGCCCCTGAGTCTGCTGCTTCTGCATGGGCAGTGGAGCTCCTCCAGAACCAGCTGCAGAACAAGCACTGTATACAGCAAGTCCTTTGAAAGGTCCATGCCCTGGGAGATAAAGAAGTGATTGGGCAACTTCATCAACTCTCCCCAACCATAACACCATCATCATGTGTCAGACTGCCTACTGAGATTTTCCAAGGGCTGAGCAGAGAATATGCAGCACAAACAGGACTTGAACACAGACCTGTTGAACCCTGGGCTAGGGCCTTAACTAGAGGCATTCAGCAACTTAAAAAAGTTGATGATCATCATCACAAAAGATAATGGAATCATGCAATCTGCTGCTAGTCTGTATTTTCTGTAAACAATGCACATCATAAATAAAAAATATGATGGAGAAATTAATCAACTGACAACTTAAAATTCAAGAAAAATTCAACAGTCATCAAGTAACAAAACATTTGGCCACACTTTGTGATACCAAATAACTACAGTGGTAAGGAAAACAGATGAGAAATCAAGCTTTTAAAATGTAAAGAAAACAATAACTTATGCAGATGCCAAGTGATATAACACATAGCTTTACTATGCCTTTCAGTCCTGTTAGAGACAGAAGCACAGAAATAGCAGAGTGGTTTGGGAAGTTGAAGGAGGAAATTGAAGAAACAGAACAGCCTTAAGACATGACCCCACCACAGTGGCACATGCAGTGCTGGACTGTTCTAGCAGGAGGGTGGTGATGGGGGAGGTTTCTTCACAGTGGTGACACCATCTCCCTATTCATTGTGTAGAAAGTTGGGCTATAGCGATTTCTTCAGTATGCAAAAAACTCCTAGCTCAAGACAACACAGATGTCTGCAGAAGTACACACTATTGACTGTTCTTCTCTTCAGCCTAGTCTTCCAGACAAGATCCCACAAATGGATTTACGTGTTTTCTTACCGTTTGGGAGGCTTCAGTTGTTGAATGGAGCAAATGCCAGAAGCCAGCAGCATCTTAACTTCAAGTTTACAAGTATCAGTATCTATCAGTTGGGTTTTTCTCCTAAGCATGCCAAAAGACAGGAAGTGCAGTAGAAGCGTAAATCAAGTCTCTTGACTCTATGTGCTAACTGAGGAAATGTAGAATGATTTAGAAAGATGGACTATGTCAGAAAATGGAAGAAAGTGAGGGAAATGTCTTTTACACATGATAAGTCAAAGAGAAACGCAGAGAGTGCACCGCCTGGGAGGGACCTTTGTAGAAAATAGTGCCAATTAGTGAGTGTGCAGCAGGGCTGTGGGGTACAAGGACAGACACAGATAAGGAAGACCAGTGGTTATCATGACCAGAGACCCCAAGTCATTCCCTATGTGAGGGTCTACCTCAGCTTCCTGGTGACAGAGGGAAAAGGAGAGTTTGCAGGGCTAAGGGGGAGTTTCTGGGATGTCTTTTCTACTTATCACAGAGGAAGCCAGTGATTAAATGCTCGGGCAGTGAATGGTGAACTGACATCTTTCATGACCTGCGTCTCATAAGGAACAAGATCTTGCATGAACTTAGAAGCAGACCTGGGTAACAGATGAACAGGCAGCACTTTCCTGGCAGGACGCAAGCAGCAATAGCTTAGAAGGCAACAGAAATTATGAACCTGTCATTGAACCAAAGCCAGAGTTCACTTGATTAAAGCAAAATATGTGTGCACTTCATGCTGAAATAAGATTTTCTAAGCTAATCATTGTATTAGAGTTTCATTTAATGTTTGGTAGTGGTTGGGTCAGGGTCCACAGGGACCATCCTCTTCTGTGACAGCTATCCACATTTGGCTCTTGATTCTCTTGTCCCATCCCACAGCCAAAGCACGTAACAAACTCTTTCAGTCCTCCTTCACTACAGGTTTCATGCATGCAACCATGGGTGAACAAGGCCCAGGTAACACTTCATCTGCTGCAGTGCTCATCCCTGCCTTCTTTGAGTGCTAATGGTGGCTCCTCCTCTCCCCTCAGTAATCATCTTCTCCTGCATATATCGCTCTCACTGAAAATGATGGTGCCTAACGCATTCTCTCTCATAAACATGAAAGATACCCCCTATCATTTGTCTTAAAGTAATTTGGAATAGTAGAAGAGGGCCATATCAACTATGATTTATTTTACCCACTTAGGAGGTGTGAGACATATGACATTTCAATGAAAAACTGCCAAATGGAAAAAAACCAAACCAGCAATCATCTGGGTATGTACTCCTGCCTTCTTCTTATGTGACTCTCAAATAGAGTTATAAACTGAAATAAAGCTCTCAGTAGTGTTTAAGCAAAAGATACGCAGTGATCCACATGCAGTACAGTTCAATACATTCTGTTAGTACTCAATAGCTCAGATGATCCAGGTGCTTGAAGCAAAACAAAGTATAATTAAGGACTGACCAGATATGTTGCACAGCTTATCTGATATTTCACAAGGACTTGGCAAGACATATATCTATCAGCGCATACGGGTTGGTTAAATGTTTCTTAATGAACTCAGTTAAACCAGGCATCATCTGAAAGAGTCTAACATCAAACATTCTAAATAGGTTTCACTGAAAATAAAGAGTGAACTTCCATGACCTCTTTCAGTGTGCCTTTTAACATAAGGTACAATGACTCTTCAGACTGAAAGCTATTAAGGAAAGACTGTTGTATATTATGTGATCCAGATGTGTTTGAGAAAAGCTGTAGATCAAGGAAAGGTGAAGATCTGCCTAAAACTACTTTATCCTTAATAAAGGAAACTTAATTAAAAAAAAAGAGCACCACCATCCTCTTTTAAAGTAATAAACTGTTTTTCCCTAAGTCTGAATTGAGTTTCCCCAAGCCCTAACCTCAATACTGGATTCATCCTTATGACACTGTGGTTTGTACCACTATTGGAGGCAGAATATTTGTTTTGCTTTCCTTGGGTCTGTCTGAATATATTTCGCAGACTACTACTTTTGGTAAAAGGAGACATTAAGGCAGAAAATCATCAGTTCAACCAGTAAGTGCAGGTTCTGAATATTAAATTGCCTAAAGCTATGCACTTGCAGGCCAAAAGGGGAGCAGATTCTAGATAAAATATGACCCCAGAAAAGCAGCTCCAAGCAGTCATCATTCTGCAAAGGAGATGTGTCAGAAGCAGATGTCTTGAGGTGCTGCAGGCAGGAAACCACAGCACAAAAACCTGGTTAGTAAGGAAGAACTATCTGGGGGGTGGTGGGGAGACAGAATTAAAAGATAGTATGTGGCCGAATAAAGGCAGGATGTGGGAGCAGCCCAAGAGCAGTAGGTCTGTAGGGAGGAGGGCAGTATCTCCACTACTGTGAGCCTGCAGGGGACTGTGGGTCACAGAGGAGAGAGTACTAGTAGGTGTCCAGTCAAGGGTCCGGTTTCCTTCCTTAGACTCAGCCACACTCTGCTGCTGGAAAGTGAGGGATTTACATAGATCAGTGAGGCACTTCTGAGGCATTTCCCCCTCTGCCACAATGGGAAATAAATCTTGGCTGATATAAAAAACAACTGAAAGTAACAACAAACTTACATGAGAAAAGCAAGTATTTATAAAAGCAAATATAGCCATCTGGATAATTTATAACTATGGCATACAAATTTTAAATGGATTTAAAACTACTTGCCTAAGCCCTTGTATTTTCATTTAATTTTATTGATATATTCAGAAATTTGTCATCTACTGAAGTCATGGATATATAGTCTCACTGATCAGTGTGATAATCTGATCAGTAATAATGGGATAAATTGCTTATGACTGTGCTCGGTTAAGTAAATTCTTGGCAAAAAGTAAGAAAAAATAAAGAAACAAAATGAATTCCTTTCTTTACATACTTCTCTTGTCCTCTCTCTTCATTTTTTCCCTCAAGTCTTGACTGGCAAAACATGCAGGCCTTTCCTTGCATCTCAAAAATTATTATAAAATAACAGGCTCAACAGTCAATGAATCTACATCCTAGATTACGAGTCCATCTGAATATATGCCCACTAGAGTTAATGGAATCAGACAGGCATGTCTTGGGGGATTGAATCATAGCTCAGATTAGCTGCACCCTTGAAATTCTCCCTTATGATCACTCCACAGTTGACTATAAGGCCAAACCCATCAATATTTACATCTAGAAGTGGAGTTCAAAAACACAAAAGGAACCAGGAGACCATCGCACTTTGAAGGTAACCACTGCACTTAGTCACTTTTTCTCCCTTCATTTTAGCCCAGCAGCAGAACGTTACTGCTGGCAGTAAGCTTTAAAGAAACATAGACCAAGTCATGCACCTACAGCCACCTACAGGAAAAAAAACCAAACAAACTTTTAAGGAACTCTGCCTAGGAAACTTCTTCCAATATTGTCTTGCTTTGATTTGGCAGAGCATGGAGTTGTACCTCTAGTTACACAGAGGAAGACATTCCTTGCAGTGCATCAACAGCAGACCAACCAATCATGCTGCAAATGTTTGTTTTCCTTGTCCTTCTTTTCGCTCCCTAAGACCTTCAAATATATTTTTACTTTCCAAATCAAAAGCATAAATAAGAAGCTCCAGTGACAGGTGGCACTGCACACAGACGATACAACACACACATCACATTTTTACCTTTTAAAAGTGAAGAAATATCCTCTAGGGCCTGCAGACCTAGGGCCCTGTGGATGCAGCAGTGTAATCTCCAGTATGAGAAGACATTTCTGGGGCTCTGTACTGCAATGCACTGCTTATGGACGTAGATTTTTTTTTTTTTACTTCACACAGGAAAGTTTTGTTTCCTTGTGTAATTACAGACGGACTCACTGCTCCCAGAGTATGCAAGAGACTTGTGTGGAGGGAGTACAGAGCAAGAAAAACTAGAGTGGAATGTGTCCTTTTAATCCTAACTACACAGAGACAGAAGTCATCATAACGGTGATTTTGAGAGCTGAGCTCCAGAGATCTGTAATCTCTGTGACCAGGTATGAGTCCCTAAAACAGGAATAGATGAGCTAAGGGTGGTCTGGGACATTTGTCAGCTCCTTTTCTACTGCTGGTTGGTTTATCTCAGATCAAATGAGAGCTACTGGGGTTCAAGTCATCATAATACAAAAAATAATCCCTCTAGATCGCTGCTCACCAAGAAGAGGTTTATACTGAAGAGGACAGGGTGCTGCAAACTTGCTGTTCTCTCAGATGCTCTGCATACCCTCTTTGTTCCCGGGCCTCTGGCTGAACACATTGTTTTCCCCAGTGATAGTAATGTATTGTACAACCTAGCTAGCCATATGCAATGTGATTATATCAGTGGAGGAAGGTCACATGGACCATATCTGACACATCTACAACATTGGGCTACGTGCACCATGTGTATGGCAAGAACACAAAAACTTAGCAAATCTGTGTGATGTTCATTTAGAGCTCAGTCTAAACATCATACTCATCTTGCCAGAGGAACTGTACCAAGAAATTGAACATTTTGTGCTCATAGAAGCTGGATGCCTACACAGATGTTGTAACACCTAAGATACAGAAGTTTTTCTACCCAACACGCTGTCCCTAAGATAAGCAGGTCAGAGACTTATCTTTCGGGTCAGTTCTCAGTGCTGCCCTCTAACGCCGAACAAAACTTTGTCTTCTGTTCAGCCTAAGAATTACACTCAATCTCCTGGACTCAGCAACTAATGCCATCAAGAGCTGTGCAGCTGAAAACCTTACTACAGTCCCTCACACAAGGTCCAACTTCTCCTCGTCCCCATCCAGGGCTATGACTGGAGGTATGAGGAAAGCCTTGCTCTCTTTCCCAAACTTCACCTTTTTGACTTTTTGACTATCAATACAGAATATGTTGCAAGCAGCCAGAAGCGTGAGCCGTACACATTCACATACTCATGCGCTCCCAACCACTAGTAGATAGGTTTTGGCACAGATGGAGCATTGGTCTAATCCAGGCTTGGCTGCTCCTTCTACTTATACTCCTTCTGCATACATTTTCAGTTATGTGTTGCTACACAATTTAGGATGTGTCTAATTCACGTATGACAGAGCTGATGTAGTGGGGGGACAGAAATGTAACTCTTCAGCAGGAATCAAATTCTGGGTTTTGTATTCTAGTTTTCACCCAAATTCACCATTTTTTTTTTTCAAAACAAACAAACCAATGCTGTTTGTTATCACAATTGTATTATTCCAGTAAACAAAATCACCCAATTTTATTCCAAAAGATCATGTTAACAATAATTCTTTTAAAAGTAAACAGAAGCAAAGTCCTTACAGTTCAGTCACAGAGGTAGTTTATGGGAAGTGGCTGAGTTCCTGTCCACCATATGCATTGTCCTTGCCAGAGGAGAAATAATGTGGAAAAGTGTTTGGAAATAGTGTCATTATTAAACAGCCCATTGAAAGGTTAGTAGGTGCCCTTTGGAAAAAAACCCAAACCCAAACTGGTTGTTAATAATGTCTGTTCAGAATGGGAGAATGCAGGAAAGAGCATGTCATTTTGCTGTTGGGTCCTACCAATGACAGTGTAAGCTGTTCAGGCTCCGCTGAGCATTATGTGATCTCAATGCCCTCTCCTGGCTGGCACTGAGCATGCTGGGATTTTTCATCTCCCAAGAATCATAGGTTTGCAGAGGTCCAGCATCTTGCTTTTTCCATCGTTGTTTCGGTTTTATTTTTAATGCCACTTAATGCCAGTATCACCATACCATTCAGTTTCCTTGAAAGTGGTTGGGCTCCTGTCTATTCCTCTTTTTGCCTCAAGCTCACATACCATCTCTCCCCATTTGTCTTTCTTGGAGAAGTACAATTCATTCCTTTCTAACAGCTGGACTAGGTGGGAATCACCAGGGTCCAACACATGGCCAGCAGCCTGTGGGGGATCAAGGTCCAGCTCTAGAAGTGTATCATAGATATTGTTGGAGGAATCCTCCTCTGAGGCTTTGCTCCCAAAGTAAACAGAGTCGTAGTCTTGCATGTCAACATCAGAACGCACTGCTGAAAGCCTGGCAGCCTCCGATTCCCTTTGGAGAGAGGAGAGAAAAAGTGATGCTTACCCACATGCTGCTGCTGGGCTATGGTTACACCAAGTATTGGCCCGTTCTGCTGGACTCATAGCTGGCTCCTGTCATTATTCAGGAGCATTTAACATCAGAAGTCATCAGCTACCTGCTCTTAGCATGAAGCACCACATAATTTCCCCTTGGTCTGGAAGGCCACAGGATGCTCTGTAACTAGTGTGTGCCAGATGCTGCCTCAGCGTTGTTCCAGCAGAAGAAAGGTGCTGGGCTGGCAGTGGTTGCCACACGTAGTAGGTAATGTGGAGCTATGCTAGTCTCACTGCAGCAGCATTACATGCTGTCTTTTAGTCTAGGGCTTCTTTTTTTATAATTAGAGGTGTTGTGCTGCAGGCAAGTCCTAGGTCTGCTTTCCATACACTGTACTCAGATTTTAGGAGGCATTTTCCATGAAAAGCATAGATAAAGACAAGCAAAAATATTTATTGCTCTCCATTAGGTTCCTCAAGCAAGCAGCTCTGCAGGACTGTGATTCATAATCATACCTTAGAAAATATATGCTGAAATTTACTGCTTTTTAGCATGTAAAAACTTTTAGTGAAGCCATTTGTGGCATATCTACACAGACACTGTATCTCTTCCCTGTTGAAGTGAATGGCTGAAATCTTCGTGCTGCTTCTGAGGCTGGGGTTTGTCCTACAGAGATTGGAACAATGTGTTTTGCAGTGAGTCTCTGAGCCAGCTAGTGGAGGAGTCTGGCACCCATTTTTCTGCTGCTTTACATTATTTTTACATAGGCTAACAGGAAAAAATATAAACTTCCTACAAAGCAGACAACAAGTCTCTGCGTCTTGGGAAATCTGATGAAGGCAATTGCAGCAAATGGAGCTATTCCAGGACAACTTAATTGGCAGTGGAGAATTAACTCCATTATCATATTTTTGGTACCTGAACAGCTCTCATTCTGCTCTTCCTCCTCCAAATGAGAATTTGTAAGAAATTTTGCGCAGATAATGTAAGAAGCCACCATCTGAGTGTTCTTCCACAGCTTAAAAGAAGAGGCAGATTGCAGTGGGGATGTGCACATAGGGAGGCACAGACCTCCCATCACACTGGGCCTACTCCTCCAAGACCTATGTGGAGGTCTGCACAAGTCAGCCTCCCTGCCTGCTGCTCTTCTTCTATAACATTGAGTCTTTGGGAGGCAGCATAGCAATGCCTGAGGGACCATGAGTGTGCGCTGCTACCGCAAGTCACCACCACAGCAATATACAGCTCAGTGATGGATCATTTATCTTCCTCAGACGTCATCTGTGGTGTGGAAGACTCTTGGATCTTGGTTAAACACGAAATAATTTGTCTAACTCTTTAAACACAGCCCTATCCAGGAGAGTTCTACCTCCCCCCAAAATGCTAGCTGAAGTACAGAAGGGCATTTACACAAAGTTTTTTCCTCTTTACTTCTCACCTGCTCCTCCTGCTCAAATTAGCTCTTTAGAAAGACAACTATTTCGGCAAAAAAATCAGTGCTGTCCTTGAATGAGGCTGTGAGCTAAAAGCTGGAAGGCTTCCCTGGGTTAAGAGTAACCCTATGGATATTACTAATCAATCACCAGTGGGACTGAGTGTCCATTACAAAGCTGTGCAAAAAAACGAGTGCAAGTGAATATTCTTACCTGTCTTGTATTTCCTGTTTGATTGTATCTACTATGGCAGAAAATGCAGGTCTCCTAGTAGGGTTGTGATTCCAACAGACTTTCATGCACCCAATCAGTCTCGTGAGGTTTGGAAAGCCAAAATCTCCAGGAATGCTTCCTAACTCCGTAAATTTTAGAACCTGTTTTTATTAATCCAGACAACAAAACCAACGTCACATTAGCTTTCTGGATGTGCAACTATGCCCCACAACAAATTTGCCAGAAATAAAAGTGGTCAAGCTTGCACCGAATTGCATACAAACAGTAAATTTTACATGTTAATTGACATTAGTAGGAATAAATAGTCCCTTGAAAAGAAGTTTTGTATGGCTATTGTGTAGATTCTTTAGCAATGTGTTTAAGTTTACACTGCAGCCTTTTATTACTGAAGGCTATAAAATGTGTTTCTTCCCTCTCCAGAGAGAATCTATGTCCAAAAATGATGCAGGAGCCTTTTAAATGGCTCACAGGGTATGTCCTTGTAGGGCAAGAAGAGAGTGGATTCTAGGTAAAATATGAAACTATAAGCCAATTGAGATCAGTGCTCAGCCATCATACACAGTCAACAGGTTCAAAAGTCACTATGGTGGAAGAGAGGACCAGGATGCTGCCAAACTGATGGGCAGCAACCAGCACAGCACAATCAAAGAGGTCTCCTGCCCTCAGGACCAGGGTAAATGCACAAGCAGAGGAGGAGAGAGATTTCCATGAAGCCTGATTACAGCTTGCATATAGGAAAATGTAGATGAAGAGAAGAACAGATTATGGGTAAAATATACATTCCTACCTAAGAAGGGAGTCCCAAGATTGCAGGTGCTACTACCACCCATTCCACTACTCAAAATGTGGTGGAATATTTCTCAGTCCAAATATTGACTAAATTAAGCTGAAAATAATGACCCCCTGATAAATGGCAACATCCACACTTGGGCTGGGGGTTTATTTTCACACACGAAAAAGAAAAACTGGAAAAAGGTCTTCCCACTCCTAGCAGTATCAGAGTTATAGAGAGGCTGATACAGAGTTTCCTCCCCAAAAGGCCTTTACCATCCTTACCTCTCTGCTGTTCAGTGAGTGGAAAGGTTTCAGTGGTTTGTACATGTGCAAATTGCTCAGCTGTGCCGTCAAAGCTTCCCATATCATAATGCCAAAACTAAAGACATCTGATGCTCGGGAGTAGAGCCCATCATTTCTCACTTCTGGGGCAGCCCTGTTGAAGGAATGAACAGGTTATTGAGGTAATATGTTTCTGTATACTATAGAGCTGGGGGGGCAAGGCAAGGGAAGGTGCTCCATGCTTTTCACTGTGAATGAACCACATCAGTGGTTATCGCTAAGTGTCTAAGTAAGAGAAGAGAAGTGGGGTGGCAATGGTGCATAGTGGGATGTATAACTAAGCTATTGAAGAGAAAAGTAGCAGAAGGCATAGAAGTATTTTTTTTCCATGTTCAGAGTTATGAGAGAATTCAATTTTTGTCAGAATGTTCAAGTTTTCTGCTGGTTAAAAAACTATAAGATAGTTTCTCTGTTTGGAAAGGTATGAGAACACGGAAAACACAACTGCAAGAGAAAATCTTCAGCATTTTCCTCATTCTCATAGGAGCCGTAAGAAACAAGATGTTGGCTGAAGCAGTGGATGGATAAAGCAGAGTTTGTGTAGAAAAATGGGCAGAAAAGAGAGGGCAAGTAAAACAGAACAAGGCACTTACCATTTGGCTGCATCATCTGGCATAATTTTGCGCACGTAAGGCTCAAAGAGATTGTCATCTGTTCCTGGATGTGGCAGACAGACTGCTCTTCCCCAGCGACAAACTTTTGCTATCACCTTTCAGAAGACAAGGGGAAGAGAGGAGATATAGATCCACAGCATTTATCCACTCTTTAGCAAAAGCAACAAGAATTCAGTATGTTTTAAATACTGAATTTTGAAATGTGAAATACACAGTTTAACAGTGTTTTGTCAACAGTGACCAGCATCACAGCTTCTCAGTTAAGGGACGAGTAATGATGGATTGACATGTCTTGATGCTTGTCTAAGCTAATCTTCCAGAAGTTAAGATAGTCGATATAAACATTTTATACAGCTTTCCTCACAGGGCAGATCTGAGCACCTCCAGAAAAAAAATTTGACACCTCCTCTCCAGAAACTACTTTGGCATATGATGAATCTCTTTCTGGGGTGACTGCATTACCACCTGATTAAGAAAAAAACTACTAAACTTTTTGCAGCCCTCTCTGTTCTAGTGTAACCGAAGATGCATCTTTTAACATGTGACAAACCACCTATGATTGTAGTGCTGTGCCTCTTAGGGTGCTTTCCTGCTCATTTGCCAAGGGCTGTGTACAGGTGTCTACCTGCATGGAAGTGGATTGTGATTAGAAGTGGTTCTAGTAGAGTTAGGGAATAATCTGAAAGAAGACTGAATGAGTAGAAAGAACAAATACCTCTGGGCAACTGTCACCAGAATTAACGTAAATATAGCTGCATTGTAGGTCGCAGTGTATGATACCCCTGGAATGAAGATACTCCATGGCAGAAGCCACCTGCTCCAAACAAGTGAGAAGTTTGATATCATCCATGCTAGGACTTGCAGCAACTTCTATTAGGGACTTTGGGTTGCCATCAAAAGGCTTGGAGACCTGCAGAAAGATATACATGAGAAAATTAGGGAGACGAGTCAAAGGGCAAATGCTTGCTAGCAAGTTATCACAAAGAAAAGCTCTGCCGCCATGTATGCCCGTCACAGCAGTCTCCCATCTGCCAGGAGGGAAAGGCAAGATGCTGTATTTTGTCCTGGTTCTATGTGGTTTGCCTACTTTGTGCACAGGTGTGATATACAAAGGTTCTTGTGCGAGCCCTGAGAGAGCAAAGGGCAGAGCCCAAAGCTATGCAGGCTGTGGAATACACTCAAGTCAGCACAGAATTAATTTGTCTTTATTTATGAGAACGTGTTTAGTGTGGCATAGTGGGGGTGATATTACCTGATGGAATTTCAAAAGCACACCCTCCTCAGACACAATCACAACCATATAGTGTAGCAGTGCTTCATGAGACTGGAAAGACACAAACCGGGATGAGGTCTCTAACTCACAGAGTTTACAGTCCATTGCCTGACAAACAGCTCCTTTCTTTAATTCTTCACTCACTACTACGCAGCTCTTTCAGTCACTGCTGTGGCAAAGTGCGTTGTAAAACACTTTACAATCTCTCAATGGAAGCTGGCAACTCTCTCCACTACTGTTCCGCTCCTTGAAAAGCATGAACAGCAGAGTAGCCAACAACCATGCAAACAGTTACAGCTACACTGCTATTTCCCTGCTCAGGAAAGGACTCAACAGTAGAAAAAGTGCAAAGATAACAGCGTTATTCCTCTACCTACCTGGAAGACTCCTCCTTAAACATTGCCCGGGATCCCAGCTCAAGACATGACAAACCCAGACATCAAGTAATGTGCCAAAGAAAACCTTTGTACAGAGAAATTTCTCTTTCCTCCACCACACTTCTATAAATACACAGAATTTCTCTTAAATTTAGAATAATCACTCCTGTTTAACATGGGAATGAATAAGGGCAGAATTATCCACTAATGCCTTCATCATCTGCAAAAAGAACTTTTTGTGGTATAACAACTGATTTTCAATGTTTGCCTGGCAGGCCCTGGGAAAGGGCAATCTGTGGTACAGTTCTACTCTGATTATGAAAGTCAATTAAGTACAGAGAAATAAGCCCATTGATAACAGGCTGAAAATCATTCTGCTGTGGAGTTATACCTCCACCTCCCTTGCTTACAGTAAAAGTAAAAAGCACACAGATAACCAGTAGCTCCTTGTTACCGCCATGAATGTTCTTTTTCTGAGTTCTCCTTCTTTGTTTTCAGAAAGAAGAAAAATGACCTTTCTTTGCCTGCTTTGCTGTGATCAGGTTTAGTGTTTAGTGAGGAATCTGCATAAAAACAGCCTTTCTAACAGGAGCAAATTTATACTTCCTGGTTCCTCGAGCCCCTTGTTTCTCCCACTGCACACACTAATCCATGCACACATCAAAAGCCACACAAAGGGAATACCAGAAAACTGTAACTGTAAAATGTTAGAGATGCGTATAGAGACAGAACTTAGAGACTGACTGGTTGGTGACATGGTGTGCCTGGAGAGTAATCCTGTAGTCACAGAGCTTGTGATAGACATGAAGGCCCTGCATGGATTCCTGTACCTCACAGCTGCATCACTGCTACTTGTGGGACGGCTTTTATCATCATCCGTGGGGGCTCTCCTTGTGCTAGCTTACTCCAGAAATGACTGCTCTGGTGTTTATGCTGTGGCTGAGAAAGGAAGAGGCTCTTATGTGTGGTTGTACCTGGAGGAAGTGCTGAGGGCAGCTTCACCAAACGGCATAAACGTATTTTATGAACTCATTTATGATATAATGAGAAGTCAATGGGATTCATCGATTAAAAATAAAAAGCTGTACCCACCCAAGGCATGGAAATGCTGTCAACACAAAATGACTTGGTGTTTTTATACTGATATCTGCTGAATGAGAGACGAAATCTGTAGCAGTCAGTCAACTCCACAACTTGATAACAGGTAAAGAACTGAGATCTTGGTGCTCTCAGCAGTAAAACTCTATTATAGAAGAAAATCCTATCCACGTGCTCACACAAGCTCTCTTGGAAATACTGTAGTGAGATACTAGAGCATTCCCTGTACCAGGCAGTAAAGATTTACAATGTTGGCAAAGGACAAAAAGTAATTCCAACAAATGCTTAAGGTTATTAATGTTATTATAGCAGCAGCAGAGGGCACTAGTCACAATTTTTTCAGAACCCAGAGTAACCCTGGCCAAGGCAGTCTCCTCCACCCTGCAAGGTTTCCACCCCTTCCCATCCTCTGCAATGACTCACACCTGGAATCTGAGAAGTCACAACAACTATGACTCTCATTCTGAAAATTTATATGGAAGACACTTCAGAAAACTATGATCTCATCATTTTGCCACTTGTTTTTTACTAGCCCTCCTGATGGTCACCCAGAGTAGAGTGGACTATCTAAACATAGTCACAAAGCTACCTCCAAAACAAACTGCCTTCCACCCAAAACAGGTTTGGTTTCAGGAATGCAAGAGAATAGCAGTGACAACCCTTGGAAGACTCACAGTATTAAAGGCATAAGATTCATATCAGAATTCACATCGTAGTCGTGTCAGATATTTCTCTCTGGTTTTCTTCACTGACTCACATCCAGACCCTCAAAAGCTAAAACCCTCCTACAGCTGCACCACATCTATCCTCTCTTATCTCCCGTCCAGGTCTGAATGCACAGCTGTCCCCTGCCAGCTCTCTACGCATGGAAAGTCAGGCCACAGACATTTCTCGCTTGGCACAGAGCCCTGACAAAGCTCTCACAAACCATTCCTGCTGCACTCACCAGCGTAGTCGTCATGGGGTAGTAGTGCATGATTTCTTTTACTGGCAGTATGTTCTCGTGCTGTAGTTCTTGAAGAACCATCTTGGTCATGTGGTTCATTTTGTGTGACACCAGCTCCCACAAGCAGTCACCCTGAAAGACAGTCTGAAATTCAGGATCCAGTAGTAGCAAGATGTTATCATCTTTATGGAGAAAAGGACCGAATTTTAATCCTACCTGTTATGGCAACGAAGAGCTAAGCTTTTCCTTCAATAACCTTAGTGAAACCCAACTGACTTTAAAGGAATGACTGGAGAATTTTAGCCTTTGTAATGGAAGTTGCATTTACTGGTCTTATCAATTTAGTTAGCTTTGTGAATGACTAAAGAGTTAAAGAATAGTTTGATGATTTAACTTAATTTGCACTTGGAAGAAACAAATGATATTTCGCAGCTTTAAGTGCCTCAAAATTTGGGAAAAAAAAATCCCTTGTATCCAAATATATTCTGAAAATTTACTGGCCTAACAAGATTTGATCTGAAAAGACCTTTTGTTACTTATACAAAACATGTTACTTATAAGAAACCCAGTTTTACATGCACTATTCTGTCAGTCAGTTTACTCATAGTGAAAATGCTTATGCTCATCTTGGAAGTCCAGAGACAGATGAAATTTGGCAGGCCAAACTATACTGGAAAGAATAAACAAAATTGCAAAGAATCGTCACAGAAAAGGCACAGATATGTAAGGGGTTCCATCATATTTGTTTTCCAGCTGTCTAAGAATTTTGCCTTATTCCTCTGACTTGCCTTAAACCGGCTCCTTTCATTAAAATGTGCATTTGCAAATGATGAAGCCATAACTAACTAATGCAGTTTAATATGACCATTTCTACAGCACAGATAAAGAATTTTTGCTTGTTTGACTGTCAGCATAATGTTGAAAGATTCAGCCAATCTGAATCAAAAAATGATGATAAATCTACCACTAGTCCTACTTTTATCTAATTTCTTCTATCTCTAGCCACTGGCTCTTGATATGATTTTGTCTGCAAGATTTAAGTATTTCTATTGATCAAACAGAAATTCTTTTAGAAGAGATAAGGTAATAACAAAGAAACCAAATCACTACCTTTTGCTCAACAGTGTCTTCATACTTCTCTGGAAATATGTTGGGTAGATAACTCTTCTTGAAGGTGCCTGAAGAAACAGCAAGACAAAAATACAAGGAAGCCTATTTCTCTTATATGTACAGCAGTTGTATGTTGAGATACTGGCATAGATGTCTGAAAAGTTGCTCTAATTTATCCTTACCATATAAAAATCAGCACCAGTTCTCAGATATTTTAATTGTGTTTAACTCTCCGCTGTTATATAATCACTTTGCCAGAACCTGCTCTTGCAAAAAAAATGCCTCTTCAGGTAAGAAACTTGTGCAGAGCAATCTCTCAGCAAAAGGACAAGTTTTCTTCTACCCTCTGCAGGGTTCCTATTTCCAGCATAGCATGTTCTGCCAGCTGAAGGTGAGGGAAATGGGTATGGGAAAACTTAAAATGCATGCAGTGAGTTTGCAATATGCATATCTGAAAGTTGTCAGACAACAACCTGCTTGTATCATCCTTTATTCTCATAACTTCTGAGGTCTTTTAAGAATTTGTCCACATAAGATTTCAGTGTTTATAAGGTCTTGAATTCTTAGTGTTGTCCCATCACCCACACTCAGTCCCACTGAGTCTCTTTTGGCTGTTTCTCACATGCTGAGTTAACTGTTGAAGCACAGATTCCCTTTTCATGATTGATTACACCTCTTCTGAGAGATTTTTCACATGAACACTCAGAGCCAAGCAGAATGTTCATCCAGAACTCCCTCAGACTGTGGGCAAGCTGCTAACTTATCCCCAAAATTGCATTTCTGGATCCCCATCTGTAGAGCTCTGAAAAACTTTATTGAAAGACTTTTTGTCTCTAGATGCTTGGCTCTATTAGCACATCTGAATCTGAAGGCAACCTGAAAGTTACTGCAGCAAAGTAAGACATTTTCTTGCCAGAGACACTGTTCAAACATGCTTTGAGAAAACTAGTTCATACCTTTGCTGTCAAGGTAGCCCTGTAAAACAAAAGGGAGAAAAAACATAACTAAATTGCAGCCATTCTTAGTTATTATTTCTACTTACTTCCATCTAAGCAGATGGAAATACCCCTACTTGCACTTTTAAATCACATAGCATTTGTGAGCTTTTGAGTTCCAACAATGCCAGAAAAGTCAGGTTTCAGCAGTGTAGATCCTGGGAAGGAGAAATCTTCCAGATGGCCTTTCATTCCCTAAACAAGGAAAGCCTGCTGTGAAATGCTGCTGCTAGAACAGCTTGAACATACTGAACCAACTCAGGTTTAAGTAGGATCCTGATGGTATAAATCCATTCCTTCTAGGTTAAAATTTAAAAATGGTTTTTCTTCATGTCTGAAACCAACCTGATCTGCTGGAGCCCACTCTCAAGACTATTAAATGCATACTTTTACTTTGGGTCACCCACAGCGGCCGAGCGAAAATAAGGCAACACTTATACTACATACTTCCCATTAACACATGAGGCCAGCAAGTCTGCTTCTGACCTTTTTCTTCCATGGGGCCAGAGAAACCAGAACGGCTTGTTTTAGGGCTGGCCAGACACAGTTTTCCTGCCATCTGAAGCTCAGCAGTGACCAGGCAAGTGCTGGACAAAACTAGACTGTTCAAATGTTTACACAAACACTTGGTGAGACCTGATCATCAGAATATCGGGTTGGGTTTCTCAGCACACACATCCCATTTGCAACAAACATGCCCTCCAGATAGATTACTCTGCAATTATTAGGATAATGATTAATGCTGATTATCGACTACTGATTAACACTGATTGCTACTAACTATTAGTAAATATGTCAGTGGCAGCAGCCACTGCCATAGACACCATGTTCTAGAACATGCTAGAAAGATATTTGCAAAGTTGGCACATCTGGAAAAGTTACTTAGCAGAGTTGACAGTTACCATAATAATTTCCTTGCCGATGGGAGAGAACTGGTTCATTATCTCATGCAGCTTGTCCAGATCTGATCCTAAGAAAAAAAAATGAAAATAAAGGCTGGAGTTTGTATTTCATGCTACCGAAACCCTGAGGGCAGGGGTAGAGCTCCTTTTGCTGTCACAGCTACAGTATCTTTGAGGCAAATGGTGTGGCTCAGATTTTGCTGAACTGAAACAAAGAAGACGGTGAAGATCTGCAGGCTGCAACCAAAGAATATTGTGTTATAAGTATCTAACAATCATTTAAGTCAGATGAGAGTCACCCATACACTTCAGCCCCCAGAGACAGTGGCTCTTCTATTGCTGTGCTTCCAGCACAGACAAAAGGACCTCAGCAGGGAGAACTAGACTGAGATCATCCCTTTACATGGGTCACTGAAAAGGAATTTCTTTCCCAAGCTGGTGCTTGTCTATGGAGCTTTTCAGTACCTTGTTTGAGCACTTTTGTCACACACATGAAGTTGCTAACACCATGCACAAACTGACAGCTGTCACATGTAGTTCCTCCCTCCCCACTTGTTGCCTCTTCAGGATCCATTTCAGGAGAAATTCCTGTAGGCAGGTGGTACATTGTCCTCCTGAGGACTGGGCAGCAGAGATGACAGGTATAGACATACAGCTGTTTGAATCCCTCAGACCTAGCTTTTCACAGTATGAGGAATTTTACATGACTGGCCTTGTGTTTTGCTGGTAAAAGGCAGAATCACAAGCAGGATACTGGAAATAAAGGTGTCCCTAAGATTTGTTCTCTAGTTGGTGGAGATCTTCCAACTGCAGGGCTCTGCTTTTCTGCAGGAGGGAATGGACACACACTTTTGATGTGTACATTTATCTTAAAACTACAAGCTCTCTAACTCTGCATTTGTACAGGCTTAGCACAATTCCTTGACTGGGTACTACAATGCTACAAATGACCAGTACTGTATTAAGTTGTCATTGCTACAGTGATGTTGACCAAGAGACTAGCCACTTATAGTGATTTCCATACCCAGGGTGCTCCTGTAGTTTTCCAAGCGCTCTGCCAGTGCCTCCATGGATGTACGCTTTGTCTCATCATGCTCCAAGCTGGGGGCTATTATGTCCCACAGTTTCAGAGGAATTGAGTCTGGTCTTTGGGCCTTATGCCCACGACAGATCTAAGAGAGAGAGGACAAAAAAAGGACCAACCATGATGACTGCACCTGAGCCTGACTGCAAAACAATACAGCCCTGGCTAATACTTCTCCTGCTATCTCAAAGTGACATCATAGGTTACAAAAATATAAATGAGTTAACTATTGATTTCCAGGATTATACCAACACAAAGAAGTAGAATTTGACCTATCTAGATACTTCTTTCACTCTTCCAGTTCCCCAACACCACTGTGCAGCACCACTGAGATTTTTGAACTGCAGCTAATTGGCTCTCACATAACATTTCTTTTGATTACTTTACCCTTGAGAAACCCAACAGTATCATACTGCTTGTAATTAGATCCTTTTATTCTGTAGCTGGTCCCATGCTGTTTTTCTTTTTACCAGTTTCCAATGAAGTAGTCATAGGTCTTTCAAGCGCAGAGTTATCAGGCCCTACTCCCTTCCCAAGGTAGAGACAATATTCAGATACAAGTGGCTTTCACTGAACTGTGATACAATAACTCAATACAGTACTCAGAGCAGAAGATCCAGCTTTAGTCTATCCTACACATGCTGTTATAGCAAGTCCTTATGTTTATTGAATGAGATTTCTTTTAACAATATGTAAATTTTCTTTCTGGTTCCCATAGATGTCTACAATTTCCTCCTCCTTTCAGGGTGACTTGATCACCTCTCTGGAGTCTTCATTTCCCTACTTATCTTGGGGAAAAGGGAGCTTATCCAGACTACACACATGGATGTGTAACCAGTCAGATAAGGACAGCCTACGTGTGTGGCCAAGGATTGTTCTTTGTGTACTCTTCCAGATTCTGATGTTTTATCAAGGTTCACAGGTTTGAAAGACCAAATTAAATGTGAACTTCAGCATCTCAGGTTGAAATAGGTTGTATTTTTCACGGCTCCTGGTCATTTCTTACACACTTAACACCCTCTGGAATTAAGGATACATCCCCTAGTCAGTAGAAAAGATGTTTTACTGATCCCCTCTGAAAGCCACATACCTCTTCTATGAATCTGGGCACAGACAAGTGCTTGAGCTCAAAGTATGTTTTCCCACCATACAGGAGAACGGAGTAAAATGTTGCAGCAACACCCCATGAATCAGATGTAGCAGAGAAGATGTGATACTGTAGGGACTCAGGAGCACTGAAATATATGGAGAGTGGCTCCTCACTGTCTCCTGTGTTAAGACGAAGATGAATCAAGACAAAGCCCATAACAAGAATTCTCTTGCCATGGATATGGATTTATCTTTGTAGCCATCAGTAACCATCCTCACAGCACCTGGACATGGCCAATAAGAAGCAAAAGAGGGAAAACTGTTCTTAGCAGCAACTACTAGACAACCTACAAGTTACCCATAAGGTATGCAAAGAGAGCAGACTACGGAAAATAATTCATACTTTCTGTGTGAGACTGTTTCTATCACACCTTAATAGGTTCAAAATATATTGTCCACTTGTAACTGCATTTGACTCAGGGACAGAGGTCTCAGAGGAGTTCTGACAGGTGCAAAAAAAGAGGCTTTTTATAGTGTCTTTGCTGAAGAAAGACGGTGACATGACTCGGCCTTTACTACACATACAAGAACACACACAAACACTCACCCTGGTAATATTAACACATTTCTGGGCCAGGTTAGTTTGGTTCCAGTAATAGGGTGGGAAACTGAATGAATGAGTAATGGCTTTGCCTAGGGTTTCAAAGTATGAACAACAAGGCTTCAAAGTTTACATATTCCCAGGCATTTCTGGAACAGTTTCATTCTTTAACTTTTAACTAGCATTGTTTACAGCAAGAGTCTTCTATAATTTCTGATGACTCAGTGGTCTAATCTTAGTCCATTATGACAGCTTCCAGGCAAAGCGGCAACAGGTGTTCTATGTAGAGACTGGATAATTTTTTATGGCCTGCCTGAACTGATTGTTTTTGTTAAAGCCATTTCCTTGTAAGAAGCACATGATTAATCCTAACTGCAACAGGTTTCAGTGTTTACAGTTGGTGTGCACACATAAGCCGTTTCTAAGCGCCAGCCAGCCCTAGCAAGGTACTCAGAATGACAGCCAGACTGCAGAAAAAAACTGAGCAGGAGAACAAGCTGGGGTCCTAGAAATTGAATTTGGTTGTTTCAATAGCAGTCAGGGTAAGAATGGATGCTCTTTGAGGCTTCTTATATCTCACTCTTGGTCTTCTTGCAAAGTTATTTTGTTAATAGCTTTAGCTTGCATTTATTAGGGCCCTCTAACAGATATGGAGAAGTAAATAAACCTTGTTTGCCCTGAGGATACTAAACTTCAGCACAGAGAAATTACCCACAAAAGAGCAGCAGCCCAGCGAAACCCACCAATTTTTCCCAAGCCTGTCTTCACTCTACCACCTCTGCATGTCTGTACCTTTGAGGCAGCCAGATCTGATGTTTTCATAGGAATAATAAGTAGCTGAATGGTATCGCTCATCCTCTGCGGGAGCCAGCCTGGCCTGGAAGAAATCAGACAGCTTGACCTGCACTTGCAGCGCCCCAGTTCTTTGTTGTCGACCTGTGACCACAATGAAGCTGGCTGGAGTGACATTGCAAAGTAAGATCCCTTTCTGGTGACATGACCCGACAGCTCTGGCAATATCTTGTAAAATGCCTGTTATAATGGATTGAGTGAGCTTATTTCTTTTTTCTTGCAGGAAATCCAAGAGCGGGTTCCCATCTTCCATCATGTACAGTGGAGGGACTCCACAGGCACTGGACATTAGCAGCTTGGCAATGGACTCCCTGTCTTGACACAGAGCCACTATTTTCATCACCTCTTGAAACCTTTCACAGTTACTGTCAGTGGCATTGGTCTGCAAGATGTCGTTCAGGGTTTGTTGTTTGGCTATGTAGATCTTTGCATTGCCTGCAGGTGTGATACCTTGCACAACAATGCTACTGGCATTTGTCTTCATCTGTCCGTTGAAGGTAAGATCAGGGAAGGTGATCTTCAGATGTTCTCGGAGAGCTGCCTCCACGAGTCTGGGATCAGCTGGGATCACTCTGTTTCCCAGCTCAGTAGCATGTGTGTATACATCGTCCTTGCTAAAGAGTAGTGGTGCGATGCAGTGTCTCACCTCACTCAGCGGGTGGTAAAGTAACTTCTGGAAGAAATGACTGAGGATGGTCATTGCCAAGGTTGCCTTCTCTTTATTGGGAGTTCTTGTGCACCATTCCCACAGGCTTTGGAGCAGATGCAGGCACTCTTTTACTTCCTCTGTGATGGAGACATGATCTGTTAATGCTACTGCAGAAGGAGCCACCCTATTGTACATAGCAGACATTTGAAAAGAACGAGGCGCTATGATACAATGATTTGAGACAGGAAGAGAAGAAAAATACTGTTTATCTGCTGTAGCATTAACTAAGCAGAGACACGTCACCACAATCTTATTGAAAAGGCCATGGACACCTGTAGGCAACTGGAGTGTTTATTTATATCACTAGTGAGAATCTTGCCTATCAGCATGGGGCTCAGTTCAATGGATAGAAAAGCAATCAGCTCAGAAAAATCAGATGATGAAAATCTCAACTGCTTTATGTAGAAACTGAAAGCCCAGTCCTCCCTCTTTCTGAAAGGTTATAATTCTGTCATCATCATCAATTTCCTCAATCAAGTTAGTCAGTGGCAAACAGTAGACAAAAAAAGGATAATAATGGGACAACGTCTAATAAATGAAGTAGATGAGACCTTTTGGAATTGTGACTAGCAGAGCAGTGGCTGTTTTGCCAGTGCCTGAAATCTGATGTCCAAAGCAAGTACCCGCTTCAGGCCGGTTCTGCGTTTCCTTACCTTGCGTGCGGCTGGCTTGGATATGTTCAGTGATGCGCTCAGTGATTTCCAGTAGAATCTCCCAGTGCTTTTTCCCCAGTTTTGTGCACACATGGAAGAGGAAGAGCTGGCTGACTGCAAGCAGTCTGTCTTCAAACACCTGGAAAATACAGAGAGTAGCTGACTTCCTCACATTTCCTGTGAGCTTCATTGGTGGCATTTGCTTACTTTCATATTAAGTAGCTGACTTTACATCCAACTGAAAAGATGCATGAAACAAGTCTTTTGTCTGGGGTTGTGCATTTGCTGCCCACAGAGCAATGTCACATCAGTGAGAGATGGACAAATCAGGAGTTACAAAAGCATGGACTGCATGATCATGTTGTTACACACCTTTTCTGTGAGAACAAGAATAAAAATATGTCTTATCATCCAGGGTACTCTCTGAAGCTGCTTCTGGATGAACTGGAACTGCATGATCCTCTGGTTTGCACAAGTCACTGTTTTCTCCAGTGTCCTAAGAAAACTTTCCAAGTGTTTCAGGTACACTTCTATGAAATTTGGCCAGAGTATTTGTTTTTTTACAGCACTGGAGATGGCCATTCTGATTTTCTGATAGGCACTAAGGCACAGATACTCGTAATTCCTCTCCCCAGAAGGGACTTTTGCAAAGACCATTCCCCTCAACAGAGCCTTCAGCTTTCCATCATTTGTTGTGGAGACATGAACAAACATTGCTGCCAGAATCCAACAGTGTAATTTCTCCTGCTGAATGCGAAGCTCCTGGTTGGAAGCACAGTTGTTGCATTGGATGATATTTCTTACTTTCAGCTCTAAGTTCTCCAGGTTTGCCAACCTAGAGAAAGTCAGAAAGTCCCTTCTGATGTTTTTGACTAACATCTGACAGATCTGTTGTCTCATCCACTCATTGCTATCATCCCAGTATCTCATAAAGTAATCATCCAGCTCTTGAAAAGATACGTTGGACATTTCTTTCAGGATGTCTTCAGTTTCTGGACAGAAAATAAAATAAACATATATCAGCTGGAACCCTCCTAGTGTTTCTAGCTGGTTTCTGTACTGGACCACAGTGCACAGGAACCACTATCTGTTCTCAAAGAAGAGGATGTGGTTTTCCTTTCTATTCAGTCAGGCATGCTGACCAAACCCTGCACATAAGGTTCCTTGAAGATCTCCCAGAATATAAAGCCGTATACATATTCTGAAAGCGGTGCAGTGGTCAAAACATGACTATAACTTGTGTTTTTAGTGGAAGAGCCAGTCTATTGCCCCCTTGAAGAGATAAATTGGAAGAGGTGAAGTCTTACTGTTGACTATGCGAAGAACAGAAATTGGCTCATAACATTGCAGAAGCAATGCTGCACAGACATGAACGGCAGTCTGTATTTTAGTTGATTCTTGCCTATTAAGATTATAGAGCTTTATGAGACTCTACTGGAACCACAACACCTCTCTTATCTTGCTCGAGTTTTATAGTTCAGCTAGCTTCACCAGGCAGTATGACATACACCGAATGCCATAAGCAAGGAACATACAGTTTGTGCTTGCTTCCCCCACCAGCTCTTTCCTTTGCAGCAGCTCCAGAGCATTATCTGTCATCCACCAACACCTGAGAGTATTATGGCTATATGAATCATCTGCCAGTGATTACTCTGATGCAGATAAATACAGGCTTAATTTTGCTGTTCAAGAACACCACTGCAAAGGCAGGAGCCTGTTGTGCAGGACATGAAATTCCCAAAGGCTATTGCAACAAAGTCCTCGCAGCTGCTGCTGTGTATGACTGTCACTTAAGTTGGAGCACCCTGGCTGGAAGAGCATTACCAGTGCAGGGAGCAGTCTGTGTATAGAGTGTATATGCAGGAGCAGTACCTCTGTAGGGAAGCACTCTGTGCTGCAAAAATGAGTTGCTGAAGGAAGATGTGCAGTGATTTCTCCAGTATGGTCTGAATGACATCCTTGATCTATCTGACCTCCTGAAAGTGGCTGTAATGCAAAGATGAATCAAAGAGACATTAGTTGGCTAAATCCACTCCTGTTATCCTGCAGTCTTTGCAGTAATGCATACTAAAAAAATGGTGGTACCACTTACAGTCTCTGCCTGTGGAGGATGATAAGGGCAAACTGGAGTCTGGAAAGAGAAGGCAGGACAGTTAAGGAGAGTAAGTTCTTCTCCAGAATAAGACAAAATGCAAACAATGTAAAGGCACAATCATATCTAATGTGACATGGAATAAGCAAGCTGGTTTATTACTGGTGTATCCGGCCCTTTCCGTGTTTTAATCCTGGGTGTACAGACTCAAATCAGTGCAGAAGTGATTGTCACTAAGAAGACACATAGGTCTCATGAAAGGTTTAGGACTTTAGAGACAGGAACTGCACCTGTCCATCTGTTTTGTGAAATGTTCAGCACAGTGAAGGGTACTGAAGAAAATGCTCCTGAGCTCCACTGAGTTTATTCCCCACGTTAGGTCAGATGCTGAAAATACATCACAAGAAGTGTGTCCTTTATCTGAATACCAAACTGGTGGCTGGAAAGTCGTGATCAGTTCCACACAGCAGTGTCTTGAACACCGTACACACCCCTGGCTCTCTGGAGAGTTTCATACTGCTGGAAAGAAACTATTTCAGCTTCTCCTCAATGTATGCGTTATCTCACTGGAGCACTAACATTTCTTTGAATTTTTTAGGTCAACCAAAGGTGTTATTTCAAGCTGCATTAGAATGCTTTTACCTTTGAGGAGAATATATGTTTTTTCTCTCTCTCTGGGATCAAAGATCTAAAATTCACAGATAGAAGAGTTTTGAAAGAAATGCCACGGCATTGCTTTGGTAGAACTCTCAGGATATATTACCATCACCAAGCGCAGACACTGTGGCTCTGCTCTGTCTGTGTTTCTAGTTGGTACAACATAACCTATGTCTATCATAGAAATCATTTATGAGCACAGAACTGTGCTCAAATTAGACAGTTCTGTCTCATTATGGACTCTGGTGGCATAGACGTAGCCTTAGACATTTTAAAGTAAGCTGGATTTGTCCAAATCCTCACTGAAGTGAGGTACCCATAAAACAAACTGTTTTGTTGGCCTGAGTTGCATCCTGAACAGACTGGTGGAGGAAGCCTAGACTGGTGGAGATAATCTGGCAGAAACTTGCATCAGTATTGCTGAGCAATCCTTAACGTCCCATATTAGAAACTGCCTCTTCCCAAAGCTGTCACACTTCTCTCTCTCTACAGGGCACAATAAACTTCAAATTAAATTAATCCAACAGTCAAACATGACATAATCTTACCTGTGTCAATTTCCCTCAATACCATCTGTCTCCTTATGGTCAATGGAAGCAGTTTTCTATGATGATCTATGGTTTTCTTTATTTTGAGCAGAAGTTGTGAGTCATCGACTTGTACTGAAAAGCAACACTGCCATAGGCTGGGCAAAGTAAAACTATCATCAAACAAAAGCAATACAATTCTTCTCAGTTTATCTACAGTTACAAGCATGTCTAAAAGGCTTAGGAAGTATTGGTCTTTATAGACTGGTATAAGTGTAACAGGGATAATTTTCATGGGTTTCTGCATGGCATGTATGATGGTATCTCCACCAACAAAATTCCTGTAACCGTGATAGCAGCAGTAACCATCATTTTCCAAGACTTCCACAATCTTCTCATTAATGAGGCTGTCAGCAGCTATCTGTCCCTGGTTCCGTGGTGCAGGGGCAGATGGGATGTAGAGGTCATAGCAGTACAGTTTATGATAAATGAGGTCATCTGAAATGATACAAGATGAATAGTAGTACAGTTAATGCCTCTTAGCTGGGAATATTGGTTTCACATGGGAACATCCCTCCTGGAAATCCAGTTGACTTCACAGTGCAATGACTGCTTCTTCACTAGGAAGAACATTACTTTTGCCTACTGTAAATGCATTTTGGCAATGTATAAACCAGTGTTTGGGTCTGAGTGAAATTCTATACTTTGAATGAAATAAAAAGATCATAGAATCACAGAACAGCACAGATTCAAAGGACCTTGAAAGATCATCTGGTCCAACCTTTCATGGGAAGGGACCGTAGGTGACCCTAGCCTGTTCAACTGCACCTTGGAAACCTTCAGTGATAGGGATTCTACCACATGCATAGGGAGGTTATTCTAGTCTTTAGTTTTTCTTATTGTAAAAAAAATTATTGCTTTATATAAGATGAAACTCTCCCAGTGCAGTTTGTACCACTGCTTGACCCCTTCACGTGGCTCCTTGTGAAGAGACTGCAGGAACAAGACTGGACACAGTAATACAGGTGTGGTTTGACTGTTACCAAGTAGAGCGGGATATGGTTGCCATCCCAGGTACAGAACTTTGCACCTGTCTTTGTCATCATATACAGTATTTGCTAGTCCACAGTATGCTCTAGATTCCTATTAGAAGATTACAGTCTCTGAGCAAGCTTTTGGGTTTCTCCTTAGGACTGTCTAATGCTTTAGCTTAGCCAAAAGATCAAGTATGGAGGAAGATGTGATTTTGGTGAAGCAGGTAATTTTCCTTTCTTCTCATTTTATTATATATACTCAAAATAGTTAACTTGAAACTGAGATGATGTGCTGGGAGAGAAAAATGGTTACCCCTTGGTGCTTTATGAAGGGATTCTGAAGGACTAATGAAAAAATCACATTAACTGAAGTTAAAATAAAAATACCCACTAACTTCAGTAGACCTTGATCCAAGAAATATTGATGCAATTACTAGCAAATCAGAGCATTGACACAGCCATCTAGAGCACCCCCAAGGAAAATTCAGGTTCTGCACACAGTCTAGTGTTGGAAGAAAACTGATATGTATTTCAGGGTAGGGTTTTACTTGCTTAAGTCACTCTTGCATTTGGTTCTTGTTGAAAATTAGACTTCTGATTGTAAATTTTGCCATCAAGTCTTTTAGACTTGAGTAATTAACGTTTGCTCTAAAGTTCCCTGATAATTATTTGTTTAGAGAGAATGATCACTTCTAAGAGTTTTCCTTTCCCCACGTCCTTTCATCTGCCTCCACAGACCTGCAGCAATATTGATCTTCTAATAGGGGGCTTGAGGGATGTTCCAGTTCAGTTCAGACCAGCTGCAGGTTGCAGCCTAGATAGACTGGTTTTGGAGACCCTTACCACATTTCCTTTCTTCACACTGTGGACAGGTTTCTGGTTCACTTTGGGTATTCATCCTTCTCAGGACGTTTGTAGAGTCACAGACCAAATGGACAGGTCATTCACATGTACTCTTCCTTGCGTTGTCCTCAATCAGGCACAACTGTTAAGCTGAAGTCACCATGGGCCGACTCTTCATAGTCCATGGTCAGACAAGAGCTTGGGTTCAGGATCAAGCCTGGAGATCAGACAAGTTAAAGGAGAACATCCAACAGTAAATTTTAGGAGCTGAAGAATTCTTACAAGAATAGTCTGCAGGATTTCAGACCTTAACAGTGGTGAACAAGTAAGAGTGGTTTCAGCTCCAGGCTATCAGCTTTTCTATGCATTCTAGCTTCTGCACTGTGGTATCACTGAGATCTTTGTGGAGGGAACATAAAATCGTGTTCTACAAACATTTACGGCAGCTTCCACTGCCACAGGAGGCTCAGTTTGCCTTCCTCTGGAAGCATTGTTAGGGTGGTCTCAGTTGTTCTCCTGCCCTGATTTGCAAGTGTTTCTTTACAGATATCTGGGTGGTAGCTTTCATGTCTTTGAGGATAGCAGCACACATCTGTGAAAAACACCCAGGAAACAATGTTGTGTTGTTTTCATTCACATCTAAGAATCCATATTTCTTCTAGCAACTGGAAAGCTATAAAGCATGTCATAGCAAAGCAGGGCTTTTCCTTTTCAACACCATAGTAGGATGTGTCACTGCTATATTGGTAGATATTCTTGCTCCTTTGCTTGTTTTGTTTTCCAGCTGCTGGCCATACTGCAGCCTGGAAGTGTTTTTGCAGTAGCCCTCCTCTTACTAGAATCATGCTTATTAATGTGAGGCTCAAAGTGAAATAGTGAGACTATCCATCTAGTTCCTGCTGCAGTTCCAGTTTCTGGTGCACAGCACTTTCTCACAGCCTTCTTCTATTCCCTCCCCATCAGACAGTTCCCTCAAACTGTGGCCAAAGCCACCACAAACTCTTTGACTAAAAAGCTGAATTGTCTTGCTTTGTCATACCACACATCACCTCTCCAGTCTGCATTTCTCTCTGGACCACACAGATTCTGAATGGAGAAGAGGACTAAATACAGGAGAAACTGAAGACTCATTTAAATGTCTGATACTTGTCTACCGTGTTCAGCACACAGCAAAACAGACCAATGAGTGTAGAGCTTAATTCCTGCTTTGCAGGTGATCAGATGTTGCTAGTTTCAGTAGGATTCTGTTAGCCTGGTTCTCTTTGGGTCTACAGGAATTTTTCACGAGTCCTTATGTGCGAAAGTTACCAAATTTCACCTCCCACTAGGTTTTAGTGGGTACTAAATGCTTAATGCCCTTTAGCAGATGAAACAAACTTGTTCTGCCAGTAGATGAATAAAAAGCTCTATTCAGGAGTCAAGACTATATTAATCATTTCTGTCAGCATTTCTGAGTCCCCATCACAGAACTTGTGAAACGTCAAGGGACATAAAACACAGGTAGCTTCCAAGAAGGGCACATTTTGTAGTGCAGGTTTTGAATGTGAGCAGTCTATTACATCTTTGGACTCCACACAAATCATCTGTCACTGAGCGACAATACGCATCCAGATATCACCGAGCTTTTGAGAACACCCCATCAGACACAGGCTCTAGTCCTAACAACCACTTACAACCCTGGCCTAAGCAGTCAATCTCTAGTACTGGTCCTCACGCAACCGCTCTGACTCAGCAATGTATCAAGGTCAGGCAGAGGTTGTATTCGGCCACAGGCAGATCAAGAACATTATAGATGACACATTAGTTTCTACAAATGTGTTTCTTTATTTAGGGGTGTGTGGAAGATAACCATGGTATGTTAGTACAGATAAACACATCACTTCTGAGAATAAACACTTGAAACATAAACCATGGTGGTTTCCTGTGCACTATCTCACTGAGTCTAATTTGGAATGAGAAAATATTAGTAAGAATTAAGACCCTGAGAGCGTCAAGAAGATCTAGGGATTTCCAGGGCACCTCTTACCACACTGAATTCCACTTCTCACTTTCTCCTAGACAACTTGATGTCATTATTGACATATTCCATTATTGTGGAAACAAAGATAACATGAGGGAGCGCTAATTACTTTTTCTCATGGTTTTCTATTTCTAAATGTTGTTTCTAGTCAAGGAAGCAAAAAGGAAAGAAGAAATTTGCAGACAAAAGATCTGCTATTTATGGAAAGGAAAAGAAAATGAAGAAAATGCATGAGCAACAGCTGCAAAATAAATCCAGCAGTAGATAAGCATGAGTAGGTGAACACACTATTAGTAGTAACTAGTAACCAATCTGTAGCCAGAAGGTTTAAAAAGAAAAGCATAGTGTGTACTATGAAATGCTTATCTAATTAAAATGAGATCTCTGGCTGAACCTGTCAAGGCATCTTGCTTGGTGACACTCTTCCCAAGCACTTTCGTCTTACAGTTACCCAATTAACACAACGTAAAAGCAGCCTGGATTTGAAAAGCTGAGCCAAACAGGGAGCACGTCAGGAAGGAAAGGAATAAAAAAGCCAGCCAAGTCAGAGACAAATCAATCTTTTTTATAAAATCACTGGGGAGTTCAGAGATTAGGATAGAGTTACATGTTTTACTGTCTCCGCAAGAAGTAAAAGTGACATGACTTACCACATGGTGCTTTTAACTCCCACCAGGATGCCTGCTCCTTCCCTTTCGTATGTCTTGAATGTGGATTTTATAGACAGAAAGAAATGTCCTTCCTGGTTTCTCCCATTGCCAGTTCCTTTTCTTTCCTTCTTCCTTGTACAAAGCCAAATCCTGGTTATGCCAACAGCTGCTTGAGAAAGCAGTGGAAAACTCTGGTGTCTGCTAGCAAATCCACCGAATGCTTAGCCCTTAAGTTGTGTGGTAAAGTATCCAGGGCATTTCTCTCTTTTGAGGCATTGCTTTGCTCTTATTCAAGCTTTCCTACCCAGTCTTGGCATCAGTCCAGCTAACTATCAGAATAGGTGGTGATATGAACTTTGCGCTCACTCCTCAAGAAGCTCAGTGACATGTTCCTTCCTACAACATGTAAATAAATTGTGGCAGGTCCACTTGCATTCTGTTGGCACTCCCTTGGTTTCGGCAGAGGTCTTCCGAGCAGGAAGCCTATAAACAATTGAATTTACTGACTTCTCACGTAGCACTAAAATCTATGAGCTGGTACATTTCTATCCTACTGATCTGATGATTTCCTTTTACCCAGGTAGTGACTTGTGCCCTGAATCTTGGAGATAAGTAGACAGTTAGAGATGGACCTGAGCTAGAAAATCTAGCTATATAATTTCTACTCACATCTGCTTAAAAAAATACCCCCCAAAAAATCCCCAAAAGACAAAAAACACCCAACACTAAGAGAACAAATGCTTAAACCATTCTGTTGCTTTTGTTTTTAAAACTGATAGCTAGAATCTGTAAGAAGCAGCTCAAAACAACTACTTCAGCTAGTTTTCCACCCATCCTTCCAAAGCAATTAATTGCATAGCCATTCAATTAAAACAAAATCAGCTGTGTTAGAAGTCAACTCACAAAAATGAAGACTGTATATCAACAGTCTCTAGGGAGATCTGTCAGAAGGACATCTTCAGCATCCTTATCTCACTGTATAAGGCTATTAACCTTCCTAACATTTGCCAGGTAAAGGCATATTCGTTAAGGCTAGAATTTAATTCTTCAGTTGGTAAAGATCATCTCTCCTGCTGCTGCTAAAGACAATCAGTATTTTATCTCTTATTTTGTCCATTTTTCTGGACAACTGCATGTGCTGTTTTGGCTGAGGTAAAATTAATTTTCTTCACAGTAGCTGGTATGGGGCTATGTTTTGGATTTGTGCTGAAAACAGTGTTGATAACACAGGGATATTTAAGTTACTGCTGAGCAGCGTGTACATAGAGTTAAGGACTTGTCTGCTTCTAACCCCACCCCACCAATGAGTAGGCTAGAGGTTTACAAGAAACTGGGAGGGGACAGAGGTGGGACAGCTGACCTCAACTGCCTAAAGGCTTGCGCGCTTGGCTTTTGCTTTACTTATTAAACTGTCTTTATCTCAGCCCACAAATTGTCTAATTTTTACTCTTTTGATTCTCTCCCCCATCCCACCAGTGAGAAGTGAGCGAGTAGCTGTGTGGTGTTTAGTTGCTACCTGGGGTTAAGCCATGACACTGCAAACAGCTTTTGCTTTGCAAGGAAACGAGCAGTAAGGGAAGGAAATTCAGGCCTTGCGGTCAGATCACAGAACTGACACCCTAGTTTTTCTATGTTTTGCCTCTAACTGTCTGAGTGCTTATGGACAAACCTCTATAGATTATATTTTCCCTCTGTTGATATAGTTGACATATGCAGTAGATACCTCCTTTTGTGATGGCAATAGTTTCTCACAGTTGTGAAAAAGCCCGACTTAGATGGCTCTCCGGCTAAAACCAAATGCAGGTGACAACTTTCTGCTCGCCTGAAGCTCCTGCTCTGTGTGTGATGGTTTACTGCATTACTCTGCACTTCCAGTCATGTCATCAGCCTGTGTCCTTATAATGTATTTATATTCCTGTATGTACGTACCTGCGTGTATACAAATTAAGACAAGCCGGTGAAAAGCTGCTCCCTCCCTTCCCCTGTTCACTGGTTGTACCACCTATCCATTTAGCCTTGTGGAAGCAATACAGCTGCATTTGAATGTCAGTTAAGAGGTTGCTGATAAACCACAGAAATACACCAGTGTCCTTCAATAACAAAGTTGTTAAGGGTGGGGCACTGAGATCTGCATCCAGTCTGGGTCTCTTGAGCCGATGGTTGCAAGCAAACTACCTGTTGTTTTGTATTTACAAGTCAGAGACCTAAATCTATGTAGGAACTGCAGACACGTAGTTGCAGGCAGGAGGAAATGCAGCCTATGAAATGATGACTGAAATAGCTATTGAATCGTGGTCATTATCAACTGCCCACATGCTGTCCACACTGTAAACAAAGATATATTGGGAACGCATAAGAGGTTTAAAGGAAGTCTTGGAGCAAATTGCTCCAGGAAATTAATTCTGTTTACCAAAAGAAAGGGGAAGAATAGTAGCGAACTTCTCAGGGAAGGTTCTTCAGTCCCACAAATCTACTGCAAGCAGCTGTCTGTTGCAAGAAGCAAAAACTGAATGTAAGCAGAACTAAAAACACAGCATGCATTTTTCACAGCAAGAAGGATTCACCAGTGAGACAATTGACTCAAGCACGAGGGAACCATGTATTTTGGTAAATCATGAGCAGCGGTTTTCACAGAAGACAGTTTCCCTTGTATTGAACTTGAAGAGGGAAATGCTTCAGGGAAATCCAAAGACCTGTGGCATGCTGAGATCAGACTAACCAGACTAATCATAAAAACCCATGACTCAGTAAAACCTCTAAACTTACCAGCCATGTCTGATTGTGCAACAGTTATTCCTGTTTATAGTACAAATAAAGCAAGCTAAGCATTTCGTGCTACCAACTCAGTATGTGCAATTACTTCCTAGATACCACGTAGCTACTGCTGTGGCAGGGAAGGCCAGTTGCAAATTAAAACTTGGTAGTTAGGTAGTTAAGAACAGGTCTTCTGCCCTACATGCAACAGAGCAAATAATTCCGAGTGGCCAAGCCTGAATACGTTGTCTCCTCTCTAGAAAGCTAAAACTACCATGCTGCAGGTAAACAACTTTCTCACAATCTTTCTGCAAAGCAGCAAAGCACCTCAAATCAGAGCCGATCTGCTGGATTTCTTTGCTCATATTCCATTTCCCTACTTGTAAAATCAAAATGCAAAATGGGGGTAGCTTACTTCACATAGGATGACTATGAAGTATCTGTGCTCTATTTCCAGGGGCAGCAAGAATCTTGATATTATTGGAAAGGATGTTTGGGAGTTGGGGAAAAGAATGCCCCAAAAATAGTTCACAGGGACAAACTCGCCCTGCAAAAAGAATAAAGCATGGGAGGTCAGTGGTGAGAGCTGGGCTGGCTGCAGACGTCTAAATCCTCGCTGTCACTGATGAGCTCAAAGAGTTACAGACTTCAGTAGGGAAATGCCTGCCCTGTCTCCTCTTTGATAGTCTCTCTCAATCTCAAGGCCTTCTTTTCTCCTTAAGGGGAGATAGTCTTTTAATCTGCTTGGGGAGAAAACATTAGGGTCTTTCCTCTATGCCAGTCCTTCAGGACAACTCTTCCCAGTTCCTTTCTCATTAGCAGTAATGGTGTTTTACAGCTGGAGTGCCCTCTCCTGTGATCAAATGAGAGGAGGAAGGGCTGAGATCCCAGAGCCTCCCCAATTACTGCCAGGACTTTCTGAGAGGGACATACCTCAGTTTCATCTTCCAGCAGATTGAGAATCACTGCAATTGGAAAAGACAGCAAGAAAGTTTGAGTTGGAAGAGACCAGCTAAATTCCCTTGGACTGGCCAGCAGCAACAGCCATCCAGCCAAGACATATGCTATTGGCTGTCAATCGAGTTAGTCATGCATGTTTGATGCACATCAAACAGTAATATCTACCATAAAGCTGAGTGCATGACTGACATCACAGAAAGCTAATCCTTTCATTTCTACCTAGGAGTGATCCTGTGTTGTACCTTAGTAGTGTATCTCAGGACATTGTACCTTAGTAGCATTACTTAGGAGATACCTCTGTGCAAATCATGGCTACAGATGTAGGGGAGGAACTCATGGCCCATGCACAAAAAGGTGGCTCTGGTGGAAGGTGACCGATTGAAAAGGGAGCAGGGAGTGGGACAGCAATGTGTGCACCTAGACCCCCTGGAAGAGTAAGCACTTTATTATTTGCACATATTTGCTTACTTTCTGGTGTCAGTGTTACCTTTAATCTCCTTACCTCTTTCCACAACTGCTTTTGCAGTTGAATCAGACTGCTAATACTGGCCTTCAAAGCTGCACAATCAGGTCCCCAAACCTCCCGTCAACCCTTCTTGTATCTCAGGTCCACAGGATAAAGCAGAGGGAATAGATGTGAAAAAAAAACCAGTCAGCCTCTTTTCCCATATTTCTTTTTCTAAACAGATACTTGGGTATGCAGATCATTATCATATGAAAGCTGAGGCAAGAGGACATTCACTGCATCCCAGGGGAAGAACAAGAGTTAGAGCTGCCATGTTGGATATACAGCATCAGCTCATTGCATTTTTTTGCCTTTTGCATTTAAGTCTTGTTTTGGGGAGGAGGGTATGGGAAGGAGTGTAACTCACATGTTATGGTCTCTGATCCCACAGTCCTGTTTCAGTGTTGCTACAATATGGGTTGCAGTAAAAGAAAGATGCACAAAAGTCTTAAATGTACTTCCTCAATAACAGGAAGTGGTCTTACCTTCCACATTTTTGATGAAACTCTGTAGCTGGGGAGAAAAAGGGAATCAGTCTGCTGTAATGGATCTAAAATCAGTTGTGCCTCCACACCTATGTTTCGTATGAAACAGAAAGGACTTATATTTTAGTAGTACCCCTTTTCTCAAAGTGCATGAGCTTAATTCCTCTACAAAGCAAATCGTACTTATAAGCTTTTTGAGACATACAGCATTAGATATTGAGTTAAGAAATAAAAGATAGATGGTTTTGTTCAGTTTTGGTTTATTAGCAAAAGAAGCTTTCTTATCCATTGAGAAAACACAGTGCAGGCTGGCGGAGCTGGTAAAAGGAACAAATACTGGAAAAAATAAACCAAAACTGTTATTAACATAACTACTACTAAATTTCCCAAACCTCATTTTTACTTACATTATCTCAATGACTCTCTCAACTTCAACCAAAGCCCAAGTATTTGCATGTGACCACCTCTAAACAAAATAGACAAAACTCATTTATTTTTAACTAAAGTGGAACATGCCAATTATGCTTAATTGGCCAAATCTGAAGAGTCGCCTTAGAAGCTGTCAATTAAACCTTTTCCACAATTTTTATCACTATACAAAGTACCTTCTTCATCCCTCACAAAGCAGAAGAAACCATACACAAAACCCAGCCACTTCAGCAATGAAACAGAAAAGGAGCTTAAGTGCTTCTAGGTCTGCTAAGTCTGTGCTCATTGACATTGTGCTAAGCAAAACATTTGTCTGTACATATGAATGACGTCAAAGTCTGCTGACAGAGGCTAAAACAAACCTTCCTAATTTTATGTGGAAAACATAAATCAATTTATGTAGGTACAAAATTTTCATCTCCTATGAATCAGGCTATCTCATTTCATACGGACTTGTTAAGAAAGTGATAAAAACACATCAACTCTGTTAAGAAAGTATCCTGCTTCTACCTTCATCCTGATTAGGACATTCATGGTTGTAGTGAAAATATTTAGCATTCATTTCATTCAAATGAAAAGCAGTGCATTAATTTTAAAATTACAGTTTATGTCACCAGTATCACCTACTAAAATAGGAAAGATTTTAAGATGTGACTTGCCTACTGATGATGATAATGTTTTCACTGAATAAGATAAGTGATTCTGCAATTTCATTGTTTTGACTAAGAGAGTAAAAGCTAACGGAAACGTGGATATCAATTCAGATGAATTTTAAAAAAACTTTGAAAAATGAACTTATAATAAAACCGACCCAGAGAGTTGTCAACTAGACATGATCTGCAAGATCATTCATAATTAAATTTGTTTTGACAGTCCAAATAGACTATGTGTCAGCTCTGATGGAGAGGATGAGGCGCTTTTTATCCATTTCTGAAAGTTCATTGAAAAGAAGCATATGTAACAGGAAAACATCATTAGCTTTACACTTGCCGAAACTCCCCTGGGTATCTGCTCAAACAGCAACACTGTTGGGAATGCGATCTGGAGAAAGGTAGTAGTAAGGAAGCTTTTTGTTCTTGTTGCGCTCGGTGATGGTACTGACGATCTCATCCAGACTCTTGCGGAATTTTGCCATAACCTCTTTCACCGGCTTCTCCACAAAGTGTTCATCTGGGTACATGCCCAGAAACAGCTAATGGAAAAACACCAAGAAATCATATTTTGTGAAAGCAAAGACTATTCTATTTCAACACTATGTTCATCCAGCAAAACAATGCAGAGAGCCTCACAAACGCTACTATGAAAGTATTAATAACTATATTTAAGCTAGCCTACACTGGCACTGTCAATTAAAGGTGTTGTCCCACCCTCCCTTCACCACTAGCTGCTTCTTTTCAGCCCTGCATCTTTTGGTAGTGCCGGTTCAGGTGTCCATGTGGCACATCCTCCACCTGCAGGGAGCTGATCCACTGAAAAATTAGCACGTTTTTCAGGTTAGTGGCCGGCTATATCAGCTTCCCAAGCCAGATCTCTGTGTAGGCACTCAAACATTTGTACTGCTAAAGAAAAGGATAGCATGGGAGGCAAATGAACAGTCAGGGATGAAAAAGGAAGACAACTGTTTCTTTCAGCAACAGTGGAAGTTTGGTTGACTTAAAACTGTCCTTCAAAGTTAAACCTGAGAGTTGTTTAAGACTTTAAGCGTGCCCCAAATACAGCTTTGCCAAAATGCACACTGGCATACTACCTGCTTTAGGTAACTAGTTTTCATGATACTACCAGCTTCTCAGACGAAATATGCTTTATTCTTAAAGACAAACTTCAGAAGTACCCTCTGTCCATCACCTTCCATTTAAGGATTTTAAAACACATCCTGCAGAAACAGCCCTTGGGTGAGACAAGCAAGAATCTACCTCATTTTGCGTGGGGGAAATAGCTATAGACCATGCTTGCAAAGTGCCCTGCAGGCTTGGGTTTTTTGCACTCCATACCAGCCAGGCACAAGCCACAACTGTAGCGCATGTGGCACTGAGGCACATTTTCCAAAGAGACAGGACAGAGGGATGCAGCAGTGCTATAGCTTCTCCAGCAGTGCTGCTGGGGCAGAGTGGAGAAAACCCTTATGCCTCTCCAGCCCTCTTCTTCCCATATCAGCATCCTTACTCAGCAATGCCCTATTTCACTTTAGAAACTGGTTTTGGCTGAAACGGACTCAGAGTGAAAATATGACTTCTCACTCAGAGCTGGTTTGCATCTGGCGGAACAATGGCAAACCCACACCACAGATAATCTCCACAGAAAGGCACATAGTCCAAGTCAAGCACATTGCAGCACGACAGTCCTGTGAGTACATGTGATCTTGCCATGGCCATCATGGTCTCACCTGCACGTCCACCACCTAAGGATGGGAGATCAACTTACTTCATTGTCCTGAAACTGGCTCAAGGCCCAGACAGCTCCAAGATGCCAACAAGAACGTCCCCTGTCTGGCAGAGTCTCCACAATTTGCTCAATGGTGACTGTCCCCTTTTCTGTTGGAGGAGGACGGCGCATTGTTGGTGGGGCATTGGGAATCCAGGAACACCAGTCATACTGCACAACAAAGCAAGATAGCACAGTGAAAAGCTACAATGGCTGGTATTTAGGAACTCTGCAAAGGAAATCAGGAGTCTTGACGCTAGGGAGTTTGCTTCTGTCACAAGAGTGTCTCAGAAAGAGAAGATACTAACTAAAGGATAGAGAGATGCTCTAGAGAAGGACTGAAGGAGACAAGGAAGCTCCCTCCATCTTTGTCAGTATTTCACAAGCGAGAAAGCTGAGTTGCCTTAACGGGAGCAGTTATTCTGCTAACCACAGGCATGTGCAATACAGTCCATATTCACCAGTCAGGCTTAGCTATTTTATTATACAAAATACCTCTTCTGCTAAATTGAGATGACTCCTGATAAAAAAACTATAACTGATAAAATTTCCATTTCTCAAGTTGCTCTTTTCTGCAAAATTTGCTTTAAGAACATGCCCACAGTACTGTGGTCAGGCAGTAAGAGAGGCAAAGGTTGCTGTTGCATCATGGAATATGGCATGTGGTGAGCACCAGAGAGGCAACTCAGAATCACTTCTGGCCTGCCTCAGTGTTGTGGGATGGTGATGTCTCATTTTGCCTCAGATATGAACCCGAGTTTTGCCACCATGTGAGAAGATTTACTTCCCATAACCTTCTTTTCCAAGCACTTTTTCATTACCTTCATACATACCCCTTGTCCTGCCTGAGGGGAAGTCCCATTTCAGCTGTCTGCCATGCTTACACTGTGTTCAATCGGTTCTTGCCAGTGCATAGCCACCTCCTTCTGCTCTCAGCACTGTCTGCCACTTTTTCCCATGGCAGAAGACCCTTTTGCTGATGGGCTGAATATCCCCTGCATAACCAAATTCCCGTTCTCATTCTCTGAAGGCTTTCTGCTAAACCCCAATAGCCTGGTAAATATTAAGACATGGTTTCTTAGTGGCACATGGACAGACAGGATTTACGTGGGGGAGGCTGGGAGATGTCTAAGTCACTTGTAATGACAGGTTAAAAGTGAACAATTGCAGAGGTCCCTGGTCATGGATGTGGCACAGGAACAGTGGGGGTTCATTTGATGCCTGGCCCTAGACCTACTCCAGTGCTCCTAAGGGGACAGGAAGGTCAACATGAAGAGTGATGCGGGATGCGTTTGGCAATCACTTCCATAGGAAAGATGGTCTCCCTGCATATCTGAGAGATCGTTCATGTCTGAAGCCAAAACACAACCCAGAAAAAAGCTCATGGAATTGTGCATCTCAAGTTGGAAGGGTCTCATAAGGATAACTCCTTGCTACCCAACTACCTAAAACTGAACCATATGATGTTTCTTGAACTCTAACAGTCTTCGTACTATGACCACTTCCCTGGGGAGGCTGTTTCAGTGACTGACCATCCACTCAGTGAAGATCTATGCCATACAGTCTGACAAAGAGATTTGCTTCTGGATGTGAAGTCTGCTTTCCAAAACCCCTCGATGTTGGAAGAAACAGTATTTGAAAGACAGGCTGTTACTATAGTTGCATGGTGGATATATGTCAGTAAAGGCAGGCAGGGATAACACAGGCTATCAGTCTGTGACATGTTAAGCATCACAGAGAAAGATTGAAGTTGTCAGTTGGTTCTCTAATTCAAGAAATGAGCAGCAATGCCTTTTCCATGCATTGAGAATATAAAGCATATTGGTGCTTTTGAAAACTTGGCCATCCATGACCAAAGAATAGATCATCCCAGATGTACTGTTTCAAATTTCTATGTATTTCAATGGGAGTTAAGTACCTAGATACCATTGAAGATCTGGACTTCTGTCCCACTGACTTGAGCAAGACTTTACCTTGCAGATGCTTCACAATGCTCCTGCAGAAAGTAGAAGTAGAGGTCTTGCAGATGCACAAGGCAGCTTTCAATTAATTAACTCAAGGCCTTCAGTAAGTGCTCCTAGGCCATTAAGATCACTTTACTGCTGGGAATGAGCTGTTGGAAATAGCCAGCTGCACCAACTCAAAGACACATGGTGTATGCAGCTACATGCACTACAGTCACAGAACTGAGCTGCACTGCACATGTTTCCCAAGCTGCATCTGAAAGCGGGATTTATGGTACTTTGGCAGAGGAACCCTGCCAAATTAACATAGCTTACAACAGCACCCTATAATAGCTACCTGTGAATGCATTCACAGCAAATGCAATGCAAGGCCCCTTAGTATAGCTCATTGCATTTCATTGCAGAACATGCCACAGACTACCAGCACATATCCAGGCACTTCAGGTGGTGTCTGGAAGGCATGCTAACTAGACTGTGCACCTGAACTCTTCAGCATTTCTGAAAGGGGTCTTAGAAACCAATTTAAATGCTTAAAAATTGTCCGCCACAATAAAAATCATTAAAATTAAAATATACAAGCTAGAAACCCTGAATTTGAGCTTTGGTACATATTTACAGCTCAAAATACCTTTCCTGGCTTCCAATATTATTCAGTCTCCACAGGCTTAATCGGGATTTGCAGATGGCTCTGCAGCTATTTTGACCAGAAGGAGTCATGTAATGTCTGTACATCTACTAAAAAACATTTTCTCCGACTTTGCCCTGGTAGATGCATTTCCCATCCCAGAGAAAAGTGTCTTCCCAGAAATTCCTACCTGACCAAAATTCACTGCTGCATGCTGGGCCGATGCAGTGAATATTATCACTGTGAGGTATTCTGCTAGCTTCTCTCGTGTCTTGATCACCTTAGGAAACCCTAAATGAGGGAGAAAAAAAGCTGAAGTAACCCAGCTATGTAGTGACCCAGTTACCCAGTAGAAATCAGCTATTCAATAGGCATGAATTAGAGGACTGTGCAGCAGTCACTGAAGAGCAGGGCATTCTGTTTCTGAATCTCACTGTGTGGCCTAACAAGTATTAGTCAACCTCCCTGTTCCTTGGCTGTCTAGCTACACAAGCAGAGTGATCTTGCCTTAGGTCATATAGGGCTGTGAGGAATCCTCACCATTTGCAAAGTATGGGGCATTCCTTAAAGGAAAGGTAAAATCCAATTACACCTTAAAAAAAAAACTGTATCCCTGTCCTCTCACCCTACCTACCCTGCAGCGAGGAACTCAGAAAGTTCACAGGGCAGATGCCTCAGATGATCCCTTTTCTTCAGTTTGCAGCGCAAGCAGGTAATGTTCATGCCAAGGAGCAAATGCCCATGTGCTTGTATTTACAGATTTCAAGGATCAGTGATCAAGGGCACTGCAGGAAGAGCGCAGAGAGAACTTATTTGCTGAAAAGGGAAGTGAGGAAATGAGAACTTCTGAAAGAGAAACAACAGAATGAGGAACAGAAATAATTGCGTCAAGCCGTCTTTGAAAGCGAATAGTCAAATGGAGCTAAATAAAGAAGGGACTAGTCAGGGACTAGGGAAATATTTTGCTACCAAAGCATCCGCAAGCCTGTATCTCTCCCATCCTCACTGCATCACAGTTCTGTGCTGTACTCCCAATCCCAGCCCAATGCAGCCACAGCTCACAGGATATCTAGAGATCTATCAGCACCCTGGGGCAAGCTGCCCATGCTCAGGCTGCTTCACGTAGAATGATTTGAGTTGGAAGGAACCCTAAAGTCATTCAAGTAAATCCATCAGCCTGATCCAGGTGTGAACTCCAACTGAGAGGTGAAAGAGGCACATGGTAGCTCTGGCCAGCCACTAAGTCTGATGAGGAGAGGATGCACCATTCTCTGTGTCCTGCTATTCAAAACACATTGTGCTTACCTTAAAGGGGCTTGGCATGCTCCCAGTCAGAGCAGCTTTCCCAGGGCAGGAATGGAGACTGGAGGGGGAGCCCTGGGGGAAACAGCCTCCCCCACTTATCCTCCTTTGCTTCTTTAAGACCCAGCCAAGTCCCTCTGCTCTCTGCTCCAGCCCTTGGAGTGGCAGCAGTGCAGACAGGGATGCTGCAGCCTTGGCAGGTTTCCCCACCTGTAGTGGCAGTCTTGCCATCAGTGGTGCTTGTAGTGTCCCAGACCTTCTGTACCCCTGAAAAGGCTCAGTACTAGTCCCATATCAAGATGCTTAGGTCAACTAGCTGGCCATTTCTATGCTTTTCCTAAGAGACAACCACACAAAGAAAAATGATAGCAACTAAGTGTCCCCCAATCCTCTGCTTGTCCAGGCAGGAGGCTGTCACACACCAGTGCTTATTGGTAATGAGTGGAAACATCACAGTTTTGCCTGGAGGTCTCACACACAAACGTGTGCATGCAATGCCAAAGCCATCTACCCCAGATCACTGGCCAACAGGTGTTTCCAGATATAAATCAATCACATAAATCGTATCAATATGAAGAATCCCCATTCACCTGTACAAATCCCTGAAAGCCTGCTTGGGCAAAATGGAATGAAAGAATAAAACATGTTTAGGGAAAGGCAGGAGAGTGCTGACTCAGGGGGTAGAACCATGTTACGGATTAGAGCTCCCACAGACAAGTAATGGTTTGCAAGAAATGAGAGGCAGCAAGGAGAGACAGAGCAAAGGAAATTATTTCTTGGAAAGAATTATGAGTATCTTCTCTTGAAGAGAACAGAACAGTTCAGTGATGACACAGACGTTGAACAAATGTGAAGTGCAGCAAGATACTCCTGGGGAGGCTCTCACTTGTTCTTATTTGGTGTAAAGTTTGGATGAAAAGGTTCAAGGGTGTCTCACTGCTCCTTGTGATTTCTATCAGTCTGTCTGGTTGTTTCAAGAGCACATACATACAGACCCTCCTAATTCTTAAACGCATGACAAGATCAAAGGACCGATCTTCGGTGTACAGAGAATTTAAGAAATTTGCCCAATCTCATGGCAAGAATCTCTGGCAAAAAAAAGAAGCTGTTTCCTGAGGGAGGACCTGATCCACGGTCTCACTCATAAAACTGAGCATCTTTGTACCAAGCAGGAGTCTCCAAAAGTTCAAGGCATGCTATACATGCAGCATTGCTGTCAGCATTGATTCAATAAGCTGCAGACCTGAAAGCATCATACTTTACCTGAGGCCTTCACACCCCTCATCCCATAGACGTAAACATCTCTGACGAAGGCCTGGAGCTCCACATCTTCACACACCACCTCGTCGCTCTCATAGTAGATGTGAATCACATCCTCAGCAAAACTGCAGACACAGGAAAAAATGAGCAAGACAAAATGAAAAGAAGAAAGCAAGCCTGACATTCCCTGAAGACATTCTACTTGCAGAGGAGGGAGATGCTGCATGGGGAAAGAGAGAAGGGCAAGAGCAGGTCTCAACACCCTCCTACCTCCTTCTGACAAGCAGTGGGAATGCACAGAGGCAACTTTGATTCATTTCTGACTGCAGCATTACTTCCTCCCCCAGCAAAAAGAAGCTGGATCACATTGCATCCCACGAACAGTCCTGCACTCTTTACTGTCTCATTTGAGGCTTTGCTCCTGCCCAAACATCTGTCCTCACATCTACATCCTTTTCTTCACTTACTACAGACTCCCTCTGGCATGTCCACATGGCTCCCACACTGGGAACAGGGGTTCCCAAACTGCAGGGCTGACACGATTCCTTGTTTGTAGGACACACCAAAGTTGCTCTTGAATACCACTCAGGCAGTTCATCCCCTCCTACTGCACATCCTCTTCACAGAACCCAAGTGGCACACTCCAAAGTGGGGTGGCCTGAGAAACTTCTCTTCGGGACAAGAGGTCTAGACCTTTTTCCTACACCCACTGCACACAGTGGACATCTCCTCCCTGTTCAGTTCCTCTTTACAAAATCCCTCCTTCTATACAAGCTTCCCAGGCTAATTCACCTCAGAAAGAAAGGCTCTTAAAACACTAGGATAACAGAAATAGTTCTGAATGCAGTGAAAATAGGAAAGCATGATTGCATGCAGATTTTCATCTGATGACTGAATGACTGATTACCTGAGCTGTGCTGAGATGTTCTGTTAGCTCTGCAGGTACCTATAACTTCTTGCTAAATATTTTGAGAGCAACTCATATCCAAGTATTTCTCAGCCAAGTCTGAGGCAGAGTAACATCTTCCTCCAGCGAGGTTAACACCCACAGTCAAACTAAATTTAGTTGATTAAGTACTATCTGGTATTTGAAAACACATACCTCAATCAGCGAGAAAACACAGGAAAGAGAAAATAGACAAAAAGAGGACTACATCAAAATAAAAACAACCACAGAAAAGTTATAACTTCCCTTTCTCTCAAATAGGCACTAACAATTGCAGGAAATATTGCAAGATAACCCCTTGCCAAAACACAGAGAAAACACAGGAGACAAAGATGTACCAAATGCTTTAAACATTATGCTTGCATTATAATGTCCCCCTACTTTGTGTACACAAAAGATCCAATTTTTAATGAACATACTTTTCAAATGCCAAGTGACCAGAAACAGTGGTGTATTAAGCATGACATGCAAAAATATGTTGTTTGTTAAATGAAATGGCACTGTGGATAAAACCCACATGAATTGGTCCATTCTGAGGCAGTGTTTCATATGTGAAAAAGAGCCATGTTTGTATGCCAGAGTCACCTTGCAGTACCTCTCTTGACTTGGAATTGCTTTCCTTCCTCGCAATTTTAAGGCATTTAAAAATGGTTTTGCTCAAACCAAAGCCTAATTTATTTGGTTTCTTAACTCTCTCACGCAAGCCAAGCTTACATATTCATTCCACAAGAACCCTGATGTTCTCACATGGCTGGATCAGAGAGATGGGTTTTCTCTTTGTTTCTAAATAGCCAAAAAAAAAAAAAAAAAAGTTAATGAAATTCACTTCACAGGGCTAAATTCCAACTCACTAAACTCTGTGAAATCCTACGGAAGGTTACATACTTATAAAGGGGCCTCTAAAATACAGATTGCAATAAAAAAGGCTGAGAAGAGCAGCAACTAACAGTTCCTGCAGCGTGAGTGCTTGCTTGGCTACGTATTTTCCCTCAGATGAAATATAGAAAAGGCTCCACGTGACTAAACAGTCCAGGTGCTGTTCATAACGCTGCGATGTAAAGTAAAGTAATTAGAGAGAAAATTAAGTTGTGTTTCTGTGATAATGACTTTATTAGCTAT